>NW_017731523.1:2339890-2340819 GCF_001890085.2 Hipposideros armiger | reverse complement strand
GATTCTGTGGCAAACTTAACTAGGATATTATTTGGAATAATTATACCTTATTTATCGCAGGCTCCCAGGTACCTAGTACAGAGCCAGGTGTATATTACACATAAGAGATGTGTACACATTTGTTGTGAGGACTAGAGAATAATATTCATAAAACAACCAAAACAACAAAGTTCCTGCTACACTTAAGAGATGTGTAATATACATTTAAAGAATAAATACATGAATGATCATTATAGGTATAAATACGGCCTGAGCATCATTAGGATTTTTCACAAAAGGAAGGAAATCCTTCTCTACGAATACTGGTGTTTGAAATGAAAATGAAGTCAGAAGATTGATTTTGAAAATTTTGAGTTTCATTCATATCAATTATTATTCTTATACACGGTGCTTGAATAGTGTGATTAAAAACATTTCAGAACACATTTACGTGCTCTCTTAAGAAGTGCTAATAGTATCATCATGTCTAGAGTAATTTTTATTTTGCATTATACACAAGTCCTTTCATAATTAGTCATAAATATTCATTTCATAAATATTCTGAAATGAGAGACAGAATCCTTGCCTTAAAAAGCTCTCACCTCTAGTGTTGATTCTAGATAATGTTCAGGCCTAAAATTCTATCAGTTACAGTTTTAGACATCATCCTTTTCAGGCATATGCTAACATCAATAAATGAGGTTTTTGCATAAATAGGTCTCAGAACCACAAGGCGCTACATCTTTTAAACTCTTGTTACACAGAAATAGTGTTAATTTTAGCATCAACCTAAACATAAACTTATTTGCCAACGAGAAAAAAAGATCTGTAGACTTATAAATAGCTTACTCCTCAGGAAATACTTTAAATGGAAAAATCTAGCATTATCTTACACACATACTCTTATAGGATTAAATTGGAAGGCTCTTAGAGTGGCAGTTTGCTGCAGT
>NW_017731523.1:2336935-2339213 GCF_001890085.2 Hipposideros armiger | reverse complement strand
TCCTCCACAACTAGACTGAAGAACAAAACAACAGCAATTTTTCTGTTCCCCTTTCTCCAATTCCCCAGCACTGTTCCCCTTCCCCAATTCCCCAATAAAATCTTAATAAATAAATAAATAAATAAATAAATAAATAAATAAATTTAAAAAATGGGGAAAGGTGAAGGTGAATAAGAGGTCCAAATATCCAGGTATAAAGTAAGTATATCATGGGATGCCATGTTCAGCATGGAGAATATAGTCAATAATATTATGATAGCATGATACAGTGTCAGATGGTTGCTGGACTTATTATGATGATCACTTGTTAAGGTACATAAATGTTGAATAACAATGGTGTTATACCTGAAATTAATATAATATTGTATGTTAGCTATATTCTTAATAAAAATCTTTCAAAAAAAGAAATGAAAAGAGGGAAAGAAATTTTAAAAACACAAAACTTTAGTCATTAAGATAATGATATATTGGCACAGGATAAGCAAATATTCTGATGGGGAAAAATAACAACAAATAGGCCCGCACACCTATGAAACCTTAACATGTGAGAGAAGTGGCAGAGTAGAGCAGTGGAAGAAGGATCTCAAAATCATTGCACATACAAATAATTAATTACTGGTAGATTAAAGACTTTAATATGAAAACCACAACTTGGAGAGCAGGGATAGATGAATAGGTAGAGCACAGGATTTTTAGGGCAGTGAAAATACTCTGTATGATATAACAACGATGGCTATATGTTATTTGTATTTGGCTAAACCCATGGAATGTACAACACCAAGAGTGAACCCTAATGTAAACTATGGACTTTGGGTGATAAGGATGTGTCAGTGTAAGTTTATCAGTTGTAACAAATGTCCCACTCTGGTGGGGGATAATGATAGTGTGGAAGTCATGGATGTGTGGGTACAGGTATGTGGGAAATCTCTGTATCTTTCTCTTAATGTTGCTATAAACTAAACTGCTCTAAAAAAATTGTCATTAAATTAAAAAAAAAAACCAAACCCTACAACTTGTGAACTTTCTGGGATATCGAAAGTTTTCTTAAATAAGAGACAATGTATTAAATAATAAAGAAAAATATTTACATATTTTACTATAAAATTCATACTTAGGTAAAGATAAATAGCATGAAGCAAATTCTTCTGGGGAAATAAAAGGGCAATTGACAAAAGACAACTCAACAAGGCAGGAACATAACCTGGGAATGTGAATGGAATTCTTATTTTTTTCTAAATACTACAAAACTTATCTTACTCAAAGATAGATACTGCGGTATACATACGCTACTCATCTTTTTAAAAATTCTTTTTCACTCCTGGAATGTTAACAAGTTAGTCACGTAACAAAAGTAGACCAAAGACATAGATATGTATCTTTTTGTCTTCATATGTCAGGTATTTATGGAATACACTGTTTTACACTTTTCAAAGAAGTGAATACATATGTTACAGTCACGTGAGTTGCCATTTTCAGCATCACATGATGCCTGTCATTGCCTGGATTATTTAGGGCCTGGACCATTAAAGGGTGGTTTAGGGCTTTTATGCTGGGTTTTCATACACACACATATTCATAGTCATGTACATAGACAATAAGCCTGATGCAGGCCAGGAAGGCATTTCTGGTTTTGCTCACTGTATGTCCATCACCTAGCAAAGGTCCTTATTATTATTTAATTCTCAATAGGTACTTGATTAAAGTAAATCTACTTCTACGTATTATAAATAAAACCCAAATCAATCTTTTCTCAGTATTTTCTGTTTAGACTTCAAACTTCTCTTAGGGGAAAATAAGATCAAGAATATAGGGATACTGGCTCATTTGTTGTACGGTGGAGAGTAGCTAGGTGGTAGAGGACTCAGATAGGTCTTAGTTGTGGCTTTGTTGCTAATTATTGGGGTAGTACCTAATCTTTCTGGGCCTCAACTTCCTCAAATATAAAAGTAGGGGGTTGCTATGGTCTGAATCTTTATGTCCCCCCTGTCCTCCAATTTATATGTTGAGATCCTAACACCCAATGTGATAGCATTAGGAGGTGGGGCCTTTGGGAAGTGCTTAGATCATGAGGGTTAGTGCTCTTGACCTACAAGGATGAGTGCTCTTACAAAAGAGACCGCACAGAGCTCTCTAGCCCCGTCCACCATGTGAGGCCCAGCGAGAATGTGTCCAGCTACTGACCAGGCAGAAGGCTCATACCTGAACACGACCATGCTAGCACCTTGATGTTATACATCCAGCCTCAGAACTGTGAGAAATAAATCTTTTTTTGTTCATA
>NW_017731523.1:2327412-2330080 GCF_001890085.2 Hipposideros armiger | reverse complement strand
GGGCAAGCTGGATGCTAGGTGTGGGGGCTGAAAAACCAGCCAACAGGGGCAGCTTCCATGGAACCAGCAGAGTAGGAACAGGGCAAGGAATTGGGGCGAAGATAAAAAACAGGTACACATAGGCACAATAGGAAAATACAGAGTTAAGTAAGTTTTCCGTTTTCATTTTCTTCTCCAGAGTAATGTTACACTAGACAAATTGATTTACTGATATTTGTAAAGGGCACTAAGTTTAGCTCCTGGGAACTGCATTTAACCAATATCTTGTGAACAAATGAAATCACCATGTTAGTTCCACATACAATCCCAAGAAACCGAACTTACACACCCTTAAGATCATGAGAGAATTATCCACCTTCATTTTGAAGTGAATCAAAAGTACAAAGAAAGCACCACTGTCCCATGGATTAGATTTAGACAGTGGTCAATGCTCTGTCACTGGCGTTTCATTCAGAATTGTGAACAGTGATTTAGTCTGATGCTCGGGAAATCACCATTCTTCAAAGTAGATAATAAACCCACTCTTTGAAAGCTAGACTCAGGAGGAAGTGGATAGACACACAATTTCAAGAAGACCACCACTCAATTCCTCGATTCCTCTGTTCGGCTGTGAAATGACAATGGCATACTGCAGACCAATTGTAAAGTACAAATTTGCAGGCCCATGTCTTTGGAGTATGAAAGGGTAATTATGTACGATGAGATAAAAAACACTTATCCATCCATTTTATGGCCAGGAAAACAAAGCTTAATGTGTGTGAGCATGCATGTGTGCTTAATTGTACACAGCAGCTTAGAAACTGCACTTAACTGAAACCATGCCCTACTTTAATTTAAGCATAAAATCTCTCCATGGGCAGCCTCTGAAATGGCGGCCTTTTTCTCACCCAGAGACTTGTTAATGATTAAACTGCCATTACTACCATCAAATTTTCCTCTAGTTTATGCCATTAAAACATGGTTTTGTCTCATTTTAGCTTATTACTTTGATATTAAATACGTTAATATATTTTAAAAATTAGATGACCTTTAGCATAGAATGAAGTATAATGGCATTTGCTTAATGGAAACCGGACGAGATGTCAGGGCCATCTCTATATCTCACACCTCATAGTACAAATGGTCTCCGATAACAATAAGAAAACAAACAAAAGGCCCAGAAACTAAATCTTTCACTGTCTGATACCTCGCTAAAGGTACAAAACGTTGATGATATTCAACCCCATTTTCTTTTCATGCAATGAGAGAAGCACTTTGAGAGGAAATAGTTCAATGTCCACCTTAAACTCTTTGTCTCAGACACACTCACCTAAAATTCAATGAAGAAACAGCATGAACTTTTCAAAAGCATCTACTTTTTTCTTTGAAATGGCAGTTGATTATGGCATTTGAAGACTTCCCAAGCACTTCATCCAGGGACTGGTAAATTCTATTTATCTGCAATGAGAAAATAGACTTTTATTTAGCTAAGCAACTGACACGTGTTTATTACAGAAACAGGAAGGCAGAAGAGGCAGAGCTAGAGCGTACAGTATTTTACAAATTCCCTTATACACTAAAAGTGATTTATAATACTCAAATCAGAACCTTGGTTTTTATTTACTACAAGACATATTTAGAAAAATAGATACTGTGCCAGACAGAAGCCGTTTACAGATGAGGATGGTGAGGCTGGGGAGTGGGAGGTGAAGTGACTATGCAAGGTTAAGCAGCTGGTTAGTAACAGAGGGTGCCCTTGAACTCTGGGCTCTTAACCTAGCTCTTTGTTTTAAGTTGATTAAAAACCCAGAAGAAGGAAAACATGGAATCTTCTGTGTTTTCCATGTAAGTAATTTTCTAGAATCCTGTGTCACCGTCATTTCTACTAAAGACAAGGAAATCAGTTGAGTCACTGCCCTAGACCATCAATCATGTCCTCTACTGGTTTAAGCTCAAGCAGTCCTAAGTAGATATCCATAGGATTCATTATGTTGTACAGTAATAACAAAAATAGTAAATAGTTTGTAAAATTGTTAATGAAGCTGAACAATTTTATAAGTTTTTGCCTTCTGAAAAAACTCACAAATGAGAACAGAAAGAGACTGTACTTCCCAATGTGAAGACTCTGCTTTGTGGTGACCCAGTTACTCTACTCACCATCTCCCGTCAGTCAGTCTTTCCCACCATTCTCTCTTCCCCTTCCCCTTCCCCTTTCCTTCTTACCAACAACACACAGGCTGCTGTTACTATCCCAGCTGCCAAATGGCTGGAAGCAGCCGAAATATGAAGCTCAGGAAATCCCATGTTAAGATGAAGGGAGAGTGTGGAGTAGAGGGAATCCCAGAATATACAGGGGACAAGGCATCTGATGGTAGTGGGGGTAGAAAAAGAAGGGGCAGAAGGGGCCTAGCTCTACACCCTGGATGCGGGTAGGTTCCCTGTGTCTCCAACTCCACTCTTGAGCTTTCTTCCCCCAACTGTTTTCTTTAACCCAGGTTAGCTAAAATGACTATAATAATTATTTAGCTTTCATGGCTTCAGGCATTTTATGATTTTAGGTTCATAGAGGAAATTCTCTGCAATAACTCTCTCTGCCTCTAATCCAAGTTTTCAGATATATTCATGATTGCATGAGACTTACTTAAGAGCAGATAAAGAAATTTCACGGCACATTAGAATCCAACCATCT
>NW_017731523.1:2317318-2321114 GCF_001890085.2 Hipposideros armiger | reverse complement strand
GGAAATACTTTAAATGGAAAAATCTAGCATTATCTTACACACATACTCTTATAGGATTAAATTGGAAGGCTCTTAGAGTGGCAGTTTGCTGCAGTGAAATGATATGGCTTAACATTCTTGTTCTGCCACTTTCCAGAAACATGACATTGACAAATTACCTAAACTCTTGGAACCCTAGTCTTCTTATCTAAATAAGGAGGAAAATAATAGCTAATTTGAGGAGTTATTAGGAAAACTAAATACGATAATGTTCGTGGAGCATCTTCTTTGGTGTTGGCACAGAGTGGCAGAGATCCCCTCTATAAGGTCCCTTTTCCCTTAACGGAGCTCTGTTTTTGCTTCTAATGGCTAGATGAAATCTTCACCACACTGGAACCACTCAAGAATCTCTCAAAATATGAAGCTACGTACTTCATCCAACACCAAAAATGAGACTACTTTGAGCTTGGTACAGGAGAGTCAAAGTAAAAAAAAAAAGACCTGGCATTTGTCACGGATGAAAATTTCAGAGGGAGGACAGACAGATAACATGAGAAATTTCAGCATGAATCACTGAATGAGATTGCCTTTCTTTCTGTTGTCTACAATAGGAGCTGATCTTCTAGAAATAGCCCAAAGGGCTATGTGAATTCAGAGACAGGACTAGTAAGTATTGACTCAGGAGGGGTTTATCAATGACTTCCCTGTAATGATAATAGCAACAGCTGGGATGGACCTTGAAAGATTACTAGGATATTGCAAGTCACGGAAGAGTTCATGTGTGCTTGTGGGTGAGGGGGATGTGGAGAGGGGTGTGACTGTGAGGAGGGCCTAGGCAGCAGAACCAGCACAAGCAAAAAAAGGCACTAGGCATGGCCTAGAGAAGGCAGATCATTCCTATGTTAGCAGAGGTCAACTGATGATCAGCAAAGGGAGGCAGTAAGACTCAAGAGGTTTGTCGTGCCTGTACTGACATGCTAAGGAATACAGGACACAAACTGCGTTCTGCAGCTGATGGGGCTGCCAGCACTGGCTTTGGGATTGAAGTGGGTGGAGGTAATTAGATCATGTTGGCTACTGTTTGTTAGGTACCTACTATATACCAGGAACTTTACTTTGTTGTTTTTATTTTTTTATGAATATTAGTTTCTAGTCCTCAAAACAAATTAGACTTATCTTTTTAGGTGATGAATCTGAGGCTCAGAATTTAAGTAACTTGCTGCTCAAGATTACACATTCTTAAATTAAGCAAATGGCATGAAAGGAGCAATCGCACATTTAAATATTAATTTCAGAGCAAACTATTAAAGAATAGAAATGATGAGGTCTGAATGTAAATTAGGAAGTTGATTTAGGCAGTCATGTTTTAAAAGGGAAAGAGAGCAGAACACTGAAAAGAGGGAATTTGTGGTCAAAGCAAGCCCCTTCAATATTTGGGCAAGATCTCTTAATACGGGTATATTCTTGGAAGGACTTAATTTTATTAATAATAAACAATGTTGCTTCTGTATTCTAAAATTATTTGATGACTATATTACACGAGAGACAGTGGAACATAATAACTATGTGTTCAGGCTCTGAAACTAGGCTGCCTGGATTTGAATTTTCATCCCATCTTACTTAACCTTGGGCAGGTTACTTAACCTTTCTGGGCTCTAGTTTCCTTACCTTTAAAAAAAAAAGAGATTAATATTACCTATGTCATGGGGTTGTTGAAGAATGAAATGGAGTATATGGGTACACAGAACAGTATTTGATACAAAGGGGGAACTCAGTCAGCCTCAGCCAGTGTTACTCTCTGCCTTTGTCTTCATTCACTAATCATTTATTTATTTAGAAATTATCTTTAGTGTGCCAAGCAGTAGGCTAGTTTCCAGGGATACAAAGATAGATAACCGATGACTTCTGCCTTTAAACACATTTGATTTTTCCCACATTATACTCTGTGATTTAACTGACTACATCTTGGTTAAAGCACTTCCCTGAACTAGTTGGTCACCTGTGATTTAAAATCTCTCTTCAGAATGTTGCTTATTTGTGTTAGGACTAAACCCTCCACCTGTCCTTCCCCCTCCTCCAATATGACCTGAAGATATGTTCAGACTGTGTTATCTCTTATGAAACGTATCTCCCTTGACCCAACAGGCAATGTTCTGAAGTTAGTGGGATTATTTCCGTGGTCTCCTCCAACTTACGTGTGCCAAACCCTCAAAGGTGAGTGTTTGCACCACTGCCCCAGGAGTCATTTGCTGGCTAATTTATTTGATTTATGTGTGAAGTAGCATCTACTATTAATGGATACATTTCTATTCCTAAGAGTTTTTTTTTGTTTTTTTAAACATGACTTTATAAAGCCTCATTTCTATAAGCTGGAGAGAAATGTTAATGATTAGAATTTTCAGCACTGCACCAAACTAAGGAAGATGTGTTTTGAGAACTTTCGTTATTCACAGCATCCTAAACCACACCATAAAGCTACTTTTATCCCTGTGCATTCCAATTTTAGGTTATGAAGGGGTCCAAATGTAACTTTGCTCATGATGGCATTTTCACATTGGCTGGAGGATTCTCAGTTAGGCACTGCAGGTTTAACATTGACGTTGGTTGAATAGATGAAAACCGTTGGTAGGAGGGACACAGTGTCCTTTTGAGTGTACCCACAACACATTAAAATGGACAAGGGAGCAGTCACGATGACCTCTGAGAAAAGGTTGAAAAGGGAAATGTCTACATAAATAAATGAGAAGAAAATGAAACTAGCCAGGCACTTGCATTTTAAATAACCAAGTGAAGTGCCAAAATGATTAAGTGAAAAGCTACTTTAATACCAAATAGGCCCTTTAGAATGAGTGGGATTGTTAGGACAGTGGTGGATTGTTTACCGGTCCCAAAAGACAGACGCTGGTATCCTGATCACTTTGCTTTCCAATATAGCCAGTATTTATTGTAGGAAATGTGAAATGTTCAGAACACAGGGCACCACACAGTAAACAGCGACTACTGAAAGAGAAAGGTCAGATCCATAATGAAACAGATCTGACATTCTAGATTTAAATATGAATGCAGGAAAGAGACTGATGCCCTAAGAAGAGGTTCTTATAGCATACATATAGAAGCTTGTGAAATGTGAATATTAAAAAAGTAAAAATCATTATTAACCAATGTCACCCCAATAAATTTAATAAAAAAAAGTAAAAATCATATTTGGTACGTATCTGAGAGTTTAACAATCTTCCCATTAATTTGATATGCAAGACAGGAATATCCACAATGATTTTATTAACAGCAACAAATTAACTACCACATTATATTGCTTAGAATATGGCTTTAAATATATTAAGCTAATTTTTTGTCAGTGTAAAAAACTGCACTTTACATTTAACTTTAAATTTACTTCCTGAGAATCATTTATTTTCCTTGGGACAAGCAAGTAATCCCTGTTCACTTTTCTTCCAATAATCTTGGGAGAAATTAATGAATTACTGATTGGTTAGTTAGGATGTGACCAAAAAAGGAGAAAACACTTAAATATTTACAACAGATAGAATTCAAACCAGGGAAATAGTTACACAGATGATGGAGGAATTGAGAAGCTAAACTGGGGATAGTGAATCAACCTGGAGATTAGCAGCTGCAGGAAGTCAAAGGCACTACAACCCACGAGTCTCAAGGGACAAAAGGAAGAGGTGATATTACTAGAGCTCAGAGTTCAAGGTCCCTGGGGGCAAGCTGGATGCTAGGTGTGGGGGCTGAAAAACCAGCCAACAGGGGCAGCTTCCATGGAACCAGCAGAGTAGGAACAGGGCAAGGAATTGGG
>NW_017731523.1:2307384-2314790 GCF_001890085.2 Hipposideros armiger | reverse complement strand
TTTCAGATATTTTTTGTTTTCTTAAAGTACATGCTACTTTTTTTTTAAATGGGGGTTTAGGTAAATTACACGTATGCATCTGGGAATAAGTTATATATTAAAAGTATTATCCCCTTCGCATGAGTGCAACTCTCCAAACCATTGCACCAGAAAACAAATGGAAACCGTACACGATCTTATATACACTTTTATTTATAAAGTTTACACACATAGATAAACTTACATCCAACTATATGTGGCAATATCGAGTCACTCAAGAAATCCTTTGGTATTGACGTGGGGACCCCTTAGGTGCCATTGGTTGTTGCTCGTCTATCTGGCAGTTTTGGGAAGGGTGTTTTGCATTTTAGTTTTTTAACCAGGTCTCTGGGTCATCACAGGCTGCAACAGACTAGGAGGAAGACGAGACAAGGCTCCGATAGAGACACTATGTTTTAAAGTACCCTACAGGGTGGCTCAGGCTGCACACCTTAACTGAGATCTATGCCTCCAAGAGAAGTTGTGACTTGGATAACATCTTGATTGTAAGCCGGCTTCAGTTTTTGCTATTCCTCCTCCACCAAGAAGTGGCCTCTGTTTCAGCCTGTTTCTGACGGCAGTGATCCAAAGCAGTTGCCTAATCTGGAGGCAGCTCCATCCCTACCCCTCTTAGCTTTTGTTCCCTGGAGTATACAGAACGGAATAGTAGCCATAATTCTTTTCACGCTCAAGACTCCCAAACTGCCACTAAATTAAAGGCGTCGATCCTACTCTCCTCTTGCTGCTGTCCGCTGGGCACTTGCAAAGCAAAATGCTCATGTGAACATTGGGTGGAAATAGAAAACGATAGCTTTTTCACTTTAAATTTATTTTTCAATTTTTGAGAAATGTATTATATCATTTGCAATCATCTTGAACCATCAAAATACATATCTACTATCAGAATTAAACAATACAGCATACTTAGATGAATATATATGCAGACACAAATGAAGAAGCAGAGAACCAACAGTTTCTAGAAAAGATTTCTAAAGTTACCTATGTTTTGATCACTGTCTTTTAATCCCATTTGTGGTAGGCATCTTCTGACATGGTCCCAGTGATCCCTGCTTCCCAGTACTTATATCCTTGTATAATGAGTATATTATATTTCTGATAAATTATTTCAAAGCATAAATTTTAGTACTTCTAGAGCTGATGATTCTTGCAGAGCATTTTTTTCTGAAAAGATTTAACTCTTCATAAAATCATTTTTAAGTAAGTCTGAATTTAATTTGGATGTAAATTTAAACAATGGCATTTTATTTTATTTAATGAATGAATGAATTTTATTTTTAAAAAATTTTTATTAAAATATAGACAACTTACAATATATCAACTTCAGATGTATACCAGTTATTTGACATTTATATACCTAAGAAGTGATCATCATGATAAGCCCAGCAACCATCTGACACTGTACCATGCTATCACAATATTATTGACTATATTCCCTATGCTGTACTTTACATCCCCATGACCATTTTGTAACTACCAATTTCTACTTCTTAATCCCTTCACTTTTTTCACTCTGCTCCCCAGCCCCCTCCCATCATTCACCCTGATAACTCTACTATCCACCTGACACTATACATAGTTATTAGAATATTACTGACTATATTCCTTATGCTATACCCTACATCCCCATGACTACATTGTAACACCCAATTTGTACTTCTTAATACCTTTCCCCTTTCACAAGTCCAACCTCCCTCCCATCTGACAACCATCAAAATATTCTCTGTATCTATGAGCTCATTTCTGTTTGTTCATTTTGTTCTTTAGATTCCATATATAAGTGAAATCACAATGCACCTGTCTTTCTTTATCTGACATACTTCACTCGGCACAACACCCTCCAGGTCCATCCATGCAGATGCAGATGACAAAAACCCATTCCCTTCCATGGCCCAGCAATATTCCATTGTATATATGTACCACCTCCTCTTTATCCATTTTTCCATCGATGGACACCCAGGCTGCCTCCACATCTTGGCCACTGTAAACAATGCTGCAGTGAACATATGAATGCACATGTCCCCTTGAAGTAGAGTTTGGGTTTCTTTGGATAAATACCCAGAAGTGGGATTACTGGGTCTGTCTTTGTCACTTGTTTATACCCTTTGTTTTAAAGTCAATTTTGTTTGGTATAAGTATTGCTAATCTAGCTTTTTTGTTTGTTTCCATTTTCATGAAATTGTCTATTTTGGTCCCTTTCATTTCGGTGTGTGTATGTCCTTCAATCTGAAGTGAGTCTCTTGTAGGCAGCATATGTAAGGGTTTTGTTTTCTTATCCATTCAGCCACCCTATGTCTTTTGATTGGAGCATTTAATCCACTTACACTTAAAGTAAGTATTGATAGATATGTAGTTATTGCCATTTTATTATTCATATTTTTAATTTTTTAAAGTGTTTTTCATCTTAAGGTAAGTCTCTAACATTCCTTGTAACTGGGCTGGTGGTGATAAACTCCTTTAGCTTTTTATTGTCTAAGAAGTTTATTATCTGTCCTTCAATTCTAAATGATAGCTTTGCTGGGTAGAGTAATCTTTTTTTGTAGGTCCTTGCTTTTCATCACTTTGAATATTTCCTGCAATCCCTTCTGGCCTGCAAAGTTTCTGTTGAGAAATCAGCTGGTAGTCTTAATGGGAGCTCCCTTGTAGCTAACTAACAGCTTTTCTCTTACTGCTTTTAAGGTTCTCTCTTTGTCTTTAATCTTTGGCATTTTCATTATGATGTGTCTTGGTGTGGGCCTCCTTGGGTTCATCTTATTGGGGACTCTCTCTGATTTTTGGGCTTGAATGTCTATTTCCTTTGCCAGGTTAGGGAAGTTTTCCATCATTATTTTTTTCAAATAGGTTTTCAATATCTTGCTTTCTTTTCTCTATCTGGTACCTCTCCTATATAAATGTTGGCATGCTTGATGTTGTCCCAGAGGCCCCTTAAACTATCCTCATTTTCTTGGGGATTCTTTTTTCTTTTTGCTATTCTGATTGGGTATTTTCTGCTACCTTATCTTCCAAATCACTGATTTGATCCTTTGCTTCATCTAATTTCCTGTTGATTTCCTAGAATGTATTATTTATTTCTGTTACTGTATTCTTAATTTCTGACTGGTTCTTTTTTATGTTTTCTATCTCCATTTTATGTTTCCTATCTTTTTGTCGAAGTTCTCACTGAGATCATTCAACATCCTTATAACCAGTGTTTTGAACTCTGCATGTGGTAGATTGCTTGTCTTTATTTTGTTTAGTTCTTTTTCTGGAGTTTTGTTCTGTTCTCTCATTTGGGACATGTTTCTTTGTTTCCCCATTTTGGCTGCCTCCCTGTATTTGTTAGTATGTACTAGGTGAAAGCTGCTATATCTCCTGGTCTTAGTAGAGTAGTCTTATGTAGTAGGTGTCCTGTGTGACCCAGTGGCACAGTATTCCTGGTCACCTGGGCTGGGTGCTCTAGGTGTGTTCTTTGTGTTGGTTGTGTGTGCCCGCCTGTTGTAGTTAAATCTTCGTTGCTGTTTGCACATCAACAGGAGGGATTGACCCTTAGGCTGATTGGTTGTGAGAACTGGCTGTGACTACAGTGAAGGAGCTGTTATGCAGGGGCAGACCTCACAGGGAAGGATTTCCTTTAGCAGGGCTCTGGTGCCTTCCCAGTCTTCCTTTTGAGTGTGTTGTCCTTAGAGGCAGCCAGGTCATGCTTGGGCTCAGTCGGAAGCTGGCCACCAGGTGTGCCAGCCCTGGGGCCTCCTGTGAGGGGCCCCACCACAGGCCAAGTTCAGCCACAGCCTGTGCCCTGCTCAGGACCACCTGGCATGAACCACGATGTAATCCTCAGATGACTGCACCTGGGCTGGACTTGCGAGTGCCTCGAGAGGCCAAGCTGCAAACTGAGCCTGGCTGCTGCTAGTACCAGTCTTGGGGCTGCTCAACAAGAGGTACAGGACACGTTTAAGCCAGGTACTGCTTGTTGGGTTTTGTGAACCTTTGAGAGATTTTAGGACATCCTCATCATGAGCCAAGGCAGGCTGTTTGTATGAAAAAGCCACTAGAAATGGCTTGGGTGTGTCTGAAAGTTGGGTGTCAGGGAATCACCAGGGCAAAACAAACTATGTTAGCCAGGTTGAAGGAGAGTCAGATATGGTGGTTGCCTGCATCTGCATGCCTGGAGGGGGGAGGGCTAAACGAAAAATAATGGCTTCTACCAGCACTTCTGTCTGGGATAAAGTTGCCTCTCCAGTCCTCAACTTGAAGCCAGATAACTCAATTCCTCCCGTATGTCCCTGGCATCTTTGCAGCTGCTGTCCCAGCATAGGAACTCAGAGCAAGTAAGTCCATCAGCAAGCAAATCTGTGCGCAGGCCCTTTAAGAGGACTGCCTAGAACTCTAGTGAGAACTCCATCTCACTCAGCCACAATCACAGCCAAAAGTTATGGGATGGACTTCTTTCCCCAGCAGTGGAATCCTGGGATGGGAAGCTTGGTGTGGGGCTTGGACCCCTCACTCCTCAAGAGGGCACCTTCACAGCCAAGATAACCCTCTTGATTTTTAAAGGTCACATGCAGGTGTGGGACCAGCCTGTTCTGCATCCCTGATACTCCTACCAGTCTCGAGGTGGCTTCTTCTGTATGTCCTTAGTTGTAGGACATCAGTTCAGCTAGACTTTAGGTGATTCTCAATGACGATTGTTCTGTAGTTTAGTTGTAATTTTGATGTGGTCATGAGAAGAGGCAAGCACAGCATTTACCTGCTCTGCCATCTTGACCAGAAATTCTTTTAAAATTCTTATTTAAATTATCCATCACCTATCAAATTCTAGTTTGACTAACATGTGACTAGAAATTAAAGTTTAGTGTCATGGGATTAAATAAAATACTACCTCCTTTATCTAGCTTCCTGAAGAGTTTTCCATTAGTGTCCAGACTGGAGTTAGTAGTCAATATCTTACCACAGAGTACCACAAGAGAAAGAAGGATTTTGTTAATTTGTGGTGCCATAATTTAGGCAGATAGGTTGGATGAAAATTGCAGGAGGTAGATTTTTGCTCAATAATGGAACCCCCTCAATTTAGAGCATACTAAAATAGAATGGGTCACTAAAAATATAATAATCTTCACATTAATGGTATCAATTTAAATAAAGACTGGATAATCACTTGTGGTGGCCAAATTTGGTCATGCACATGCATTCATTACACAAGAGTGGTGTAAGTGTTCACTCCCTACTGAGATTATGTGGGAGTTAGCCAAATAGTATGCTAGAGTTAATATTCATGTTTTTATTTATGTCTTTACTGATCTTCCCACCTCACTCTCTATTGCTTACCCTGATATATTCTTTTTTTTTTAAGATTTTTATTGGGGAATTGGGGGGATGGGAACAGTGCTGGGGAATTGGGGGAAGGGGAACAGACAAGTTGCTGTACTTTTGTTCTTCAGTCTAGTTGTGGAGGACGTTGCTTCACTGGCCCAAGTTGGCACCATCATTGCGCTCTTCCCGGGCGAGGCAGATCAGTCGCCGGCTTCTGGACGGCCGCTCACTGTGGCTGCTGGCCTCTCACGCTGGCTGCTGGCTACACACAGTAGCCCATGGCAACCCACTGCAGCAGGGGCTGCAGCCTACACCAGCGATTCATGGCAGCCCAGCTCCAGGTTGAGCTGTTGTTCAGCATCTTAGCTGTAGAGGGCAGTGTCACTGGCCCTCATATGTGGGATCTGAACCGGGGCCCTCTGGCGTCCCAAGCCAGCTCTTAACCAACACGCCACTCGGCCGGCCCCTGATATACTCTTCTGCATAGCACTTCCACTATTTATTATCTACTCATTGTCACTTCATACTAGAATATAAGCTCCATGAAGGCAGACATTGTGTTCACTATGGCACCCCTGACGCTTAGAACAATGCCTGACAAATAGTAAAGCTCAAGTAACATTTATTGCATGAATGAATGAATATATTCATTTTAGTCCTCGTTTCTTACAAATATTTGATCCAATTTTCTCTTGCTTACCCCCATGAGTTTGCACCATATTGAAAATGTTTTCATCATAATCAAAAGATGAAGAACCCAAGTAGGCATTTTATCTACTTTCATTGTTGTATAGGAATAGGATAGCCTCAATGCTAAAAGGAAGAATGAAGACAAAGCTTTATAGTATTTCTGTAGTGTCTTCTTTCTTTTACTTACATTTGGGTGATTACAGTGCCATGAGTCTAGTTTACCAGATTTCAGAGGTTAGGGTGGAGACCACTTTCAGATAATTGTAGTCATAGAAGGGAGGTGTTATGCGAACCAGCTATAGATAATGACTACCATAGGTTTACCAAGGGTGCTCCACAGAAATGCAAAGATTGAGAGCCATGTTGCATTCATAAACATATGAAACTTGGTCTTTTCTGGTGCTTGACATTGTTGTAGACGTAAGTTGTAGCAGCTATTAAAGGAGTTTGCCTAAGAATGATTAAAGTTATTTGAAAAACAATAACTACTTGTTCAAATAATTTCCCAATAATTTAAATAGGTCCTGCTTTTTACGAGTGACTCTTTCTTGCCATATTCACAAATGGCATACGAGGGTTTCACACCAGTGCTGAGGCTGAGCTCAGGATTCTGGCTACCTGTCTTCCACAACCACAGCATCAGCCAGACCCTCAATAACAAAGAAGAAGCAAGTAGAGGAAGAAAAAGTACTCAGATCCCTAAGCATCTTCTTAGGTCCCCGAAGCAGCTTCTGGTGTTATAATAACAAGACTGACAGGGGATCAGAAGCCTGAGTTTTATTTTTGTCTCTACCACTAACTAGCTGTGCAAGTCATTTACTCTTAACTGGGTTTCTCATTAGTAAAAGGAGGGTATTAGTTTTCAACTAGGAGTGATGTGCCTTCCCCACCACAGACATCTGGCAATGTCTGGAGACATTTTCTGTTGTGGACGGAGGGTAGCTGCAACTTGAATCTAGTAGGTAGAGGTCAGGGATGCTGCTGGACATCCTATAATGCACAGGACAGCCCCCTTCCCCCCAATAAGTAATTATCCATTTCAAAATAATAGTAGTGCCTAGGCTAGAAACCCTGGTCTAGACGGTTCAAGTCCCTTTCATTCCTAATACTATCCTATAATTTTACCACAGGTCCCATCCAGACCTCTAGCCTAATTTCTCTTCTGAAGAGAACTCCTTGCTGCACCTCCTAGCTCTACTCTTAGAGCTACTGCTCCATACCAGACCTTCCCACACCACCCTTTGAATTCCTTCATTGTAACACATGTTACCATGTAAACTTGCCATGAGTTTTCTATTTTCTTCTCTCTCCCAATGTGTGCAACCGGAGGGCAGGGTCTATCTTATTCATTTCTTTGTCATAAGAAATGGTAAATAATAATCCTTGCTAAA
>NW_017731523.1:2305420-2306764 GCF_001890085.2 Hipposideros armiger | reverse complement strand
AGCTGGGTGATGGGTCTTTCTGGATGCTTTCAAGCTGAAGATAGAATGCTTAGGGAAACTTGCACACCCTCTCTGTTCCAAGATTTTGACGCAGAGTTCAGTCTGAGAACCAGGAAGGGCTTAGATGTCTGTACATATTTCCTATTAAGGGCATAGATTGTTACTTCAAGCTCCTAGGAAAAAGAGGTTGTAGCATTGGGTTAGTTTAGCTGTTCAGATCCAGGGTGGCCCCATCACAGAAGGGCAAAACCACACTGCCTGGTGGACCCCTCCCACCAGGGACTCAGGGCACCAAGGGAAGTGCTGTTGAGACTGGCTGTGTCTGCTCTATGCTCTTCAGCCACCTCATTTCTGTGAAGGTTTTAAGTCTTTGGCCAAGTAATCAGGGAAATTAATCTAATCTCAGAGGAAGCTGTGCATCTGTAATTTCTTTTAACCCATTTATAGACCAGGGATCGCAGAAACACGGGCTGTACTTCACAATTCTACAAACCTACGTACCTATACAGGGAAAGTAGAGTCCCTGCCTGCTCACTTCTCAGGCACCTACTCCCTGTAATGCATAGCAGGGCCACAAGATGATATCTGAGCAAGCAAAAGATAGGAGCAGAGCACTGAGTTTCACTCTTGACACTTCACTAATAGACAGAAATAAAAAAAAAAACCATACTTCATCCCTTAGGTTAAAATAAGATAAAGCAGAGAGAACACAATAATATTTGGACAAAAGAGCTGTCAGAAGGAATGGACAAATACATTCAGCCCTGAATGTAGAATTATTTTACACCATAAAGCTAGAGGATGGTGACATTCAGGAACGCTTAAGAAAAAAAAAAATAGTGACTTGCCTGTCAACATCATTTCAGTTGGGTATTCAGTCAGCTCTTTTAAAGGTGCTGGAAAGCAAGTAGGTGGTTTATAAAGGATTCCTGAGCTCTGTTTCTTGCACAGCATTTTTTTTCCCAGAGGGAATGCCTTTGTGTTGCATTCTGTTGCATCTTACTCTAGGGTTAAGGCAGTTGCCTACCCAGATGATATTTGCATTTTTAAAAGAACATTTCCCCCCATATGTTTAATGATTTACCCGGCACCCACAGAGGCGCTCACAGAGGAGCTCCATCACCAAGAATTCACTGAACACCCATAATTTTTTTTATTGGGCTGTCAGAAAAATCATGACGCAGTTTTGCAACAAAAAACAGAAAAAATATGTCATGACTTTTCCGACAACCCAATATTTCAAAATAAGAAATGTAAAAATAATTAGCTTTATGTTAGTGTTTATGAATAGGCAAGTTTAGACTGGATCAAGAGATGGCTGGAAACTTATGTTTTTTTTTTTTT
>NW_017731523.1:2292663-2304625 GCF_001890085.2 Hipposideros armiger | reverse complement strand
CTCAGCCCTTCTTTCTTGCAGCTCAGTGCACTTGCCAAATTGGTCAAAAAGAATTACATTGAACTTTGAAGGTTAAATCAAAATGTGTCAAAGTTTTATCCAATCAATCTTTAAAAAGACAAATTTATAATTAGCCACATGCAGGTATATCACAGATTCTAGAGAAATTTCCCTGGCAATATGTGACCATTGATGTCTTGCTCACATTTCATGCTCACTCATTTGTTAAAGTTTTGCACACGTCTAAGAGATTAATGGTACAATGTGATGGGATTTAAGTATGTCTGTTTGATTTTACCATTATGTAAAGATCAAAACAAATAGAAAAGAAGAAAGGAAGGCAGGAAGGAGGGAAGGAAGGAAGGAAAGAAGTCATGAAACTGGATACAGGGGGAAAAAGAACCAAAAAGAAAGATTTTCTAGGACTTTGCCAGTTTCATTAGTAACATTAAAAAAAGAGGACGATGGATAGGGGAGTAAATGTTTGCATGCAGAGTACCACACCTCCCACAATTATCCTAAATTAAATTTTGTACTAAGCACACAGAGTTCCACATTTTTTAAATGACTTTTCTCTAATATGTATAAAAACTAACCAGAAAGCTAACTCTCATAAAAAAAAAATCTATGCAAACACAGCACTTATTTGTACATAATTTCAGTGACAAATTCTTTGGCATAAAAATCAGTCTTAATTTATTTTGGCTTATGATGTATCTTGTATATTTTGTTTCCCGCCTCCAAAAAGATACTTAATGTAAAAAATATTGATGGATGTTGTTTTAGACAAAGAAATGCATTTTCTGGAAATCATAAAGAGATGAAAGGATCTAATTTTGGGAATGAGCCTTCAGGCCTCGCCCTTCAGTGGTACATTTCTACCTTCTGATGGCCTCGAATATGCCATATGCCTTAGTAGCCACGTGAGGGTTATTGAGAGCCCGACTTATCATATTCATCTGAGTCAGAGGGGATGGATGAGTGTCTGTTTTAAAAATGGAGATAAAAGATAACTTGCTTTCAGTAAGTTTCCATGCCACTTTGGAGTTAAAACTAAAAATGATACTATACCCTGTATCACAGGTTCTCAAACGTTTTCTTCTGAGGATGCCAAAGATCTTTTGTTTATGTGTGTTACATCTATTATCACGTCCTGCATGACAAGGGCTGGGGTTTTGAGGAGGGGCGGTGAAGGGTTAAGAAATCACAAGAGTCAAAAGTAGAGTTTCTGCGGGACAGGGGAAGATTCCTGTCTGCAGACCGAGAGAGCGAGCCCTGATACTGGCTGGCGAATAACTTTTATTTACAACTGTCACAAAGAAGTCAATTTGAATATCTATACCCAGTTAATTGATTCAATTAGACTGGCAGCTGCTTCACCGAAACTCACTGTGATCGAGCACGAGTTGTGCTTTCACACGTACTTATGATCCCCGGGATGGCCTCAGCATTCCGAGACCACCGGATAAAGAAGTTTTACCGAGATCATTCCCTCAGGTCTCAGCATTCCAAGACCCTCCCTTATGACTTCAAAGGATCAGTGCGCAGGAGCATTCGAGTCCGCAGGTGCAAGGTGACAATCTATCAATATTTACCTTATTAGAATTGGCTTAGAAATTTAAAAAATATTTACTTATACATTTATTTACATAGTAATGATAAATCCATTAAATGCAACATAAATAATATCTATTTTTAATAAAATAGCAATATTTTACAAAACAAAAAAATGTAGTAAGAAGTATAGCATTGTTTTACATTCTTGGAAATCTCTTTAATGTCTCGCTTAACAGAAAGAAGGTAGCTAGATTTGCATATATGCTTCTGCAATTAACTGATCACAATATGTTGTTTTGGTTGAAGAATATGAAAGAAACTCCAAACTTACACAGATAAGCAGTTTGAATAGAGTATTTTCATAACCTTCAGATGATTGTGAAACAAGTGGCTGTTTCTTAAAGGTGAGTTGCAATGTGGAATCTGAACCATATCAAATAACTTTTCATCGTCTGTTACATTAAAATCCATTATCTGTCTCATATTTTGTATAGATTTTTAAAATTTATGCATGATTTTATAACTTCATGAATCAGTCATTTGGAAAGTATTGGTTCGCTGAGTTATGCAGATCTTCCAAATGTTGATGCATTTCATTTTCAATAACAAAAAGTCATATTTGTTAATATCACCATCAATCTCATCAGAAAAATCTTTTAGGTATTGGGAAACTGTCAAGTTCACAATGGCAGATATAAGCTTTCCAAAATTATAATCTTTACTTTAAAGTTTGAATTTTATCATTGTCAGAAAATACTGTTAGTTTTCTCTGAAGTGACAGGCTCACTTCATTTATTTTCAAGGAAATCATTCCCAAATACCATGTCTAAGTAGCCATAGTTTGACTGCCAATTGTTCTTTCAGATGAACTTGTTCTATGAAAGAAGTGGCTAGTTCAATTTGCACACCAATCTTACTTCCAGACAACCACTGCCCCTCAGTATATCTCAAGAGTGCTTTATGCACACTTCCCATTTCCTCACACAGCTTTCTAAAAATATGGATATGAGACTTTCATGATTTAATGAGATTTTTGTTGTTGATGCTTGTTTTTTTTTTTAACTGTAAGTGCATGGCAAGGAAGAATATAATTACCACCAGTAAAAGTTGGTGTCACTGTCTTGATTTGTAAGAAGGTTACAGCAGTTTTACCCACCATGATTTTTGCATCATCAGTGCGAATGTCCATATAGTGAGAATGAAAAATAATATGTTAGCGTTATTGTTAAAATAGTTTTGACCTCAAGAAGCCCTTGAAAGTGTCTTGGGGAACTTCACTTTGAGAATCATTGACCTGAAAGGAAGGAAATATAGTAAAGTGGTTGAGTGAAGGCTCTGGGGTTGGACAGAGCCACTGGTAAATTTCCCCTCATTCCTAATTCACTCTCTACATGCTATTGGGCAAGTTACATAACCACTCTAAGCCCCATTTTCCACACCTCTAAAACAAATAATAACAGATCTTGTCTCACAGAGTTGTTCTATGGATTATAGGAAATCACTTAGTACAGTGCATGACACATAGTAAACTCAACATATGTTAACTATGATTACCAATGTTTGCATTGCTGCTTCTTTTTTAGATCAAGAAGCAATGATGTGAGTAAATCAAAATATCAGTTGTGTTTGTTGCAATTTGTTTGTGCTACAATAATCCAATTTTATTTCTACATTTCCTTTATGAGTACAAGCTATATGAAGATACGTTTTTCTCCTACTATGTTGAGTATAAAGAGAGATATTTGCCCCTTGTATGCTGATTTTGCAAATCCTTGCCTGTCCAGTCAACCAGGAGAGATAGTTCTTGGTAGTTTGAGTTAGTGATGACAAATGAGAGGTGATATTTTGAGTGGGACCCATGATCTCCCAATCCCTGATCTGCTGCCTGCCACATTCATGTGAGGGAAGTGGGTATTACCAATGGGTTACACTATGATCAGGAAGCTAGATCACAAGGAGTCACAGGGACCCCTTTTGCCTAAGGCCTAGAACAAATACAACAAATATCTTTCCTAGGATGTTTACTCTTGACCCAATTTCAGTCCTCCAGATTTTACCACATTGTGGAGAAAACTGAATTCAAGGAAATGGCCTGTAAGGAAAAAAGGAGGGAAGAGGATATTTGCCTCAATAAAAGGGGTGAGGGGTGTGTGTGTGTGTGTGTGTGTGTGTGTGTGTGTGTGTGTGTGAACATATGTATATGTGTATATCGCACTGTCACAAACAGGAATTTGGCAGAGATTCTAAGTGAGTCCTGGAAAACTCTAAGCTCATAAGCTCATCTACCTGATGTAAATGAGGGAAACAGATGGGTATAAGTCCTAGAGATGCAGGTACACTGCGCCTGCATATTTTACAATGATGAATATTTTTTTACTGTCTCAAAGAAATATGCTCTCTCTTATTTTTCTTGAAATCCTAAGAAGTCTGCTTGGTCTATTTTTCTTTTTACCACTTTTGCTCTTGATCTGAATATGAAAAAAACACACTAAACAGCTCTTAACAACAAGAAAACAATGCAAGCTTGTTTGTAAATAACATACGATATTTGGTCTCAGTGTTGGAAAAATAACAGGGAGTGGCACTGATGGAGTTTAAAATGAGGAGTGGTGCCCCCTGTTTAAAGAGAACATGTCCTTTTCATTGTACGAAGTCGAGGCATGGACCCAGAATGGCCACATCTTTCTATTTTCTTGTTCAGGGTGGAAATCCAGATTTTTACATGAAATCTTCAAATTTATAAATGTTGTCTCAAACTGGATAGGACAAACAAAATATGTTAGCAGCGTTTGTAGGCTGCCAAATTTCGGATTTCTCTAAAGATGTAATTTCATTGCGCATCCACCTCATGGACCAATAACCTTTGCTCTTGACTCAGCTCTGTCACCATTCATTGGGGGCAGGAGGGTGCGAACAGAGGAGAGACAAGAGCCTTGATCGCCCTCTAGTGGTTATAAAGTGCCAAAACAACTAGCAGAACATTATTGAAAACTCACTTATGTGAAACTAAAATCAGCAAAGCAGACTCCGGCTATCGTGTGTCGGATGTGAACCACATGGTAATTTTACTATTACTTCATATTTGACTCTAGGATAACAGACAACAGAATTCAGGAGCAGGGAAATCAGCTCAAGTAAGGACTTGAGACTTTGAAGACACAAGAGTTCTATTTCTAGCCACCAGGAAGGGAAGAATCTAAAACAGAAGGCAGGGCTAACAGTACACACTGTTGGCTGGAAGGTATAGATTGTGTTTTATGTGTATAGATAAGCATAGTGTGAAGGATCATCTTATCCACTAGATAGAGTGGTGTCTAGTAGTTACTGGCTAATTTGATCCCTGTTTTAAGTATTTAATAGGAACTCAGCACTTACTAATTAATGGAGAGCACCTTATATCCTTTTGTTTCAAAGCTTAACTTGAGAAAAAAAAATTTTAAGGTGGGAAATGGGATAAATTTTGCAATTTTGAAACAATTAAATAGAATTTCAAATAGGTCAGTAAGATAGACCTAATAAAGATTCTTGAGAAAGTTAAAAAATAGGTCCCATGACAGCTTCATTTCTTTTGGATGCCCATGTTGTCTTAGAATACTGTCCCCAAGTATCATATGCTTGTAGCTCAAATGTCAACTTTCAAGGATGGTTCCCTCTGTATTTCCTTGCTGTTTTGACCTCCTTGACACACTCAGATCATTTAATGAACTGAAATACAATTGCTTTTAGAAGCTCAATACTTCATTATACTTTTGTTTTCAAAAACAGTTTTTGAGTTGAGGGTATGTCAGCAAAACCAAACAAAAGAATGTGGGTGTTGTTACAAGGTCAGCTTTTCAGAAGCTGTAGGCAGCCATCATTGGCATTCTGTCAAAGAATCACCACAGGCAGCAGGGCCATTCATGGGCAGTGAGTCAGCAGCTCTGACAACACTAAATACGGTAACCCATTAATGTGCACGATAATAGGTACTCATGCTCCTTCAGAAAGCACTGGAGAGAGGAAATACTTTATTTTTCCGGTTATTTTAGAAGTAAGTCTGGGTACATCATTACAGCCCAGCTGTTAGTTTGTGTGTGTGTGTGTGAGTGTTAGAACCTAGGTTAAAATATTTATACATACTTGTATGGATTTCTCCTGTAAAGAAAAACATATTCAGATTGGGAGCTGAAATATCAGAAGCTAGGCATTTCAAATGGGATATTGTTGTGTTAAGAGGAAGCCATGTTTTTTACACCCGGACTGTCCAGTCCAATAGCTGCTGGCCACATGTGCCTCTTGAGCAGTTGAAACGTGCCTAATTCAAACTGAGACGTGCTGTAAGTGTAAAATATGAGTGCATACTGAATTTCAAAGATACAGTACAAAAAAGAATGAATAACTCATTAATAACTTTTTATATTGATTACATGTTGAAATGATAATATTTTTGATATGTATGGTTAAGTAGAATATAATTAATTAATTTCACCTGTTTCTTTTAACTTTTTAATGTAGCTACTAGAAATTTTAAATTTTATGCGTTGCTTGCATTATATTTCAATGGTACAGTGCTGTATTAGAAGATATTTGATATCATTTCCTTCTAGTGTTTCTCTCTCTCTCTCTCTCTCTCTCTCTCTCTCTCTCTCTTTCTCTCTCTTTCGTGCGTAAGGGATAGGAAGGGGTGATAATAGTGGGCCATTTAAAAAATACAGGTTTCAAAATTCAATTTAAGTTGCTGATTTGAAGATACCAGTTCTATATGCCAAAAAATGGGTACAATGTAGGCTATAGCACTCAAAAGACATCCTACCCTGAACAACCAATAGGCCTGGGCTTTGGGTCCAGGAGTGAAAGGGCATTTGTCATAGTTCATTTATAATAATTTTGGCCATTTTACTAAGAATGAAAGGGCACTGCCAAAGATGCTGAGAAATGTTTTTCTCCTTACCATTTTTATAGAACAAAATGAGCTCTCTAGAAGTGAATTGGTATAACTTCCTGAACTATTCAGTTCTGTTTTAGAGTTGACTGCTCTCAAGAATTATTTGGCTGTGGTGGTGAACATTGTATCATAACACACTGGGCTAAAACTTCGACTTAATAAAGATTTTGGTAAAAGAAAAATCTAGACACTAATTTGGCTATTAAAATCAACCAATGGAAAACTGTAATTTCTAGATATGCCTGAATGTGGTTTTTTGGTTTTATTTTGGTTTTGAGTAGGATTTGGCACCACTACTCAATGAGCCTCCTGAATTCTGACTAGTGTTGAAAAGTTTCTATCAGCCTTTCTCTGGAACATTTTTGTGTGCTCCATCCTTTGTAGTTTCAGTCCTTGAATCAGTTGCATCACCCAGATCTGCTTTCATCTTCTTAGCCAACACCTACTTTAAGGACTTTGGGGTGCTGGAGTCAAACAGATGTCAATTTGGGGTTCCAAAGTCATCCATTCCTTTTTCTTATGTTTCTCTTTTATCATTTTAACTTTAACGATTGATTTAATTTTTCTGAGCACAGCTGGAAAACAAATAGCTGAGCAGAGCTTTCATGAATGGTGGCTGGGCCATCCTGAATGATTGTATAATGGTGTATTCTAGCAATAAAAAGAAAGCAGTGTTCCTGGCTTCTGAACTTGTTGGAAGAAAGGATGAAATTCCTCAAATCTTTCTTCATTTAGAGCCATGCCATGTCTCTCCTTCTTCCCAAATAAATAACTTTTTTCCTTCAAATTCAGAAATTCAGACAGGTCTCTGGGGACTTCTTTTGGAGAATGGCTCATCATGCTCCCCTAAAACCTCTTTCTAGTGTTATTCCTTTTCTAAATGGAAAGTTTTATATATATATATATATATATACTTCATATATATATATATATGAAGTTTAGTGTGCTCATTTAAAGTTATGGAAACATTTTAAAGAAAAATTAACAGGTTTATATTTTAATG
This sequence comes from Hipposideros armiger, assembly GCF_001890085.2. NCBI lineage: Eukaryota > Metazoa > Chordata > Mammalia > Chiroptera > Hipposideridae > Hipposideros > Hipposideros armiger. The sequence continues at coordinate 2,297,141 of NW_017731523.1, read as the reverse complement.
GCATTTCATATATTTTTCACACATGTTTTCTCACTAAAAAACGTTGAGCATTACATTGAGTGTTATAGTATGAACATTTTCATAAGGGATAAAAAAATAGGTAAACACTTTTACCACTCTTCAGGGTAATAGTTTTTTAATCCTTTCAGTCTAGACAATGAAAGGAAATTGATTTATACCACATTTCACTTTTTGACAAGTTTTTGTTTTTAAATCTAAATTCTTTACAAGCATTTCTGAGCAATACCAAAAAAAAAAAATCGTCTATACTTGGAAGATATACAAAAGAAAGAAGAGTTTAAGGAAGCTAGGACAAGCTTCCAGCATTAGCCAAATAGCAACCTTTTATTATCTAATTCCAATGACTGGGATTACAGAATGTTGAGCAAGGCTATGCAAATATGGAAGGATTATGTAAAATAGACTAGTGACTTCATTTCAATAAATATTTAGATAACTGCATCACAGCATTAAACAAAACACTGCAACATCTAACAATTAGAATTTTACCTTCTCTCTATTCTAGATTTTATTACCAAGAAATAAAATACAAAGAAGGAATCCTATTTATTCTAAAATTTTATAGGTTGTTAATGAAACTCCTTCAGAGTCACCAAACAAAAAAGAGGCCACGCCATTGAAGGCTGTAACATCTGTAAAATGTGATTTGGGAACCTGACAGGGCTCAGAGGACTTCAATGTGAGAGTTTTTAAAAAGCAACTTCAGATTGCTCCCTGACCCAGAAGTTCAGGAAGAAAGGGGTCAATGGTGATTGGCAGCTCACCTCCAGTCCTTTTAGCGCCCCATCGCCAATAACAGAGGAAGCGAAGTGATACAATTCTCAAACGTTTAATGTAAGAAGAGCCCCTGTATTCTCTGAATGTGATTCCTAGCAGGACAATGTGCAGAAGATAAAACCCAAATTATGTAGCCTTCACTGGCTTAACCAAGATGAATCATTTTATTAAATGGCTTCCTTCACCTTTTCTAGGATTGACAGTCTGTGCTTAGTGTTTAGCAACAGTAAAATCAGAAATAAAACTGTAACTATGTCTAATTAAACAAATAGAGGAACTTATAACTGTGTTTATAAAAGGAACTTATGAACTATGTTAAAATTTGATGATATAAGCTGTCCTGTAATGGGATTCTTCAAACCAAAAAATTACTGTCAAAAACATAAAGTCCTTTCATATAACTTAATTCTTTCATTTGCAGCAAGAGAAACAGTGACAATTAAATATTACTTTGTGTGTGTGTTGGCTGTATAAATATAGAGGTGTGTGTGTGTGTGTGTGTGTGTGTGTGTGTGTGTGTGTGTGTAAAGCCTCCCTCATTTGTTCATTTAAAGGTAGAATGTGAAAGTTGATAGGTTTGAGATTTAGGTAAAAATGATTACTTCATTTCTTTGTACATATGAATATTGACTTTTCTCTCAGTCTGTCTACTCTGTGACAAGACTGCAAGACTCTTGAAAAGTCTGAACATTTACACTCCAACAAAATGAGAATTTTATTATACTCAATTATATCAAGCTCTTTGATTAGAAAAATTCTTGGGAACCCTAACTTCCAGACAAATCTGTATATTATTACTTATTAATAGTAAACGTAAGTACTTATAGAAAAGAAAATACAATTTAACCTGAGTAGTAACCCTTCGGATATTTTTAGAGATTAATACCTAAAAATGTCTGAGATAAAATGTGAAACCATACAAGAAAATAAACAGTTGAATCGACAAAAGTCACAAGTCTGCACATATACCGGGGGTGCCAAAAAAATGTATACACACGACTTGTATTTATCTTTTATTATCGGTATATACCGAGTATTACAATTTTAATACAGGTTTTTTTCCTTTCTTAAAATGTGTATACATTTTTTTTTGGCACCCTCTGTATGTGTTTTCCTTCTCATTTAATAATAGTTAACAAAGATGAATGAACATAATGCTCAAAAACACTGACCTGCATAGCTATGCCTTTAACCACTATTGCCTTTGCCAGATAAAGTTAAGCAAGTGGGCTTCTGAGCACACATAAGCAGAGAAAAGATGTGGGCTAGGGAGGCCCTAGTGGGGGTGGGTGGGATGGTGATATTCTGAGTTATGCGAGGGTGATGTTCATTTTACTCTTACTCCAAAGTACGGCCAATTGTGTAAGAGAGAGGGAGGCAATGGTTTCCAATAACTGACCCAGAGAGTGTGCCATGGGTGGGTGGCAGTAATGTGGGAAGATCGCCTCTTGAACCCAGCAGTTTACTTGCCTTCCTACCTAGGTTGGGGTTTTCTTTTTCACCTGACTGAACAATACAATATCATATGTTGCCAGCATGCTACATGGTTCTGAAAAAATTACAAATATAAGTAAAATAATTCCTTAACATTATATATATAATATATACAATATATATTATATATATAATATACATTATATATAATATATATACAATATATATTATATATATAATATATACAATATATATTATATATGTATGTGTGTGTGTGTGTGTGTATGTGTGTGTGTGTAATCTTTTTGGATTACTAAATACATAGTAATCCAACTTACTAAATACATACATAGTGGACGATTATACCACATGGAAGATAAATTTCAAAATCTTCTGAATTTTTGGTTTGGAGTAGGAAGTTTATTTTCAGAATGTACCCAAGGGATTAACTTTCACAACGAAGCTCTGTTCCAGCTAGTATGAAGGTTACCTCATGTGCTCTGAATATACAATTGTGCAAGATGCAGGAGTACAGCATAGTGACCAGAGCATGGAATTATGGCTGTTACTTATTTTCTCTAAAGGTATTTCTACATCTCTAATATAAGGATATAACAGTGCTTACCTAGAGTAATCTGAAGGATTGACTGAGATAATGAATACGTTGTACCTAGCACACAGCATCACTCAATAACTGGTAACTACCCTATAATCTTCAACAGGGTAAGGAGTGGGAATAACTAAATAGAAATGGGCACAGGACATTTCCAAAGAGTCATTTTGTAAGTGAAAATCTCCTCCCTGTCAACGCACTACCTCTACTATGTCAGCTATTTGAGAATATCACTAATCCAGCTGGGACACTGTTGACCAATCACAGAGGAGAATATTGAGTATGGTGACCAGGTGAATAACAGAGGCCAACTGACCTTGGTGAGCCACTACCCTACCCAAGACTTCCTTTCAGAAGAATGCTCTCAATGTTGGCTTTAGCAGATTATATGAAATGGTCTTCTGATAGCTGACAAGGAAAGTCCTCAAACTGCTTTACAGTTTCAAATAAAAGCTCAAACAGCATTAGCAAGCATGGGTAAGTGCAAACAGGCTGAAGTGGGCACTGTGTCTTCTGAAGCCATGTAACATAGGTTTCCAGTTCAACGCTGTCTGATATTTCATCATGGATTCCCCAGTGGCATTTAAAAATTCCCTAGGGTTAAGTGTTCTTCCCCCCCTCCCCTGCCTCCCTCTTGTCCTTTTATTCAAACAGACCATTAGCACGCTGGAGAGAATAAAGCCTTGACTACAACATTCACTGTGGAGACAGACAATCAGGATTCAACTTCAGTATTCACTGTGACTCCCTGAGCCTGCCAGAAGTATGACTGGTGTGCCTAGGAAATGCAGAATTAACCACTAAAAATGCTAGCTGTAAACCCATCCAGAGAGCTGTAAAACTGAAAAGCCGAAGGCAAGACAATTTTATGTTTAGTAACCAACAGGTAGAAGTCGACTATCTTTTTCTTCTTTTCTGAATTACCATGATTTTAAGAATACACAAAGAGCACGAATAAACGCATAGTCTACAGCTGATAGAGGTGACACAGTTTTAAATACTTGAGACATGTAATCCTTCATAACATATTATTCACCAATGGGGTTTTATGTAAATCTTGGAATCCTGTAGGAAAGAGTGATTTTTTTTTTGAGAAATTATACTAGATTCAGGTTTAATCACTTTGAAGCCAATAATTTAATTGCTCTGCTTGGCAATGTGGGTCATTAGGAAGTACCCACGTTATTACTATCTATTTTCCGGAAATGTATTCATTCATCCTTATATTTATTATGAATTATATTTATTATATATATTTATTATATATATTTATTGCAGCTCCTAGGCTAATGCAAGGTTAAGCACTCTGGAAAATACAATAAAATGGACCTGGACTCTGTCTGCTGTAACATGGAGATCATGTAGGGGTGTCAGACTCATGAAGTAATTAGCTATAATGCAGTATCAAGTGTGGCAAGAGCCAGGGAGAGACACATTTAGGATATTAGGACTTTAAAGGATGAAGAAAAGTGGGAGGTTATTCCAGTTGGGGCATCTGGAGGCCTTCACAGAAGAAATGTCATTTAAAAGTAGCACGGCTGTATGCATCTAGGAAATTATCCATTTCTTCCAGATTGTCAAATTTGTTGGCATATAGTTGCTCATAGTAATTTCTTACGATTTTTTGTATTTC
>NW_017731523.1:2281832-2292043 GCF_001890085.2 Hipposideros armiger | reverse complement strand
TGAATGAATGAATGAATGAATGAATGAATGAAAAGACATTGGAGGGGTGAAGGCTCACAATGCCTGGCACACATCAGTAATTCAACAAATGCTTCCTGAGTTGAATTGCAGAATTTGAGGACGGATAATCCAGTCAAGGAAACGAGCAAACACACACGGGCATGTAGGAACAGTGGGCAGGGTTATGTGGGGAAATAACAGGAAAGAGGCTCAAAATGGTGGATGGGGCCAAATCATATAGAATCTAGCGAAGGGGGCTGGGTGGTAATAAATGGATGAAGTAAAGCCATTGACTGCTTCACAGCTACTGAAGAACAAAGCTCAAACTCTTAGACGTAAATACCAAGGCTTTCTGAGATGTGGTGTCTGCCTACTTCTCCAGCATTTTCTGTCTGTTATTCCTCTCTTCATTCAAGCTGTATTTTGTTTAGTTTGTCAATAAACAGCATTTTCTCTCACCTCTGAATATTACACATACTTTTCCTTCTGGTAATCTTTCCATTTTTGTCCTTCTCCCACCCCCACTGTCTGGCTAACTCCTACCTTACCTCCAGGTCTCGGCTTTAACGTTGCTTCTTCCAGGAAGCCTGCCTGCCTCCTGCAGGAGCTTAACTCCCTCTGCTGTGTTCTGCCATGGACCCTGCACTTCTCATGGCGCCTTACTGTAATTACCTATCTATTACTAATCTTCCCTGTTTACGACAGGCTCTTTGAATGCAAAGTTCTAGCGTATCTGGTAGCTGTAGCCTCAGTACCTGGCTCCATCCCTAAAATATTTGTTACATGAATTTGTTGAATGAGTGAAACAGACAAGACCAGAGATAGGTATTAGGAATGTTGATTTAACTAGAGTGTATTCTATCTTATTGAATGAGGGGAATGCGGGCTTTAAAAGTAAAAGTGACTGGCAATGGTGTACAGTTAATGAAACGTTATAAAAATTAAATAGTAACAATTGTTAACATTCACTGAGTGTTTATCATGCCAAGTGCTGTGCTAATTACTTTCCAAGCATGCTGTCACTTAATATTCATGAGGAAGGTATTGCTAATAAGGAAATAAAACAATAAATACGGTTATACATAAATAAAATCTGACTACCTTACAAAAATTGTGTCTATACCTTAAGTACTACTGGTAGTTTTGGCTACCACAGCTCACAAGATTTTACATATATATGAAATCAAAAAGTATACATATATATATATAATATATGTATATATATATAATAAAAAACTGCATTAAAATTATGTTGATGGTAACCACTTTGAGCACCTCTTGTGATTGCAGAAGTCAAATGTGACTTGTATTCATCTTTTGTTATTGGTATATTCCGAGTGTTACAATTTTAATATAGTTTTTCCTTTCTTAAAATGTGCACACATTTTTTTGGCTATATATAAATATAAATATATATATATATATATATGATGTATGTAAAGGGACTAGTGGGGTAGCTGTATAAAGACTAAAAAAATATGGGGTATTAAAAAGAAGATGTGAAGTTTATAAAGCTTTGAATGACCTGGAAAAGCTGACAACAGACTTATCCACTGAAAATCCACTGAAACTTCAAAGAGGTAAGTTTAAGATCCATAAAAGTTTGTACTACCAAATATGAAGAGTAGGCTGAAAATAGAAAATAATTTTTAAAGATTCAAATGCCTCATGAGTCATAGTAATAATAAATTACTAATGGACATTAGGATTTAGAAGCAAATTCTAATCTGAGTAAGAAGAATAACTACATTCTTTCAGGACAGATCTTCTGGTGCAACGATAAGAGAAAAAGAAAAGTTTTTAACAGGACGAAGAGTTTGATTCCATGCACTAATTTTATGCTCTTTACTGACATTAGAACAGATATTCATACACACTCAACTGTAGCAGCTTTTTTATATAGGCCTATTATAGTGTCTGCCTCTCGGCTCAATCAATGTTGGTTGAATACTAAGAAAGTGACCAGGGGTGTCACAGCCTAAGCACCTGAATTTTCATTCTATTTTGAGGCAGAGACGTTGGCTTCAAATCTGAAAGATGATTTAAGAGCATCTAAAAAGGAAGGGGTCTAATTACCACCGCTACTATAAAAAGACTGTCCCAAGGAGAGAATAGGAGCAAAGCAGGTGTGTACAAGTAAGGAAACCACCACACACACACCCACCCACACACACACACACACACACACACACACACACGCACGCACGCACACACACACGCACACGCATGCACATGCACGCACACACACTTCTTTCACTGTTTTCAGTTGATTCATAGAACTGGAACTTCACCCTTGAAGTAATAGATTGACGAGTTCACCTGACTCATATTTTTTCTGCTTATAGTTCATTTTTAGAGTTGTGGCAGTAAACCTAGATGCTTAGAAGGTCAACTTTTTCTCTTCAAACACTTTGCTTTTAGGATGTGAGGATTTTCATTTTCTGTGCCAGGTGCCTGACAGCAGTGTAATCAGAAATCTGCTTGGCTCATCTGGGCAATGGGAAATCTAAAAAAAAAAAAATGTTAAGACTTCTTTGACTCTCAAGTTCTCCTGTGTAATTGGCTTTATCTAAAACTTTGAGTTCTTTTCTTTCTTTTTTTTTTTTTTTGGTAGGGTGAGAAGTACCATTTTTGAGATAAGTGAGGTATGCAAATACCTGCCTGGAATTATAACACCTTGGAATTTAAAAGCAAGCTTTATGCCATTTTTATATTTCTATCCTGTACCCACATACAAACTAACATCAGCACAACAAAGTGAATTTACAAGGGTCTCTCAATCTTCTATGACTGCTTTGTATCACATATAGCACCACCTTGAAGTGAGGTGGCTATATGACAGGAAAGAGCAGGAGGAAACAAAGAAATAACTTTAAAGATGTTTTGGAAAGTGGTTTCTAAACAGAATGGTGCATATATCAAAGAGAAAGTGAGCAAAATCCTAATAGACATTAAATGAAAAAATAAGGTTATAAACATCAACGTGCTTGGCAGAAACAATCAAATATTTCTTTGTAAAAATCATGGTTTCCCTAGTTGTTTTTTTCTCCAGAGATCATTAGACCACCAAAGAATTTTATCTGCTGAATTGTAGCTCAAAATAGCACATTTTGTGTGAAAATTATTCAAATAAATTATTTAAAATTGAAACAACATTTAACAGATGTAAATGTCATTGCCAGCAGAGTCCCCCAAATGAGGCTTTATCTTTAGAATGAGGGAGGGAATCTACTGGATGTATTTCACTGATTATGGGTATAATGTCCCTGCTGGGAAGCTGCCCCAGCTTTACAGCACTCTTACTAGTGCATAGCAGCCATTTTGCAGACATATCAATTCCCAAGATCATAATATTCCTCTGCCCATATAATCTTAAAAGCTGATTGATAAACACTAAAATAGCCCTCCTAATTCCTCTGGGAAATCACTATGACGTCCCTTTTCAAGATGATACAGACAGATCAATTTTCCAGCCAAGAACGAATGGGAAGAGGAAGGACAGCAGAATGGAATTCAGGGGCATCAAATTTCTAGTCCTCTGTACAGAGTGTCCTTATCTCCAAAGAAATTCTAATAAAAGGCCTGAACCATTATAACTAACTCTGACATAGCAGAACATTGGCTTTAAGGATAAAGTTCTAACATTATTACAATATCTGGATTATTTCCTAAAACATTAAATTGAAAACTTAAGATGGAACCAACAGTATCACATTAAGAAGATATTAAAGATGGTCCAAAATTTACCTTTAACATTTTTTTATGGGTAAAATATTTGGACGGTAAAAATGAAGATATATTTACATATGCACACAGATAAACACAAACACTACACTATAATTATGCAATTTACCTAATTAATTTCTTTAAGACAAAGAGAAACAGAAATACAACATAGTATGAAGTGAGTTTTAAATAATCCCAAGAATCTGGCCAAAATTTAAATGCCTCTTATTTGACTGATTTTTGAGCAAATCTTCAGAGTTGGGACAAAGCTTCTAAAAGAATGTAAAGGAAAAACAACACTAAACGTCTTGAAAGATCTAATTTTACTGGCAGCACAGTCATTTATAATGACATTTCAAAAAGAATAATGCAGTATAGAACCAGAGGGCTTCATTGTTACATACATCCATGTACTTCAATTTCCTTTTACTTACAACATGTACTTCAAGTCCTTCCATCTGCTCTGCCTCCACCTCATTCTGAACCACTGCTCTGGTTAAGTCATCTCATTTGGATGATTTGCAATAGCTTCCTAACTAGTCCCTCTGCTTCTATTCTTACCCTACTTCAACCCATTCTTCACAGAGAGATGGTATGATATTTTAAAATAAAAATATGATCACATCACCTCCTTTCCTTCTTTATACTTTCCACTGTGCCTGCAGGAAAGACCAAAAGGCTGAACATGTCATAGAATCCTTGCCTGCTCCAGTCCTTGCCTACTTCCGCCATTTCCACCCAGCCTCTCTGGGCTCCTGTCATATTGGCCTCCTTCCAGCTCCTTAAATATACCAATCTCTTCCCAACTCAGGTCCTTTGAACTTAGTATTTCCTCTGCCTGCAAAATTCTGTCCACTGTCCAATTCTTCTCTTTGCTCTTACTCATCCTTCAGGTTGCAATGTCAATATTATTTCCTTAGAAAGACCTTCTCTGATCACCCAAATGAGTTCAAGTATCCCTATTGCTTTCCTCATAGCACCTAATTTTTTCCATCACATCTATTCATTCATTCATTCATTCATTCATTCATTCATTCATTCATTCATTCATGCTTTTTGTCATGCATTCACTCAACAATTATTGTGCCCCTACTATGCACCTAGCACTGTTTTAGGCATCAAAGAGGCATGGTCCATGCTCTCATGTAATGTAATTATATATTTATTTATGTGTTTATTTGATATCTGTCTTTCTTTTAGACTGTGAGCTCTATGAGACCAAATAGTACAAAAGGTTAAAAGATTAGAACCTGTTAAAATTTTCACAATTCCTTAGTGCCAAAGTTAGCCCCAGGAGCCAGTCCCCAGTAGGTAAGTTATTTTCCTCATGTTTAGGGACATGTGAAATAGTAGGTATGACTAAGAACAATGGTTTTCTCTTCTTCCTGAGAACACAGCTATACTACACCGCTCAGGTTTCCTTGCAGTTAAGTCACGTGATTAAGTTCTAGCCAATGGAATATGAACAAAAGTGATATGAGCCACCTTCAGGCCTGCCCCTATAAAGCTTCTTTGTTTGCTCATCTATGCTGTTCCCCCCATACTATTGGCTGGAAACAAAGGACTCTGTAGCATAAGAGGGTGGCAGTGTCATAAGATGAGATGGGCCTGGTTCTCTGAATCAGCACATGGAGGAAAACCACCTCTTTACCAAGAATGCCTCCTGAGACTGGTACATGAAAAATAAGTTTTGGGATTTATTTGTAATATAGCAACTATTACTATCTAACTAATTTGTAATATATTTGACTTTTCTACAAACATTAGCATTTAGGGATTTTAACCCAAATGGCCACAGTGTGTTATCCCCATTTTTAATCCTGGGATATTTCCTAGAGGAGGCCATTGGACAGTTCTACTTAGAGTCACATTCTGGCAAATGAAGATCATAGGTCCACCTTAATTCCTCTTAGAATTCTGTGAACCTCTTGAGCAAAAAAATTATCAAAGTCAGATGGAGATTTGTAAAGAACAATAAATAATTTGAATGTTTGGTCTGTGCTTTAAAAGAAATTTTAGTGTGAAATTTGGTACTTCTGATGTCATATTCTTATAAAGTAAAAGTAGCCTAAAATGGCCATTTTATCCCAGATGTTGACTTGTGAATCAAGTGTTTAAATGTTAAAACCAATGATTATTACACAGTAATTTAATGTAGAGTTAATCCTAGAGTGACGTGGGTTTGAACTGCGAGGGTCCACTTATACATGGATTTTTTTTCAATAAATATACAGTTTTCCCTCTGTATCCCTGGTTTTATATCCACAGATTCAACCAATCCCTGATCAAAAACAGTATTTTTGATCCACAGTTGAGAACCCAAGGCAGAAGGCCAACTGTGTGCATTGTTCTATGCCATTTTGTATAAGAGAATTGGCATACACGGATTTTGAGATCCACAGGGGGCCTGGAACCAATCCCACAGATACCAAGGAAGGACTGAAGTTTGGGGGGAGTCTGAAGTTAAATGCAGATTTTTAACTATGAGGGTGTCAGCACCCCTTTTCCTCATGTTGTTCAAGGGTCAACTGTAATTTTCTTAATAGCCCAAACTGACTTTTGGACATTATATAAATATAATCAACTCTGGACATAAAATCCACTTTTTTTCCTCACAATAAAGTGCAAAATATGACGTATATGGTTTCTTGTTATTCTTTATATGAGCTGCATCCTTCTGATTTTAAAATTGTCAAGTTGAAAATGCTTAGATCTATTAATAAAAGACAAGTTTATTGGTAATCCTAAGGATAAACAAATTTTGAGTTCAGTGTAGATAAGTAAGAGATAAGAATTTAAGTAATGGCCAGCTTTTCACTGTGATTTTGCATCATCTAATGAGGAATGTTTTATTGTTATTTGGGTATTCTGATGTAACTGATGCAATGACCTTTTAAGATACTGAATTAAATGGTAAGGGTTTCTGAAAAATCAGGAAGCACAATCAAACAGTCCTCAAAATAACAAAAGAAGCCAACTATGCAAATATATACCCAGTCAATGCAATTAAATTGATCAGTTAATAACATAAATAGGAAGGGGTGGGATGCCTGGGATATATGTCTCCACCTCTGTTTCTTGATCTCTGGATTAGATTAAGGGAACAGGGGATGGAAATGTGCCTAGAGAAAACATTAATAAATGAGACCCATATTTCACAAAATAGTTACAAGACTAAGAAATGAGCTCAAGAGTAGAAAATGCTACTAGCCAGCTTCTAGAGTCAACACAGCCAAAGAAAACTTAAATTATTTGCTTTTTTCTCTCTTCCAGCATTCCAGAAAAGATACTGTGGGAAACTGAAGGGATTCAGTTTGCTCCAGTAACGTCTACTGCACATGCTTGCTCAAAGGCAATTCCTAGGAATTCCAACTCCTCCAAGCACCGAGTCTCGTGCATGCACACAGCATCCATATAATCTGATCCCTTCTTGAGGTCTATTCTTGACCTTCAGCATATAGAGATACATATTTGTGTAGAATATTCTATGAACAGAAAAATCTAGGATGGAGAGAGCCTGCTGTATTCTAAAGTTAACACCCCTTTAACAAAGCTTAAAGTAATTTTCCACCTCCCTCAATCAACAGTAATTCTCAATTACCTGCTCACACTACAGGGTAAGATTAATAACCCTCTGAATCATTTCATGAATTGAATAAAAAAACCATATGCAAATCTTATTAACAATAAACAGCACTGCCTTCGTGGGTATATCCAGGGTTTACTCTAAGTGCATAATATTGAGGATAATAAACACTTCTAAAATCATATGCATCTAAGTCCTTCACATAATGTAAAAGTCTCTAAAGATCTTTCAGAATTAGAATCTACAGGCTAGAGCCTGTCTTTATGATAATCTCTGTTTCTAAGATGACAACTTGTACGTTATGTCAAAAAGCTATGTAATAAAGAAGCTTGAGAAACTTAGGCAAAGACTGAATTTTCTTCCATTGTGAAGGTGGTCATAATTAATGTAGTTCACAACTTCACAAATGTGTACTAAGAACTCGTAAAGGACAATTACAAGACTAAATTTACCATTTGAAAATCAAATCAAATACTTAGTATAGATTAAAATATGTTCTCAAGTACAAGGAACATTAGAAGGAATGTGATGAGCTGTTTAGAATCTTATGTCTTTTTATATTTACTGTAATAAAGGATTCATTGTGCAAAGGTCTACAGATTTTGGCAAGCTACAGCAATACTAGGAAACATTAATGCCAGATACATTTTATATCCATATTAGGCTGAAGAAAAAAGACTGGTTGAAGTGAACTGCAAATTATGGGGGTTTTTTACTCAAAATTTTTTATAAAACATCAGAGATGCTCTCTTCAGATGTAAAGTGGGGTGCTAAATTGTGTATTTCTAGAATATTCCTGATGATTACTAGCACACAAATCAAGTGATTAAACCAAACATAAAACTTGAAAATAAACTTAGAGATGCTTAAGTGATTACATAGCATGAAAGAGCCTTTAAGCTCCCCAGTGGGACTTAGGATACATTTCAAAGTCTGTCATTCCAAAAAATCTTTTGAAATAATGACCATGTGTAAGCTAGAATCTTTAAAGTTATTTTATTAGCTGCCATGTAACTGTATTCTCTATATACCTCAGCTAATAAATACAAACATTACGAATAATTATAAATAATTAATGTTCACAATATCCTCTTGATAATAATACAGTCTATTCCAACATGTCCCACAAATTTGTGACTGTTTGGCCCCTCTATCTCCTTTCTTTCTTCATAGTTCATTCTCTCAGTATGTATATGTATTTCCACTACTCATTAAGAATTCCACTAGAGGGTGAATAGGCCAGTGAAAGGATATGAATGTACTAGGATCTGTTGAGGGAAGGCTGATATTACTTACTCAGAAGAGGTTTGGCTTATTTGTGGATTTGAAACATCTGTGTCATTCCTGTGTTTTGTTACCTCCATAATCACAATGGCCATGATAAGAGTAATGGATAATTTAGAGAAAACAATCTAATATACATTGAAGAAAGATGTACTATTAGACGGGTTGCAGAGTTTTCTTCTAGCAAGTTAGAACTAGGGTATAGGAATTTACAGTTTTTACATGTATATAAAGATAATGCTTGATGCCGAAAAAAAATGGCCACGGTAAGGAAGTCTCTGTGTTAGTTCGCGCAAACCACGGCAATTTTAGCAGCTACAACACAGCTCTGCGGGGCACGCTGGGCAGCGGAAGGACTCCAACGCGGACTACTTGGAGGTGGGCAGACCCGGTGGGTTCGGGAATTGGGAGGCCAGGCGCGTGGAGACACTGGCGGCGACCGGTCTGCTGAATCCGGGAATCTCAGCAGATCGGAAACTTCCCTCACCTGTCCTCCAGCCCATGCGCGCTGGGGCGGAGTCCTCAGGCCGTGGGTGAAGTAGATCTGAGGAGGATGCGTGGGAGGAGGCAGACTGCTCGCGCCCACAGAGGCGGAGACAGGGATTCTCAGTAGATTGGAGAGTGATCACTGCTTACTCCCTACCCCGCTGGTGCGCGCGCTAAGGCAGAATCCGCGGGCCGTGCGCTCTCAAATCGGAGGAGGGTGTGTAAACGGAGACAGATTGCTGCGCCCACGGTGGCTGAGACGTGGGATCTAAGTGGATTGGAGTGCTCATGGCTCTCCCCCTACCCCTCCAGTGTGCACGCGCTAAGGCAGAATCCTTAGGCGGCCCACGAAGCAAAACGCGGGTATAATCTGTTGGCTCGCGTGGCTGCAGAGCTGCGGGAATCCAGGACAAGGCAAACGGTTTCTGCAGCATTTGGACGCGCTCAACCTCTGGTGCTGACCGTCCCACCTGGTGCTCGTCAGGATTCACAGGGCGCAGTGGCTGGGGCAGAAATCCCAACCCGGGAGGAGAAGAGGGAAGCGAGAAGCGTGGAGATGCAGCCCACCCCCTTCAATGGTGGAGAGAAAGGCAGCTTAACCAGGGGGTGCCTGGTTGGAAGGGGAATTTGTTTTGGGTTTTTTTTTTGGTTTTGTTTTGTTTTTCTCTCTTTTTATCCACTTTTATCCCAGATAGGGAAAATAAACTGCATAGAAAAGTGCACACTCCCACCCTCCCTTAGAATCCTTGTCCCCCTCCCGACCAGATCTGGAAACGGATTGCTGAAGAGAGAAATAAGCCAAAACAAAGGTGCTTCAACTCCCTGGGGGTTGAGTAATTTACATGAGAAAAGGCTGCAGGTGGTACAGGAAGGCCTTCCAGCAGCTCTGAAAACCCCACCCCCCACTCTCCAACAGTCCCAGTGGAAAAAGTACCCGCACATCCAGTCCTCCACGCAGGAACCTGAGTGACTCTGGACAGACAGGAGCAGAAATAACACTGACTGTAAAAAACAAAGCAAAACAAAACAAAACAAAAAAACTCCTAATCATATCTCATAACTCCACTCATCTTAAATAGTCCTATATTAAAGCGGTTAGCTCTGCCCCCACAAGACACAGAGCAGGTGT
>NW_017731523.1:2240809-2275327 GCF_001890085.2 Hipposideros armiger | reverse complement strand
TAAAATATGCTGAAGGACAAAATTGGGATAATGGTCAAATACTTCTGGCCAATGTTCTAGATGAATCTGAATCTCGGTGAGATTGATGCCACTGTTTCTGGTTCACCCAGTGAATATACCCTCAAAACTTCTGCAGAGAATAATAAATAATAAACAGATTTCATTAAAACCATGAAATATGTGGAAATGAAGGTAAATCAGAACTGAGCTAATTAACACATTGATGATAGATCTTTCATCATGTGGTATTTAAACTCAGAAGCTAGGCAACTGTCATTGAGTGATTCTTGTAGATTCTTGTCACAAAATAAGAACATGCTAATGCAAATCACATACTTCTTAAAGAGTGTTAATTTTTAAAAGCATGCATGCTGCTAATATTAACATTTCAAAATATTTGGGGCACATGTCTTGCTATCCATGATGAGAAACTATGGGTTCTGATTGTGGTTAAAGGCACCAGTGGTAAACACAGGCGAGGCCCAAAGGGGCTAAGCACCATGAGACGTCTTGCCACTTCGCTTTTAAGTCGTGTATTCATTCTACCCACTAAAGGTTGGCAATGTTCCCAAGATAAAAGAATGTTACCAGAAATAGTCACCAAATTCCATTTTTTTTTCTAGTCACAGGCTCCAGGCCAACCTAATATCACAAGATGTTTTGTAACAGCCTGTTGCTGAATTGTGGCATGCTAATGATTGGTATGGGTTACAGGTTAGTGTTCAACAAGCTTGGGACAGGGAAGACTGCTGTGACATTTCTGGGAGGATTTATAGCAAAAAGGCTTAGCATTGGAGCCAAAGCAATATGATTCCCAAGGAAAGCCAGCTTGAAGTAAAGTGGAATGTGCAAGCTGTTTTCCTGTCAGGAGACTGAGTTCCCTCTACTAAGGTGGTAAGATTGTGTACTTGAATGGCATTCAAGAGTTTTAAATAGTGAAAAAAGGTGCTCATTCTCAAGCCAGTAGACTCTCTCAGAGCCACAGGGAACACCAACATGGTGGGTGAGAACTGTCTAGAGAAACCCAGTTTCTATTTGGGCAACACTGAAGGGGACCCCAGTGTAGCTCCAAGTGCCTTTGTTCTGGTCCTGTAGCCACTTTTGATTTTGCTCTAGGATGACCCAGAGGATTCCCAGAATGCCTCAGTGGCTCCTCACCCTCACAGACTTTATGTTGCTATGGAAAGGATGTGATGAGACCTTTATTGGAAAGTTTCGGCCTATTGCAGTACTACCTCATATCCAGTGGATAATAAATATATCTTACTTGAAAGGCAGTTATAAGTAATGAAGTAATAAAATGAGAATTCTGAATATAACACAATCTCTTTATGGTAATGATGGTAGGAACAATATGAATGCCTAGTTGGTGGGTTATGGTTTGCCCGGACTTTGCTCTATGTAACCGTTTTTCAAGGATAACTATTTAAAACTCAGCATACCTGAAACTATGCAATGTAATTTACTTCACTTGATTTTTGGCACACAATGCTTTCTGTCTTTGCTTTTTGACTCTTCCCTCCACCTTTTGACTCTAAGCTGCGGTCTCTTACATCAACTTATTTACCTTAAAATAAAATACAGAATCAAAGAGAGAATTCCACAATCCTGTTCCACCCAAAACACAGTATTTGGTTATCTGGGCCACACTTTATAAAGCACTGATATCTGAGGGAAAGGACAGGGCTGAGTTGAGGGATTGGGGGAATTCCTCCAGAAAAGGGTCTCATGCTATTAGATGATGGATTGACTAAATGAATTATTAGTAATGTTCCTCTTACACCTGGAGAAGACAAAACTCAAGAGAAATATGATTGCTGCTGTCTAATACTCAAAGGGCTATCATGTGGAAGAGAGACTGGGCCTGTTTAACCAGTTTCCAGAGGGAACAACAAAGCAGAGGGTGTACGGTCTGGATGTAATAAACTGAAGGCCTCATTCAGAGTTGCTCTGAAACATCCTGGGCTGCCCGCATCAGTGATGAGTTCCTAGTACTGGATAATTTTCCAGGACTAAATTATATTAACCATATGTCTTGCCCATCACAGGGTATACATATTATTCAATAAATGTTAATTATCACATAATTAATACTTATACTTGTTTTATTAACAAGTATACTTGTTTTTAGACAAAGAATTTGATAAATGACTAATAAGTTCCTGCAGATTCTATGGTTTGATAGATAAAGTCTTACCATCATTGGCTTAGTTGCACATATTATCTACTCTGGGTTCTAGAAATCTAGGAGCTTTTTATTTTAATATTTATTCATACTAGTAGTAAAATTTATTATATATTATCACATCAATTATTTGATTATTAATGAAGACTTTATCCCTAGCCTAGAGATATATAAATTGACAATGCCTAAGTTTCAAACTGCTTCCTAAAAAACAAACAGAAAACATGCACACAAAATGCCAAATGAGTCCTCCATATGCAATGAAAAACAGCTAGACGTCCATAGGACAAAAGCAAGCCTTTGTTTGAAGAATAATTTTGAAATTTTAATGTAAAAACGGAGAATAGTCAGTTATTGGGTAGGCTAGGTAAAGGCTGGAAGGAATCTAAGCTCTGGCTTGATTTATATAGATGAAGCAAACAATCAGGCTGGGCTTAGGTGAAAATAACAGGAGATATCTTGGCAGTTAGACAAAGCATGGTGCCAGAGAACCAGGCACTAAGCAAGAGGTCTAGAAAGATTGGTAGGGGTATCAAGGGTTACCTTGCTTACCTTGGTTCAGTCATAAATTCAAATGGAGACTGCCGCCAAGAAAACAAGAGAAGGCTGAGACTTGGAAGGGCAGCAATTATAGACAAAGGTTAAGATCATACACACTCTCGTATTCTCAATTACTATGTACAACTGTGAAAGCTGGAGAGTAAAGAAGGCTGATAGGAAAAAAAAAAGATTCATTGGAAATACAGTGTTGCAGGAGAGCTCTACAGACACGCTGGACACTAGAAAGATGAACGAGTGGGTTTTAGAGCAAATTAAGCCTGAAACATCACTGGAGGCAAACATGACAAAACTGAAGCAGTTCTACTTCCAGCATATCATGAGAAGGCAGGGTTCTTTGGAAAAGAAAGCAATTCTGGGAAAAACAGAAGACAACAGGAAAAGAGGAAGATCAAATATGAGATGGATTGAGTTCATAAAAGAAGCCCTAGGCATGAGTCTACATGGGCTGAGCAGGGCTGTTGGGGACAGGACAGTGTGGGCATCACTCATTCACAGGGTAGCCAGAAGCCAGAGTCCACTCAATGACACATAACACACACACACTTGTACCTAGTTTATGGCCGGGATTATAGTAGCATTTGATAAGTGTTTATAAAATGAATGAGCAGACAAATAAATGAAAAAATGCCTGTAACTTGGCAGAGAGGTTCCTTGTCATGGATATTCAGTTTTCTTGACTAGGCTGCTGTCCTCATGAGAACAGAGCTAGTGGGTGACAAGTATGACAGGGACCAGTTACTGGACCTGTGACACCAACACAGAATAAAACTAGGACAATTGTCTGAATACCAAGGAGAGAGAGTTGTAAATCAGTAGATTTACCTTGGGCAAAGGTACCTTGGGCAGGGAGCTGCCACTGTTGGGAAAGGTAATGAAATGGTCTGCAACACAACATGGTGTTGATAATATGAAAATTTAAAAAGGATTAGTATCTCTGATTGTCCCCAAACTGCAGTTAACAGCCGTTTCTGACAGTGTTGGAAACAGACCAGCAGAAATTTGCATCAAATGCTCTTATTGGGACTTTAAAAACATCATCGCTTATACCTTAAAAGTTAGTTTATTTTCAAGTATTCACTGGGCTGTGTAGAAAGCAATCTCTGAACTATTATCCTAAGCTCATCTCAGTAAATCTCAGGGAAATGTGTCCAAATAAAAACAGGACAGAAATTTAATATATGCCCTATTTGCAGTTATTTGGCCCCAAAAGAACTAGCACGGTTTAGAAAGCTGGAAGAATGGAGCCAGTGCTGTCACACAATATCCTGTTGATATTTGCCAGTCCATCGGCAGATCTTGTTGTCTGCTCTTCATCTCCAAGCAGAGAGAAATGCTGAGACTGCAAGGGAGCAGAGGGAGAATAAGGTCTCCAACACTTAAACACCCACTCTGACTTCAACTTAACTTGTAGCTCTTTCCTTCCGAGAGCTGGAGTAGGTCAAGGAAAGCCAGGCTTATACTTTGAGCATGAATCATTTGAATCCATGTAGGTCCACAAAGGTCTCTGCTGGAATGAGGTTTTACATTACTACGCCACTTACTAATCAGAGGGAGTACTGTTTTAGCAGTGTTTTGGGATGTGAGAAAGCTTGAAGGTGAAGTCCCTGACTACCTTATTTAAATAGGCCCCTCTTCCATCATGTTTTATCACTTTACTTTGATATTACCTGAAATTATATTATTTACCTCTTTTTCTCTTTTTTTTTTAGCCCAATCACATGTAAGCTCCATGAAAGAAGGGATGAGGCCAGTGGGTCTCAACCAGGCTGATTTTGCTGTCCCTCCCCAGGAGACATTTGGTAATGTCTGGAGACATTTTTGGTTGTCACACTGGGTAGGGGGGTTGCTGCTGGCATCTTGTGGGTAGATGACAGGAATGCTACTAAACATCCTACAATGTACAGGACAGTCTCCCTAACAAAGAAGTATTTGTCAAAATGTCAGTGTGCCCAGGTTGAGAATTTCTGATCTAAAGCTGTATCTCCCGTTTCTAGAACAATGTCTGGAAACTGGCAGGTGATCAATAAGTACTTCTTAAAAATATGAATGTCTGGAAGAATTCTTCCACATAGGGAAATGAACTTTTTGTTTTCATTGTTGGTATGCATACCACAATTTCATATACTTACAAATCAAGTAAACATAAATGTTTATGAATTAAGGTGATGGTGAGGTGCCCCAATAAAGAACAAATAAATGTAGGAACTAAGTTATCCTCCGAGAATTAAACTAGAAATCAACACATAAAGAACTGAGCCAGGGGCTGTGAGATTGCCTTGATGGTAAAGAACAGTGTCCAGGCAAGTCTCACCCGAGTGTCAGTGTAGAGTACCATCTAAGAACATGATTTCTGGAGTTTGATGCCTAGATTCCAATCATCACCCTTTTCCAGGCAGGTAAATTAACTGAACATCGAGTCTCCGTTTCCTCATCTATAACATGAGCATAATCACAGCCCTTGTCACGGGGTTGCTATCAGGAGTAAAGGAGATAATGTATTAAAATGGTTTAGCAAATGCAATGGCTAGTACACGGCGGGCCCTCAGTCAATATTAGCTGTTATTTACAAGACTGAACTATAATTTCACTTAGCGTATTAGTAGATCTAAAGGAATAAAGTGTGACTGAGAACTTGCGGGGGAGGGAGGCAGGAGAAGCAACAGAAGCATAGATATGCTAGAGTCAGAAGGGGAATTAATACAAATTGCTTTCCTATCATATGCCAGGCATTTTATTGTGTTCTGGTTCCATTGCCTCATTTAATTCCCAGAGATAATCCTCAGCTAAAGAAAACTAAGTGACTAATCAAAGGACAGCTAGCAGTAAGAAGTAGCATGAAGATGCCTGGGACCTGTGGGACTCTAGGCAATCCCTGTTTTTTCCACCATAGCAAGAGGAGCTGCCCAATCAAAAAGGACAATGACCAATCCACATGGAAAAGATCCTGAGGGCAAATTTACCTTTGCTTTGGAAATATATGCTTAGTTCAATGCTCTCAAATATTTCAATGACCCCAGCTACCATATTTCCCCATGTATAAGACACACCCTTTTTCAAAAAATTTGGGGTCTAAAAACTGGGTGCGTCTTGTACAGTGGTTGTGTGAGCACAAAAACAAGCGCAAAAAAAGTGGGAAATGCAAGTTAAGAAAAATCTACAACCACTGTATAAGACACACCCAGTGTTTAGACCCCAAGGTTTTCGAAAAGGATGCATCTTATACATGGGGAAATATGGTAATTGCCCTTAAACTGATTTAATCTTATTAAACAATTCTCTTAATTCTATTTCCCTTCCTACATCTGCCTACAGGTTAAAAACAATGGGCACTTAGCCCATGAGAGTATCCTTGCTCTCTATCAGTATAAAGTTGAATAAACTACTTTGTGATTTCATAAGTCTGTCTCTGTGAGCTGAGAGAGGAGAACTCGGTCTACATCTGTCAACATCGGTAGGTCCAGCCCCTGCACAGCAACCTTGTTCAGAGGAAACACCACGGGCTGCCAGATTGAGGGCTTTGTGAGGTGCAGACTCAGATTTACTCAACTTTTTGCCCAACAGCATCTGACAGCCAAATGGCATGGCATTTTAAT
Organism: Hipposideros armiger; assembly: GCF_001890085.2. NCBI lineage: Eukaryota > Metazoa > Chordata > Mammalia > Chiroptera > Hipposideridae > Hipposideros > Hipposideros armiger. Next base: position 2,268,988 of record NW_017731523.1, on the reverse strand, counting down.
GAACTGATAATTTACCATATTTATACATGTAAAAAGTTCACCTCTTTGTATATGTTCTCCTTTGGAGCACTTCCTTCTCCTTTGAATTCTGGGGTGGAAATATATTACTTTTTTCCTGTAAATTCCCCCTACATGGGCAGCATTTTTTTTAGGTAACAACAGTGGTTTCACAATTTGAAGGATCTGATAAGAGTTGCTGAAGGGGGCAATGAACTGCACTTAATTAAATCCTGGTTGCTAAAAGTAAATAAAAGACTATGGCACTGATAGCTACAATGACTGGCTGTGAGACAGATTATGCTTGGGGCTGAAGATATGCCTAGTTTCTTTGCTCATGGCACAATATTAGGATGTAATTCCATCCATTTACTTTCTCTTAGAACAATTTAGGTGGACAATATCTGCAATTAAGTAAGCAGGGCATTGTGTAAGTGTGGCGTTTATTTCTTTAGGAGCTGCAGCGTTCTTGGCAGCTACCAAATAACTAGCAGGTGCCAGCCCTTTTCGTGTTCTTTTCTGGTCTGATTTCAGAAGAAATGACCTGGAAGTTGGGATCAGTGACAGTCTCCTATTCAGTATCCACTGATCACCAGCTTCTCCTACAGCATTTCAAGACCATCATCAAACAAATGACTAAACTCATTCTAATCAACACAAATCATCTCCGTTTTAGCTGACAAGTGCTAATCCTTATGACATAGTCATGACTTTGGATTCTGTCATTTGATGACTTAAAAGCTGTGGGTGAGGAAGGAGGTGCTTTAAAATAAGACAAAACAAGATAAACTTAGAAGGAGCTATTCTGTCCATCAGTGTTCTTCAAAGTGTGGTCCATGGGCTCTTGGGGGTCCCTGAGACTCTTTCAGGTTATCCACAGATCAATACTATTTTCACAATAATACAAACATGTTTCATGCTTTACTCATTATATTATCATTTGCACTGATGGTGGAAGAGCAATGGTGAGAAAAACTTTCAGCACCTTAGTAAGAATTAAAGGAGCTACATCAGACTCTACCGGTAGTGTTTAACTGCAGTTTTACAAAGAGCATTTATTTCACTTAAGAGTATCCTTCATGCAACAGTAAAAATTATTAATTTTTGATTTTATTAAATCTCAACTCTCAAATGTGTATATTTTTAAATTTTTGTGTGATGAAATGGAAAATATGCATAAATTGCCTCTGCTGCACACCAAAGTGTGTGCGTGTGTGTAAAGCACTTGTGTAACTGTGAGTTGGACTAGCTGCTTTTTCATGCAACACCATTTTCAGGGAAAGAAAGACTGACAGGCAAACTATGGTTATTCAGACTTGGGTATTTCACAAATATTTTTTCAAAATTGAATGAAGTGAGCTGTCACTTCAAGTAAAACAAATGATAGTATTTGTTGCCAATGATAAATTGGAGCTTTCAAGCAAAAATCAGAATTTTGGAAAGCTTGCATCTGCCACCACCAGCAGGATAGCGTCCCAATACCTAAAAGACTTTTCTGATGAGAATGATGGTGATATTAATAAAAGTGATTTTTTTATATTTTAAAGTGAACTGTATCAATATTTGGATGATTTGCATAAAGCAGTAAATCAATATTTTCCAAATGACCAATGCATGGTGTTATAAAGTCACACAAAGGTAAAAAAATCTATACAAGGTATGAGGCAGATTATGGATTTTAATGTAGTGGATTACACAAAATTCATTGGTATGGTTTAAGGTTCCATGTTCCATCTCACCTTTAAGAAAAAACAACACTTATTGAGTTTAGGTGTCATATCCAAGAATACCCACAATTATGTGAAAAAGCTATAAAACACTGTTGCCTTTTCCAACTACATATCTGTGTGTTTTGATTTCCTTCACAAACTTCAACCAAAACAACATATTGGAATAGATTAAATGCAGAAGCAGATTTAAGTATTCAATTGTCCTTTATCAAAACAGACATCAAAGAGATTTATAAAAATATAAAACCGTGCCACTTTTCTTACTAATTTTTGTTTATAAATTAGTTATTTTCAATAAAAATATATTGTTTACATTAATATGTAAATGGTTTGTTATTTTGGATGGAATTTATAAATAAAACATTTAAAATTTCTTATCTTTACCTTCTAATTTAGACAACATTAGTAGATGTTACCTATACAAACAAAAGCTCTTTGGAGTTCTCAATAGTTTATAAGAGTATAAAGAGGCCCTAAGACTCGAAAGTTTAAGAATAGCTAATGTACAGAAATGAATTGAGCAAAGGAAGCAAACACTTTAGAGAAAGGGTGATGAAAACGTACCTGAAAAGAATGAAAAATAAAATCTCTGGAGGATATGTTGTCCAAATATCAACCTCAAATCCAAAAAGTGCTTAAAATACACTAAATAGAAAGGCACTATCCTTTTTCCCCCCCTTTGGTTGGGGTTAGGTCAGCACCTCAGGTTTCCCCAGTAAGACTATTAACTACCATCTATTGGATCTCTATTATGTGCCAGACAACCTATTATGGATTTTGCATGAGATATCTCATTAATCATTTGAATTGATATCACTTCTATGTAAGCATGTAAAAACCAATGTTAATGATGCCCAAAACTTTGGTAGGATTTTAAAGAAAGGCAGGCTGTTTTACCACTTATTCTCTGTTTCCGTAAGCTGGAAACCCAGGAAACTGTGCACCACTTTTTGGTCCTTCAGGAGTGGGTGTCTTTGGGGCTAGTCCAACTGTTGTATCAATATATCGATGGGTGGTCAGACAAGGAAGTAGAAAAGTGGTGTGCGCGTGGGTGTTTCTCCACAAAACATATTGTATTACGTTTAGCAATTACGGGAGCCCTTTGAGTATATGACCATTAATCATGTGTGTATTCATTTTTTTTCTGCATAACAGCTCTCCCTCTCCCTTCTCCACCTCCCTCCTTTTCTGTTTCTCAGCTTGCAGCTTTTCCACTTCATTAAATATTATTATGCCTTGTAATGTGCCTGATTCAGCCCTTTCCTTTCTACATTACAGTTTTATATATTTCATTTTATAATTAAATTTCACATTTATCCAAGAAATAATATTCAAGATTTTTAAAAAGTTTCTTATTGCTTTATGTTTTCCTTGATTTCTGGCATTGCAATACCATACCTTCTACATTGGCTACTATAAATACATTTCAACTATTTAGAGTTTAAATAGGATTTTGTGATCAGAGCACACATAACATTGTATTTTGAACTCTAAATACAACATATTTGACTCAACATATTTGTAAAGAATTGTCTTAATCCAGGTAGCAAAATAGTTACATTGCTTTATTACAAGTGAGGTACATTGATTTAAAATTCTGAATCTTTCTCATTCAACAAATATGGCACAGTGATTATTCATTCAGGCTCAGGAATGAGACTACCTGGATTTCAATATTGGTTTTACTTATTACTAACCTGCAGAAATTTCCTCTCCTTTCTATGTCTCAGTTTTGTCAGTTGCAAATGGGGATAATAATTTAAGGAATTATTATTAATTATTATTAATAATATAAGGAATAAAAATAAATGAATATCTGGTATATAATATCACAAAGACATACTGACTCTTAATTATTATTATTAATTGTAGGTGGGACTGTCCTAAAGGAAAAAGAAAATCTCATTCCATTGATTAAAATAAAAGTAAGCATTCACGTGCTTTAAGTGGTAAGGTGAAAAACAATAGAAAATCTTTCATGAATTAAAATGAAAATCTCTACATAAAAAAATTGTGGCAAAGACTGAAATTCCCTGATCAAATCCTTGCTTCAAAAGCTCTTAGGATGAACAATTAGGGTAAGCTACAGTTGGCATATTCCACAGGAACAAAATTTACTAGTAGAGTGCTGAATGATTTTTGAAACAGCTGAGAAATCCCGCTGATAGAAGGATTCTCTTTACAGGGAACAAGAGTTCAAGCTGAGTTCTGGCATTTTCTGCAGAGGGCTTTTCCAAAATAACACTAGGGAACTGTTAAATAAGGCACCATGCCCAGAGTGATGTAGGAATCTACGACAAAGCATAGCCGCATGGTATGCAGCTATCACACTAGACAGCGCCGAGATGCAATAAGGCCCACTTGGCTTACTTTCCAAATGATCTTCCCCTTAAATGACCATTCACAAAGGGAATGGAAGCTTTCTGGATTGGTAAAGAAAAGTTGACACAAAATGCCCCACATGCACAAGCCATTTCCGTTGGTGCCATCACAGAAGCAGAAAGGAAAAGCATAATGCCAAGTAATCTGCTTCAGATGCCAAGGGATTTATAAGCCCTACTGTGAAGTTTACATAAGTTCTACTTTCTTTCATTAAAAGCCTATTAGATGTTGTTACCTGGTGAGGGTGAAAAGGGTAACTATTGTATTGTTCTGTACACCTGAAACTAACAATAAAAAAAAAAAAAAGCCTATTAGATGGAAAATGTTACGAGACACACAAGATGATGTTGATTAAATAAAGTTCCTCAGGATGGTGCAAAGTAGTAAGCAAAAAACTAGAGTTCTGCAAACTGGAGAATGAATAGATCCATGTAAATGTGATGAAAAGCAATGTAATGCAATGGTCATAGAGGATGAATGCCAAACGAAAATGAATCAGATGTTAAAATAAGTAAAATGTGCACAATTATAAAGCTCCCAGTAGGAGTACAGCTGACTGACTCACTGTGAAGATAACCCATTTGTCCCACTGCACTGACATAATAGGAAATCATGCCTGTGAGCTCCTCCAGGCACCGTCCTTCTTGGGTGATGACAAAGTTTGTCCTTCGGAATCTTTGGTACACAGCTCAGGTTAGGAACATCATTTGGCTCCTAGTGGTTCATTTCCCAGGTAGTAAAAGCTGCACGTTAGTGTTCCACCTTGAAATCATGTTATACTCGCCAAAATCTTTGTTTTTCAACCTGGTGCATCAGAAGAACTGGGCCTATGAGTTATTTTCATGACAACGTTGTCGCATGTAGCACAACTAGTCACTTCCTGCTTCTGAAAATTATTTTCTTTTTGTGGTGGTTGTTGTTTTCTGCTATATCCTTTCTTGCCAGTTAAAGAGATGGGCTCACTAGTCAGGCAGATTTCTTCCAAAAACCAACTCCATATTACCTTGCAGTAAGTAATGTAACCTTTTGAATCTCAGTTTTCTCAGTTGAAAAAAATGGGGTTAATCATACCTCATCATCAAGTTATTGTGAAGATTAAATAAATTATAATAATAAAAATAACTGTTAACCCATATACAGGGCTTTCTGTGAGTCAGGCATATATACATGGTATATTAATCCTTAGTCTTCATATCAACCTATAAGGTTAGTACTCTTATTATCATCAAGCTACAGAGACCCAGAGAGTTTAAGAAATGGGCCAATGGCCATAGCTAGTAATTAGTAGAGTTTTGATTTGAACCTAAGCACTGTCTGTGCTCTAAACCACCACAGTAAAACATTTAAAAATTGCCTGGCGATAAGAAGCACTCAGTACATATTAGCTATTACTATTGTTTTCATCACTTTAATTTGTAAGCATTCCTTCCTTCTCTGGCCTTGCATTGACTCTGTCTCCTAGCCACTTCCGTAATGTTGGGGTTCTTCAGAATCTTATCCTTTTCATAATTCCATATGGTCTTCCTGGGTAGTTTCATCTACTTTTGTAACTTCAATTATATTTATATACTGATGATTTCACAAGCTTTATCTCCTACTCTGGCCTTCTTGATTCCAAACACATACCTCTACCTTCTTTTTGAATGGATTGACTTAGAAATACCTAAAATTTATAATCTAAGTGCTCCACTCTCCAGCTCCACGAATAGAGCTACAACCTAATTAGTTTCCCAAGTCAGACACATTGGAATCAGCCTCTATCTCACTTCTGTCTCTGGAAACTGATGTTGTTCTCTGCCTTCTATGCTGCTGCCTCCATCCAGGCTCCCAGGTACATCTCTGCTGCCAATGAACCTGATTTTCACTGGTGTCTTTGCTACTACTCTCTCCTCTTGGATTTTTTCAGTCACTAGCGAGCACTTCATTTTCTTGTCTCTGACTAACCCTCACAGCAACTCAGTACCATATGGTTATTACACAGCAATATTATTATATATTGCATATGACTGGCAATGGAGGCAGTGGAGTGCCTGAAGTAGGATAGAGAAGGTGGCTGGGAGGCCAAGGCCCCCAGAGGCTATAGTTTTCATGGATTGCCTACCCAGATGTTATTATCTCTTAAGCAGATAGTTGTTGAGTTGTGAAGAGTACCATGTACTAGCTTCTAAACTCTTCAACATGTAGGTACATGACAATGAACAGTGGAGGTAGAGAGAGGTAAAAGTGGATTTCACAGACCAAGATGAGGTCTTTATCCAAGAAAGATCTGTAAACCACTTTGAGGAGGGAGGGAAATGCCAACCACATCATCTATCTAATCCTGTGGCAGAAGATGAGGCAGGAGAAGCTGCCTTCCCTGGAATGGGCTGCTGGGAAAGTCATGTGGCCAGAGGCACAGAGGGCTTCCACCAAGGCCAAGAGATGGAGAAATGCTTAGTGAAGAGACTGACAGTGTGGAGGGTTGTGGGGAACAGTAGTTAGTCCAAAATGGAAAGAGTTAGGAAGGAAGTAGCTCAGAATGCTGTGTCTGGTGAAGTCAAGAGAGGAGAAAGACTGGAGGAGTTTATCGGCTGGGTTGTAGTTGACCAGAGAAAGGTAACCAGTATGAGTGTCATGGAGAATTGAGGAAGCTAAAGGTTTTTAATGGTACTTATCTCAGAAGCCCAGGTGAATGGGGCATCTTAAGACTTCCCTGGAATGATTTCACTAAGATCTGTATTTATGATTTTTCTGAAGGAATCCTAGCCCAGAAAGACAAGTAGCTTGTGGAGTGAATTCCCAGGACCAACAGTAGAGACTCTGAATTAAGACTGAAAGTATCACACTCATCAGGAAACTGAACAACAATGGCAATAAGATAAAACAATGGTAATATAAATGGATAAAAATAAAATCCATTCTGAACTCCCAAGGCCCAAGCCTACTTACTAACTCTTAGTTCAGGTTCTTAACTCCATCAAGTCAGATGAACAGGTTATACTTTGTAAGCATTGCTTTAGTTGAAGGAGCTTCTGAGGCAATCCAGCAAGAAAATTGTTCAAGTGCCAGGGGAAACCTGAGGTATTTTTAATATCAGTAATGTGGTAAGGTTTTTGTGTTTTAGTTGAAACTGAAATTGAACTGTAATGAGAGCTGAATTGTTTTTTTATTAATTAAGAAACTAAAAGCGCTTGTGTAAACATGAGAGCATTGTGTTTTTGTTAAAATATTTTACATGATATTCCATTTCATAATTTAATGAAACATTTGATTAGTAATAAAACATGAAATTATTGATGCTACTAAAAAGAAAGGTAGTAGATAAAATTAACATACTGAAATGAAGAAACATTATATTGTGAATATTATACATTTTAAATAATTGATGGATTATGAATGTAGTAAGTTATAAAGTATCTCAATCAGTTGAAGATATAAGCTTACCAAGTGTGACAAACAGGCTCAAGTATGAAAAAAAAAACCCCACAGAGCTTGGAAGAAACGATGGCAGCCAATAGTAGTTCACACAGCTGTCATTCTTCATTAGTTATATCTTTAGGAACTTTGAAGCTTTGTAATTACAACAAATAATATTGTTATCCAGGGAATATGCAATTTTGAAATGCCAGGAGGTTTCTGGAAATTCTCTGATAAGCAGTTCTTTGAAAAGGCATCAAGCAAGATTTATCTGGATCAATGAAAAAAAAAATCTTAAAGAACATAATGCAAATTGAACACTGTATAAGCAGAGGCCATGGGAAATGAGTCTTTTTCCATAAATGAATCACTAACCTGATGGCTAGCTTTCTTTATGAAATTGAATGTCATGTCTAAAGATCCTTACGGCAAAAGCGGATCAAAAGAAATCACTGTGTCTCACGAATATGGGAATCCTTTACTGAAACACTTGAAAACATTTCAGTAGAATTGGCACGGAGCCATTTTATACCTTTTCAGTTACTGTGTTACTAAAAATAAGATGATTTACAGATTATGGCTAGCAGAGAAGGAAAGCATAAGAACATTATATGCCCTTTTTTAAAGCTAGAGAAATGACCTAAAGAAACGCCTGAGTGTTTAATACCTACTGTGGAAAACTTGATTATTCTTGAAGATTAGAATTCATAGTTTTAGAAATAGGATATGGCCAGACAGAAGATGAACCAGAAATTCCTAAAGGTAACTAATGTTAGAAGAAATGCTAGCAGTATTGGAAAGTCATTAATAATAAGGAAACAGAATGAAGAATTTTTAGGAAAATCTTTCATATTTTGTCTAGGCTGAGCACACATCCAAAATAGAGGCTGGGTGGTGGGTGGAATTCTCAATAAGCACAGCTGCACTGGTAAAGATCAAGCACTGCTTCCTTCCTTCCCAGACACAGGAAGTTGAGGTGGGGCATCATGTTCCAGTGACGCAAAGGACAGAGAACATGGGACAGGGCATTATACAGATGACTGTGCAAAGCCTGAGAGTCATTTCATTTGCAGAGATTGAAGAGGCCTTTTCTGATACTATGTCCCTCTATGATCTCTAAGGCATACTGGTATCCATGGACCTAAACTTAATGTGTTGAATAGATATATGGCCACTAGCTAGGGACAGGCAATAGGGCATAAAGATGCTATGAAAGCTAATAGGGAAGGAGTGGATTGAGGAGCTGTGGAGAGCTGCAAGAGTTAGCTCTCCTGGGCTGACGAGAGCAGTGGAGGTTTCAGCAGTGGGATGAGAGAAAGTAACATAACTTGCACAGACACCACTTGTGCTCTCATATGTACTCACACAAACGTTCTTGACCTCAAGGGTGAATTAGTTTGTTTTGACTAATCAAGTGAAAAATAAAAGTTCAAGTCAGTTAAACTCATCAGCTTTCCTGATGTGGTAGGTGTTTTCAGTGAGGTGATAGGTTTTTCTCCTGTTAGACTCATCTGTGCTTATAGACTTTTGCCTAAGCAGTATGTAAGGTTTTTTTTTTCCTCTTAGTAACAGTGGATTTATTTTGTCCTATCATTCTTGTCTGATTCCTTGAGCGATAACAACATGCATTGTGATTCAGGAGGAAGGAGCGAGCCCAGCTAATAACGTGACTCTAGGACAAAGTGAGTCCATTTGGAGGGTAATCCCATTACTTTGATACCATTAGCATGAACCTTTGAGCCCTGAGTTTATCAGCTGTAGAAAATAGTTTCCATATTAATGGTGACACATCCTTAATCAATAAGCAATATCTCAATATAAACCCTCATCATCTATGCCCACATGAAGACCCACAGACTGAATGCCAAGTAGAAGAGACATCGAAGTCTTATGAAAATGCAGCCACATTATAACCTCCTTATCACTAAGATCTATTTCTATGTCTTGGGCGGAAATTGAATTGATCTGCCTTGACTTTCTCTTCATAAAGTCTTGTTGATTATTACCTACAGTAATTGCTCTCCTGGTTGCTGGACACCTGTTGAGTCTGTCTCTTCACAGGTCTTAAAGCAGAGATAACAAGTTTGTAATTCCCAAAGATATTTCTCCCTTTTAAGAATTTTGCAAATAAGTCAGACAGAAAAAGTCAACAACCATATGATTACACTCATATATGGCATATAAAACTGACACAACAAATGAACAAGACAAACAAACAATAACTCATAGACACAGACAACAGTTTAGTGATTATCAGAGGGTAAGGGGGGAGGGGGTGGTAGAGGAGGGTAAAATCACCACCACAAAATATATGGTGATGGAAGGAGAACTGACTCTGGGTGGTAAACACACAATGCAATACATAGATGACGTATTACAGAAATGTACACTTGAAACCTATATAAACCTATATAATTTTACTCACCAATGTCACCCCTCCCCAATAAATTTAATAAAAATTAAAACAATAAAAATTAAAAATAAAAATAAATAAAAATAACATTGTGTAAAAATTTTGCAAAAGGAAGTTTTCTTTTTTTCAACTACCGGACACCTTCTGAAGTTTCCTAAAATACCTGAGATAGGTTCTTTCGGATATAAATCTTTCTTTTCATGTAACATTTCCACTTCAGTTTCTCTCACATTGTTTTAACAAATGCTAATCCATTGTATCTGTTTTTCATCTACTCCTTTATAGAACAGGCCAAATGATTTCTTCTATATCTCAGTTACAAGATTCTACAGAACACTTTCTACAAGCATTAGGGTTGTATACACGTTCATTAGTTCTCAGTATGCGTCGAAGGTAATAATAACATTGTACATTTGTCTAATGCTTTATAGATTCTAAACTGTTTAGATGAACTTTATGCAAAACAATTCTTCAGAAAAGCAATAGCTGCCAGACTAATCTTTCTAGTGTGTCTTTCTATCGGGTTGTCGGAAAAATCATGGCGTATTTTTGCAACGAAAAACATAGAAAAAATGTCATGACTTTTCCGACAGCCCAATAGTTGCTTTCCACGTGCCACTCGGCTGCTGGACAAACTACAGGAATTTCCTGTTCCTATCAGATCAAGTCCGGATTCCTGAGCTTGGGATTTATGGTGTACCCCATCCTACCTTTTCTTATGCAATGGTCTTCCAGCGCTCCCAAAAAATGGCCTTCTGCATGGGCCAGGTCAGCCTCCAAGGGTCTTGGAACAGGCTGTCGTCAACCCTGTCTGTTTTCATTATTTTCATTATTTTAGGTTTCCCCTTCTGCTTCTGCACATACTTCCAGTACTTCCCAGCCCACCTCAAGGTCCATCTTCTCCAAGGTATCATTTCATCTCTCCAGTAGATACCAATTTCTCCCTCTACTGAACTTTTTGTTCTTTTATATACAACTGCACATTTTATAGTATCTTCTGTATTTATCAAGTCCTCTATTTTATGTATAAGACTTAACACCCCAAGAAGGTGATAAGTTCCTTGAAGAAAAGGGCCATGTCATATGTTTCTGCTATTGTTCCCTGTTGCACCTAATGCTCCACTTGGCATATATCTTTTAAAAGGTTTCCACAAGTGCAATAAACTTCTCTTCTCCCTGCCTTACTTTCAGCCTGGATGTTGTTTATTCAGCTATTAAAGCACATATCACAGCTGTTTCCCACTATATATTGTGAGGTCTGGATGAGTAGCGGTCCTAATTCATGTTTTTCTTTCCCAAAGTATCTAAGATAGCACTGTTTATAAAAAGAATGTAACAATAGTTGCTAATTTTCTATTAAACTTCAATGTTGTTTAACATGGCAGTATTCCCTATAGTCTTCTTTTTGAGGAACAAGCATTTTCACAGTTAAAACTGATTGTACTTGAAGAAATTATGTTGACATTTGACATGTGAGAAGGAAAGTTTAATGTTTTTCTAATTCATTTATTTAAAAATAATGTTCAAGTCTAAATTTAAATATAAATTAATTGTGCTGTCAGACCATCATTATTTAAGAGGCATTTGCTATATCAAAAATGTAAAAATGGATATTTAACATTGTCAGGAGGTATTTTTTATAGAAATGTTCATACGAGGTCAGACAATTAAGTTCGCGAACTCATCCTGGGAAAAGACGCTACATAGCTCATTGCTGAATATCACTATGGTCACCTTCGAAGTAAACCCATTGGGAAGCTATGTACTGATATCAGTGCCTAGTCCACCCTTCAAAGCAATTTTGGAACTCTTTCTGGAATGACCATCAGAGTTGTCATTGTATTACCCTTGAATGTCATGAATGTCATCCAAATGTCTTCCTTTCAATATTTCCTTTATCTTTGGGTAAAGAAAGCAGTCATTGAGGGCCAGATCAGGTGATTAGGGAGGGTGTTCCAATACAGTTACTTGTTTACTGGCTAAAAAACTCCCTCACAGACAGTGATGTGTGAGCTGGTGCATTGTTGTGATGTAAGAGCCATGAATTGTTGGTGAAAAGTTCAGGTTGCCTAACTTTTTCACGCAGCCTTTTCAGCATTTCCAAAGAGTAAACTTGGTTAACTGTTTGCCCAGTTTGTACAAATTCATAAAATAATCCCTCTGATATAAAAAAAAATGTTAGCAATGTCATTGCAACAAAGTTCACAAACTTAATTGTCAAACTTCGTATAGTAATGTTATGCTATTCTCAGCATAAGATTTTACATCATTGTTAATTATTTTAATATCTTTATACATTATTATATCTGTAATTGGCAAAAGCAAAATGAAAATTATCTTTTTATTGTAACATTCAATAAAACCTTATGACATAACCAGTCAATGACTGATTAGCTTCTATTTTCCTGCTGTCTTGATTTAAATATGACAGTGTATTTCTTTAGATGGAACAGAACTTTCAATAGACCCAGAAGGTCATGAGAAAACTTGTCACCAGCCTTTTGAGCAATTCTAATTAAAATTCAGTTCAATTCATTCTCTTAAACTTAGCAAAAGCTTCTACCATGTTTTTCCCAGTTAAGAACTTGAGTTGAAAATATGAGCATTTTCCTGTTATAAAAGTGCTGTGTCTGTGTAAAGTTAAAATAGCTTCTGAGGACAATTTTCAACACATTTGGAAGAATTATGGCTTTAAAAATGCAACTTTCCGAAAGCAACATTGATGTTTTATTCAGACACGTGACTGCATTTCTTGCTACACATAATGCCTTCTCTCTCAGCATGTGCTTAATTCCTTGAACCATTAGCCTACCCTTAGTCTCTTTGCCTGGCCCATGGCCAAAAATAGCAAACTGCCTGCTACATAACAGGTGCTCACAAGTATGTGTTGAATCAACAAATGAATGAATGAATTGAAGAATGTAAAAACCTTGCCTTGGTCCCTTTAGGTTCTTGTACCTGGACTGACTGGAATTACTGGTTCTGGACTAGAATGGTCTTCTAATATAATGATGCCCTTTGGCCCCTATGACTAATTAGTGAAAACTGGATGGAGAAGCAGGGGATCCAGAAAGATAAAGTTAAAGGTCTTTGTGCAAACAAGAAAAAAAAAATGTTTTGATGTAAATTTTCTTAGAAAAGTCATTCCATCTGCCAGAAAATTCTCTAAAAATCCAACTCTAAGGACTATAGAGTATGAATAGAGTTCCCTTTGTTTCTGATGTTTATTGCAGCTCCCACAGAACCAAAATGAAAGTCCTGACAAGTCTGTCTGGTTTTATCTGAGGCTCTGCTTCAAAGCCGCCATCTTTTTTTGGTCCTTGACATTACACTGTCAAGGTTACCATGTTGTGCAGCTCCCTCTCATGTATTCCGTGTGAATGGTGCCCCTCGAAGTTATGGCACATGGTGGTCCTGTCATGGGCCTGAACACCTCTCCACATTTTTTATCCCGTGGTAATTTTTAAGAAGAAAAATCTTCATGTTTTCAAGAAAGTCTGACATTATCTCTGTCATAATATCAAACTGGCATTTTGGATTGAATCAGTGTGGTTTAGTGATCACAATTCAAGTTGTTCTTTTAATGGTAAAACACACTTGTTGAAAACATGAGTTAGCTGTAACATTTCTGCAATCCTTTTCTGATTTCTTTATTAAGCATGCAATGCCAGTTCTTAATTTAGTTCCTTCTAAAAGTGTTTTCTGCTGAACATATATTGTCGTAATACATAATGATCTTTAAGAAATTTTGTTTTAAATACTATGTGATCATTTCTAGAAGTGAGAACAGCAAATTTTTCTGGACAAAAGGCTAGCATTATATCTGTCTATCTTCCCTTGACCAAGAAACAACAGCATATGAAATTTGCAATAATAGCTGAAGATTTTTTTTATGGCATTTTCATGAAATAACCCCCAAAGCAATTCAGTCACTCCCAATAGGTTTTTCTTTTTAATCATAATTTTTTGAAAAAGAAACAGGCCAAACACAACAGCCATGTGCCTCTTGGTGTGTAATAAGTGAGCTATACTGCGCACAAATGCCTGTTTTATGGATTTCCCTTTTAAGTCTGTTCTGGAACTTTAATTTATCAATTCCCCTTTTCTTTCCTGAGTCTTCAAATTGTCTTTTCATATAAGCAATTCAAATGGTTTCAAGTCTGTCCTATTTAAAAGTGATATTAAAAAGAAATGTCCTGCAATTTGAGTTCCCATTTGGCCACCCTCTCTCTGAAAGCTGGTCCTTTAACTCCTCTTTCTTTCCCATTGAGGGAACCTCTTTGCAGCTGGGGAGTTAGTTCCCTCTTGGCACTGAGTGATGCTAGCTTGGGATAGGATGATGCAGACAAAATGGAGCTGTCTTCCCACCCTTTTTATGTGGTTATTCTCAAGTTTTTTGTTCTATTGTGTTGCTAAAGTTTTTTAAGTGGACTCCAGAGCTGCTTTTGTTCATGGATTGATGACTAATTATTGATCTTTGTTTGAGGGAATGAAGGTTACTATTTTGGTGCTGTCACTTTGGCTAATTCTTCCCCATGTCTCTTGAAGGTGTTCTTCCTTTTCCTCAAGCCAAATCACTAGTTCCTTCGGGTATACATCTCCTTGGGATAACCTATATTTCTCATGGCTTTAGCAACCTATACACAAATGACTTGTAAATCAATGTGTCTACACAAGACATTTACTCCCATTTACCCAGCTACCTACTGGATATTTTTACATGGATATCCCACAAATGCTTCCAACTCAAAATGTCCAAAGCCATTGTGTCCAAAGCCTTACCATAAGTAAACCTTTCCCACATTTCCTATCATCATGAATGACATCACCATCCATCCTGTTGTCAGATCAAGAACCTGGGAACCACCCTTAATATTTCTTTTTTCCTCCTGACCTACTGCCCAATCTCTAAATCATATTTATTCTATTTATGATATATCTCTTGGATGTATCCTCCTATCTTGTGCCCCCCCCCCCGCTATTATCACTGTGCCTTCCTTAGAAAATTAGGCTCTAATGTTTCTTGCTTGGGATTGGTAGTGTATTGCTTCTTTCCCTCCAGCCTTTCTTCAGGCTGTGGTGACAGTGGTTTTTCTAACATTCAGATTGGTTATGCTACTCCCTGATCATAATTCTTGAATGGTTTCTCAGTATAAACAGAGGCAAGTATAATTGCCTCAGTATAAATTTTAACCTCTTTCAGTCTTAAAGACCTTTTATGATACTTCTATCTGTCCAGTCTAATGAGACCACTCATTACAACATATTTTGTTGTACTAACACTAAATCATTTTTAGTTAACTAAAAATATTATACTTTCTTACCCCTGCCACACTTTTTAAATGTTTACTCCTTCCAGAATATTATTTTGCATTCATATTGTACACCCTTCCCTCTCAATCTGCCCATCAAACTTGGAGTCTTCTTTCAAGTTTTACACATGACTCACTTATACTTCCTTCTGTTAATCATCTGCCCTATTGTGCCTTTTGGGGGCTTACATTGTGGCATCTGTCACATAAAATCATCAAGATTTACTTGTGCATATGTCTTTCCCCTGCACTCTGTGAGCTCCTTCAGGACAGAGATGGCATCCACAGACAGTAATTGGTATATGACTGGTGATCAAAGTAGATAATGAATGAAAAAAGGAAAAAAAAATACACATTATCTTGATTGTCAGGGGTGACTCATTTTACCAATGATCTTATGAAAGTGAAAAATGCTAAATCATGATTGCAAGGGTTTTTTGGTTTTTTTGTTTTTTTTTTTTTGTTTTGCTGAGGAGAAAAGTGTTCTGTAATCTAGATTCCAGCAGCTAGGGAAGATTTTTTTTTATAATGTTTCAACATGACATTGATTTGACGTTTTCTCTTTATCAACAGCATGAAGCCCTTAAAAATATCAAAGATATCACTTCCTGACAATGAACAGTTTGTCCTAAGCCTCCAAAAGTGACACAGGCAGAAAGGAATAATCAAAAATCACCGAGAAACTGAGAGGATTGTACTGCTAGTCACAGAATTATGACCTGTCTGCTCCAGCCTTTGAAGAACATTTTCCATTTGCCTGTTCTGTGTATAATGATCTGACCCTGTGTTTGAATAAAACAGTGATTTATAGTCACCACTGGTTTAAAATGCTTTACTGACCAAGTTTTAATCCTTCTGTCCCCAGTGTTTCCTCATTAAAAATGATCTCATGATATTGCCTATAATATTCTGAAGCAGGATGACCTACAGAAAAGAATGTAGTTTAGGTTGGCAAATCATTATTATAAGGGCAAAAGAATGGTTGCCATGAATTTTAAAAAGGCCTCAAGATGTAACAGAAGAGAACTGGACTGAGTTCTGCCCTTGGCCCTTGTGTTCTTGGACAAAGTTAATCTCTCTAGGCTATGCTTTTTTCTGCCATAAAACTAACAGATTGAACTAGTCACTAGATGATGTCTGAGCCTGCTCCAGCTCTAAAATTTGGTGATTCAGTCCAGAGATAAGCTTTTCTTTGGATCCAGTAAAATATTAGAAAATTCTAGTATCAAAGAGGTGGGGGAAGTGTGCAGAGGAGGAAGTTATCATAAAGCTGTGCATACTAGTTTTTAAAAGCAATAAAAGGATAGCATGAACGTTGACTCATTATAACTGATTTATGCACTGAGAACTTCCCTAGTCATGATTAATTCTCATGGGTATCATATCTTCATTTAGATTAATACATATAGGGTTTCGTAATTATAAGGTAAGAGAAAGAAACACTGGTGGGGAAGTATTTACAGGTAAGCTGAGCACAACTGAAAATGTCAAGGTGTAATAACATTTACTGATGAGTGTAAGCACTGCAAAATAAATGACAACAACCTTTCCTTGTTTATTGCTCCTCAACATAGCTAATCACAGCATGGGCAGAGAAGATTCTCCCTGTTTTTTTATTTATTTATTTTTAATTTTTGTAGTGATGAGGTGCTACAGAACATGCTTGGAGTCTGGGATGTCACATTACGATAGTTACACACCCACATGTCCTTCAAGAATACATGATTCTTCCAACCTTTCACTTTGCTAAAAAAAATGACACAGTTTCTGGGGAAAGAAATGAACACCTATGAATCAAGATGTATAGATCTCAACACCTGAGACTGGAGGGGACTCCTTATTCTGAAGATATCAAGTAACACTTCGCACAACATTACTGCAGTTATTCAGTCATTCTTTGTTTTTCCCAAAGTGCCATTTGCTATGGTAAACTTCAACGGTACTCAAGGGCACAAAATTAAACAGTTACTCAGTAATGGCTGAACGTGTACGGAAGGGGAAGGGAAGCATTAAGACAATGAGCTCTAGGTATGTGACCCAGTTTATTACAGTACTTAGAGAAGAGGTCTTGGGATACTCTTAGCATAGCCAATTCAAGGTTTAATCTTCTGACAGCTGCTACAAGCGCCAATATTTTATGTGTTTAAATAGCAGGCAAAAGATCTATATGTTTAAATAGCAGGCAAAAAGTCAACAGAGTTGACATTCTGATGGAAAAATTAAGGAGCCTGACATATTTCACACAGAGATGGTCACTCGAATGTACAAACAGATGTATAGCTTTTTCTCAAAAAGAAAAAAAAAAGTTCTGAATCTGCTCTTGTGATTTTGTAAATCCCTTGAAGCATGAAAGAAACAATTTGGGCCTAGAAATTTTTATGGGTAGTTCTCATCATTACACTATCTTAATCCCTAAAAGAAACTAAGAAATACTTTTGTCAACTATCCGAATATTTGAGTAGAAACACATAATGATGGGCTCTCCAGGGTGTTAAATGATTCACATAGATGAAGAAACTGACCTGGGAGGGTTATTTAATATTGCTCATTTGAATACTAGAGGATGTGCATTTTATTTTTAGCATTGCTAATGTAAAGTCTTTCTTCCTTATAGCAATTTGTAAAAGACAGCTACATAGTAAAGCCTATCTTGATTGTGACAGCAAAGCCATGTAGTCACCATAGCTCAGGCTGCCTATATTTCTGTAGGCTTGGGCACATGAGTATGTCTCCAATTCACGTAAACACAAATCCAGTTATTTAGATCTATAAAGTGAGGAGGACATAGCACAACTCTTTTTACAAGAATTTAAAATTGAAATTGAATCTGTCAAAAAAGCATAATGTTTGGGTAGCTTTAACAAGGATTGGGGGTTCCCCTTCTGGGTTCTCCTTAATTGGCATTATAGACACTTAAGATTCAAATCATAGGAATTTAGAGCCATAGATACTTTCAGATTAAGCACTGTGACAGTCCTCCATTTTGGATTTCACTGTTTAATAAACAGAGCCCTCTGGAAATAATCTTCCTCATCGAGTATCAAAATGGTACCTCTTTTGCCTTTTTCCTGGTCGATCCATGTAATTCTGTATCTTCTGACCTATTGATGCTGGATAAGGGGGATTATATGAGTCAGTGAAAAAATGTCCAGCAAAACTCAGAAATTTGAGCACTTATGAAAGAATGCCACAAGATGTCAATAGGCCATGAGAAGAAATAGGTGGGACTCTTCAGGACAAACACTTCTGTGCTAAGAATGCTGATTACAGTGACAAACATTTTCCCCAGTTCTCTTAATGGGTATTCACAGTATTGCAGAAGGGCTGAAACTATGAGAAAACAAAGTATAGCCTCTTCCTTATATGACCTTTGCTTAGAATGTCCATTTTGGAACTAGGCTTTAGAGGTTTTTCAGCTTATATGAAATAGATTTCTAAAGATTTCAACTTAAAAAAAATATAGGAACCCCTTCTTCCCAGTGGTCAAAATAATAGATGAAAATACAGTTATTTACTCAATACTCCTCCCTCCAAAGAACTTAAAACATTTATGTCTTTTTTTTTAGAAAAAATGCACGCTTTGATTACTTTCTTATATCACTGTTAAATTACATAAATTGTTTTTTAGCATTATAGGAAAACAGATGTTTATCCAAATCATTTAAATAAGTCACAGAAAATAGCATTTATTAATGAGAGATTTTAAGTAGTCACTTGAATTAAACCACAGAAGGGCAATCCTAAATCTTGCCCAGATATGAGTAATTTAATTCCATCCATTGTAGCCATTGAGAGAAATGTGGCTTTATATTAAAACCACTCAAGATAAAGAAAGGATCTAGTCACATTTGTATCTGCTACTTTTGTCTTCCCTTTAAGCATAGAGCTGTATTTTAATGTTTATATCCCTAGACTTGTAAAAGCAAAGTGTGTACGTGTGTTTGTGTGTGACTAAGTTGTAATTTTGATGGTTTGCATAAGAAATGTGTTGGCTTCTCTTTCAGCAAATGCATATCTAACTAAGCCAGGCAGCAGCACTTATATTTGCTCCATCTCTTTTTATCAGATTACCAGTAATGTTCTGGCAGAAAGCCTGGAGTAATAGCTCTGTCTTGAAAATTGTCTCACTCTAACATTTACCCAAATGCTGAAACACTGATTGGTGAGGGTATTTTTTTGTTCGTTTTAATTAAATTTCAATATAACCTTATTAGAAGGTAAAGCTTATTTTAAAAACTCCCACACACATTCTTACATATCGTGTTCAATATAGGATTAAGATTCTGTTTTGCAAACACAGAACAATATATTTATTAGATTCCAAAATCCCTAGAGAGTACCCCTGAAAAACCCCCCAATGCTTATTTATTTTGAAAAATAACATCATAAGAGAAATGTTCAGAAAAAAATTTATGCCTTATAATTTCATTTCATACTGAGAATTTTTTGCTTGTTTTCTAAATGTTTTAGACAGAAAGAAAATGTTCATCAGTTTTCCCTTTTGTAAGAATAATGTATGCAGACTTACCATTTTGGCCAATGTTCCTAAGTAAAAAAAAAAAAAAAAAAAAAAAAAAAAAGTCAAGTTCAGTTAGTATCTGTAAATGACCTTCAAGAAATTCAGCCTACTATAAGAAATGCTATGGGTAATTCTCAGAAAGCATACTCTCATGAAGTAAGTTATTACCTAAGACAAAAGTGGGCATTTCTGGAGGCTATATTGTATCTTTGAGGCCACTGGGGTCCCATAGAGGAGACTGGAGCAATAATTTACCCTTGTGCAATGAAAAATAGAATGTAACTTACATACCAGGATCCTCTGCCTCATTAAGTTAAACACTTCCCTCATGTCATTTTAAAGGAGCGATTACAGTACTGTAAATCTAAGTAACTTAGATTTATGTTCTGGTGCCTGGTAAATGGTTACACAGGACATTTTTCAGGATTCCAAATGTTTTAGGTGCTAGGCAGCTTCAGAATGTAGATATAATTGACTTCACCATTTGACAAACAAGAGATAGCGTTCTGTTGTGTGGCTATTAAAAGAATTGCAAAGAAGCGGTCCAGCAGTGCTGAGAAGAGAGCTTCAGATCTGCCTGCAATAAATTTTTAGAGGTGTTGCTGACATCACTATGGTTTCTGAATCTTATAACCCCAGGGAAAATATATAAGCAAAAATCAATCAAGGGGAAAAAATGTGTGCTAAGAATTTATGCTACCCATACTTTTAATTGAATGATTTCTTTCTGTGATGCAGAAAGAAGAGATATTTCCCAAATAATTTTCTTTTAAAAAAATGTATTGATATATCTCTTTTAAAATGAAAGGAGGAGAATTGAAATGCTGATAAATAAAAAGCTGAATAATATTGCCAGAGTAGACAAGGTGATGAAAGTACACACGCTCCCTGCCACATCTAAACACCTTGATGCTTATACCTGAACCTAATATCTGGAATTTTCTTTGAACAGAGGTGTCAATGGTATAAAAGTTAATGGAACAATTGGTTCATTTTAAGTGGTCACGGCACTTAACTGAATATATTACACATTCTAAAGAAAAAAGTAGACATTATGTTCTTATTAGTCTACTACCCCTCTTGTTGAACAAAAATATTCTCATAGATGGTAACTTCAGTGAAGTATCTTTTGAAACCCAACAGTTTCTTTTTCCTCTTTAAGCTTCAAAATTTTTGAACTTAAAGGAGGTCAACAAAAAAAAAAGAATCAAGAAACAGATGTTGAAGTTGAAGATGACATTTCTCTTTACAAGGTCCTCATAAAGAAAGGACAGCTAAGTCTAATAAATTAATATTCTAAGATGGAACACCAGTTTTAGAGTTAGAATGAAAAGGGTATAAAATGGTACAAATCCCTTCTGAGTTTTGGGTTCTGATGAATACTGACAGTCTCCTTATCTGAGGCTGCATCACAAATCTTATGAGTCAATAAAATAAAAGTAAATAAAATAAAAATATTATCAGATGCCCTATCAGTTTAAAATTTGATTTCTGTTGCTATTTAAAATCAATGCCATCTATTACTGGCTAAAAACTCCCTCACAGACAGTTCTGTGTAAGCTGGTGCATTGTCGTGATGCAAGAGCAGTGAATTGTTGGAGAAAAGTTCAGGTCGTTTTTGTCTAAGTTTTTCATGCAGCCTTTTCAGCACTTCCAAACAGTAAATTTGGTTAACTGTTTGTCCAGTAGGTACAAATACATAGTGAATAATCCCTCTGCTATAAAAAATGTTAACAACATTGCTGCAACAAATTCACAAACTTAATTGTCAGACCTCATAGTACTGGTGTCAGAAGGTTGCTGGACTTATGGCGATCACTTCTTTAGGTATATAAATGTTCAACAACTATGGTATACACCTGAAACTGATATAATGTTGAATGTTAGCCATTTTTTAGAAATAAAAATCTTAAAAGAAATCAATGCCATTTATCAAGAGACTATAAAGTGCCCAATAATAAAGATATTTTTAAAAGTCATTTAAAATTCTCAGCTTTATGTTCTCAAAGATTACAAGAGCTACCATATTATCAGACTTTAAGTATTAATACAATATACAAGGGGTGATTTAAACCAGAATTTACCAAGTGTGTTAAAAAAATGTGTTAAAATATTATATATATATATATATATATATATATATATATATATATAAAATGTTGATATATATGTTAATATATATGTTTATATGCCTGAGGTGCCAAACAAATGTACACACATGGCTTTTAGTCATCTTTTGTTATCGGTATATATTATTACAATTTTAATACAGTTTTCTCCTTTCTTAAAATGTATATACATTTTTTTGACATCCTCTGTATATTCAAATTATATATATTCAAATTAGCTTGAGAAACACTGAGTTAAAAAAAATCACACATGTCTCTTTAATGTGAAATGTTGAGGATCCTTAATGCTAATGATCACCTAAATCTCCAAAAGAGGAATATAATATACAGTGCTTCCTAAATTCATTTGACCCAGGATCCTCATCTTTTTTTTTTCCATATAGCATTTCCTAGAATTATTGCTCCCAAGAACATAAATTGGATTTACTGATATAAATTAGAGCCCAAAAGACCTTACAATATTGGCTTAATAATTTTTCAATTTTTAAGTGTCTCATTAATTTTTGAATTCTCCAGTTTTACCTTGTTAGCACTCAAAACTAAATGCAAAGCAAAAAGTAGAGTATCAGCGTGATAAAAAATGCTATTCAAAACTATGCTTTCTAATGTATAATATAGATTACCATTCTTCTATGGCATTCTCCCTAAGCCTGGTCCTATTATTTTACCTCCTAGAAGAAATGGAGGCTAGGGATTAACGTTACATTCAATTACTTTTTTCTCCATTTTACTGCTACACATGATCCGTTCTTAGAGATGGGAAGATGTTAACATTTTTACATTTGCTCTCTACATTCTATAATAATTGCCCCATCAGAGGCTCTTTTCCCTTCTCCAAATTGTTTTTGGGCAGGACTCCCTGAGAGACAAGCGTGAGGACAGGTAAAAATCCTGGGATTCCAAAGGACTGGAAAAGCTGTGACTGGAAAGGTCACAGGTACTTTGGAAATGACAAAGATTTGGAGAATCAGAAAGTCTCAGTGGGGATGAGGGTCAAAGGATGCAAACAGACAAAAGATGCTGCGTCAGATTGCAGGTAGCTTACCTACATGTTACCAAGTATGGACAAACCACTGTTCACCGGTATATGGGGCTTTAAGTCTAGATCTCTGCTCTTCTGGGGGTTGGGAGCTATGTATCATCCATTAGTGTGGAATTCATTAGACTTCTTCATAAATATTTCAGCCCTTTCTCTTTCCAGGAATGTGTTAAGATTATATTCCTCACCTAAATGAAGTTAGATGTGACCACGTGGCATGCTTTGGCCAAGAAAATGACAATATAAGGAACATGGATTATTTCCAGGGGAAAGCACCAGTGTAGAAAAGGCCCTTCAGCCAACCCCAGATGGATAATTTGCATGAGTAAAAAGGAAACCTTGTTTTTTATAAGCTACTAAGGCTTAGGGGTTGTTTATCGCCTCAGGAAACCACACCTAGTATATCTGGAATGTTTTCTATGTCTGCATCTTAGTTTTATCATATATATAAAAAAATAACATATGTCTCTTATCTACAAAACAGTAATGAAACATTGGATGCATCTTACAAGATAATTACTACACTTATCTGAGGTGTTAAAAGCAACATCTTCTGATGAGTAAATATGTTTCTACAAATGTGTAGAAATGAACCGTCTAAGACTAGCAAGTTCATATGCATTTGAAGTTAAATTTCATTCAAAATTACTCTACATCTTTTAATAAAATTAGTAAAAGCATCTGTATGCTTGAACTATGATTAATTCAGTGAATTCATTCTTTCAGTATGCATAAATTTGTGTGCTACCACATTACATAGGAATGGGGTACAAAAGTAATGTGAAATTAAAAAAGAAAACTAATAAAAATAAGCCTATTGCTCTCTTTAAAATACACTGTTATATAGTCTCATCTGGCAAAAATGGAAACAGATAACCTCCTTCTTCACAAAATAGTAGTAACCAAAGAAAGAAACGTATTTTTAACTGACTCTACATGACATAGAGGACAATTAGTGATCACTATTCCAGACAAAGTCTAAAGTCAAAGAATAATGATGTTAGAAAGAAAAAAACAGAAGTGAAAAGGAATTGCTGAGGAAAACTTCGTCATGGTAGTCATTTATATATTATTTAAAACATATTGAATGGTTTCTATGTGTCAGTACTGAGAACACAAAAATGGGTAAGACACAATTCCTGCCATCAGGGGTTCCCAGAATAGTGGGTGAGCTATACAATTAAAGAGAGTGCATTGAAGGTGACTTATGAGATCAACCTTGAAGAAGTTGGATTTACCCACGAAGAGGATGAACAATGGGCATTATGAGCCCAAAATTTAACAAACAGTGGGTAGAGTAGCAGAGAGGTATGATAGTGCATGGAATATTTTGGAGGCAGCAATGTTGTGTTATTAAAGTGTTGGTGATAACCAGTGAAGTAGTGAAGGTGATATTAGAGAAACAGGTTGAGGCTTTGTGACAGGCCTTTAAGATACTCGTATATTAAGGAATATGTTTTGAAGGGAATAGTAAACCACTAGAGATTTGTAAGTAGGGGAACAATCCATTCACGTCTATGATTTTTAGAAGATAGGTGTTTTGGTCCTAGCCTGGGGGATGTGTTGGGGGAGGATAACAATTAGGGGACCATAGTAATACCCAAGTGAGATGAAGACCTGAAGTAGAGCAATTGCAGAGAATGGAAAGGGAGGAATTTAAGATAATTCTTTAAATGTGGTGAGACTGGTTACAGGCCCAGAGAAAGTGGGAGGAGTCAGGGGC
Source organism: Hipposideros armiger (assembly GCF_001890085.2). Taxonomy (NCBI): domain Eukaryota; kingdom Metazoa; phylum Chordata; class Mammalia; order Chiroptera; family Hipposideridae; genus Hipposideros; species Hipposideros armiger. The sequence goes on along the minus strand of NW_017731523.1, from coordinate 2,244,348 downwards.
AACAGCTGATAGTGATGGCAGTGGAGGTGGATTAGAGCGACTAAAGAGATTACTAAGGAAAGGGGCCAGCTAGGGACAAACAAAAGGACTGTTAAGTATTGTTGACAGCTCAAATAAGGCTGGAAAACATGAATCTTGTGATCAGCATGCATTTGCAAATTTCTCCAAAAAACCTAAACGGATTACACAACTAAAAAAAAAAAAAATCTGAAAAACTACCTGAAATCATCATTGATATCAACAGACTGCCTGATACCTTCTCCAGAAGATGACTGTTCAAAAAAAAAAAAGAAAGAAAGAAAGAAAGAAAAAAAAACAGTATAAAAGCAGGCAGTAGAGTGAATTTCCATTCATTTCTGGTAACAGTAATGAGATAATTTGGACTGACACTCCCACTGAGGTAACTAAAAATATTTAAAATATAAAAACAGCAAAGGGCTAATAAAAAAGTGAAGACTTCGCACACGGACATTTAGGAGAAGACCAGAACTCCGAGAGAGAAGCTCATCTTTGAAAGCTTTTGTTTTGCCCCTGGGCACATGAGTATCAGGCACAAAAGATCTGAGAAATTAGCTGCACTTTGGGTAGCCTTATGGATTTCCCAGGGAAGTCAAAGCCCATGGTCCTCAAGTGAGGGCTTTGATAAACTAACCCAGTTTTAACCTGGGATCTCAAAAGGACAGATCTTCCTTCAGGGGAGGAGGGAACCCCAAATAAGCCATTCCTCACACAGATTTGCAGTCTTGCTTCTTGCACAGGAGATATTCAGGGAGCCTTAGGTGTTACAATTTAACTAAGGTGATTCTGGCCTGACATTGCCCCCAGGTGCCTGGCAGAGCAAACCAAAGTCCTCTCAGGAGGCAAACATCATCACCACTAGGTCTCAACTTATTCTTACAAATAATTTTTAAAATATATTTCCAGCAGATAGTCAAGGATATCCAAGCAACCAAGAAAATAAGATACCATGAATGAGAGCCGAAAGGAACAATGATAACAGAAACAGATCCAGTAACACTTGTGATATTAGAATTAGCAGACATATATGATCAAATAACGATATTTACTATATTTAAAGAAATAAAATTGAAGCTTGACAGTTTCAGCAGGGAACTAGAAATTATAAGTGACGTAAGAATAGCAGAGAAATATTCATTTGCTCCCTTTCCTGTCAACAGTATTCAGCCACATAGTTTAAAATTCTTACATGTTAGAATTTAAAAATGTATATTGTTTTTTAGTTTTCTTTTGACACACTGAAAACAAAAGCAAGCCCCACACTGATAAGGCTAATATAATTCTATTTACATTTATAATTCAATCAGAAATATATTAGGTAAGTAAAAGGTAAGTCTATGTGTGAGTGTGTGCATGCGTGTAGTGAGCACACACATGTATGCACTCACACATTTCATGGAAACACCTATGATTTCTGCCAGGTTCACTCCTATAGTTAGTCCACAGTTCAGGACACAGCTGGGTAAAGCAAGGGAGGACAGTCGTTCAAAGCGTCCAGGGAAAACTTTCAAAGGTATCATCCACTTGCAGAGAAATGAAATTTGTTTTACAACCTAGTGGGTTAATTATAAGTATTAGGGAAGATTAACTGTTATTTAACAAAATTACCTAAACAGCTTGGAGGTTAGGTATTTATATTGAAATGTAAATAAATATTCCTTGGATGTAGTGCATTGACTTTAAAACACTCTACAGTCAGATTCTTCCTTTAAGGTAGGTCATGACTGCAAGACAAGGAGGGACTGAGCAGTGATATTCATCAGTGGTTTAGAGGGAGAAGGAGCTGAAGGGGAAGAGAAAAAGTGGGCAAAGTAAGGGGGGATGGGACATCAAAACGGAGCTCTGCAAACCACATTTTGTTTGGTCTTGCTACATTATTCAGTAGTTGTAAAAATCAAGTGATTCTATCAATATAATGCTCATTTTTCATTTTAGAAGTGTAACACAGTATATCATTTATTCTTATCAAAGTTGAGTGGAACGTCCATATTAAGTCATTCATTGTTTGTACTTAGTTTTAGCCAACTTAGTTCATTAGAACCCGGTCTATTTGACTGAGCAAAAAACGGCCAGTTGCATTTAACAATTGTTTGGCCCCACACTCTGTAATGAGAACATCAGCAGATTCAGTTTCCCCATATAAAGGAGAATTGCCAATTCACACCATGTACTCTGTGACTATTATGGACAGTATTTATTCTGAAGGAATGCTATGCAAGTTTGGAAAAGCTGTCTCTAAGAATAAAGCCAAGAAGTCATTTAACAAAACAAGAAACCAAACCTATACATGGTCAAAACTGGAAGGGAACTAAAAGTTTATCTTTTTTTTTTTTTCAACAAAAAACGTTTTGAAATCCTTAAACCACAGTGTGGCAATAGCAAATTAGACAACTCTTTCCCTCCTCCGCTCTCAAGCTCTGTATAATCAGAATGCCTCCCTTCACTTAGCAAATATCAGCTTTTTGGGAGGAGGAGGATCTGCTTGGAATTAATGAGGCGACACCAAAAAAATAACTTCTATTAATAAATTGTTCTCTTCAATGGAAAATTGCCATTTCTCTCTCTCTCTCTCTCTTTTTTTTTAAAGAGTATATTCTAAAGGCTCCTAATGCACTTTAGACCACCTTAGACTACCTCTTTTTCCCTTTCTAAATATTTTTCCTGTTCCCCCCACACACACAATTTTTTTTTTTTAATTAGGAAGTGGCAGAGTGCCATGCAAGGAAAATATCTCCACCTCATAATAATACAGTTGCATCCAGTGGCGTCATGACACAGTAACATTCAGTCCGTGTGGTGACATATAATCACTGATACGGTAATTCAATAAATGTAGGGTGTTTGAGGGGGAGTTAATAGGGGGAGAAGTAAGTAAGGGTAAGAAGTTACAGATGTGCAAGGTAAATGTCAAAACCAAGCTGAAGTACTCTGTTTCTTTCTGCTGCACAAAATGGAAAATGTCAGATATCTCATGAAAGGTAAGCAAGTTAGAGCCCTGGAAAAAATCTTCATCATCACTTTTTCATTCACACAAATAGAAAGAAAAATTCAACATTCACCTTCCCAGAGGAGATGCGCCTTAAAAAATCAATCTTTTCACTTACCCTAGAGTGTGTACAGCAGGATCTCTTAAATCCTTTTAATTCCAGTACATCCAGAACATATATGAATTCTTAGCACATTCACTTTAAAGAACAAACTTGAACCAAATTGTTACTTAAAAACAGAGATCCTAACAGAGCTCTCTGAAATTCTAGGGAGAGATATGAGTTTTAAAATCCAGTTTCTAGAGCCTGGTGTATACTGTGTCTATCTTTAACTTGAAAATGATTTGGTTTCACATTCCATTGAAGTCCCACTGGCAGATGCCTTTGGTAAACTCACCAATGGCAGGCTTTCAAACGTCCTCCCTCCAGCCCCTCCTCCCTCTGACCGAGCTTCCGCTGTTACATCTAACGCTGATTTACTCAGCTGTTGTTTTACCTGTCTCTGCGTGGGTAAAAGAGGACATGCTTTCATTG
>NW_017731523.1:2230283-2240706 GCF_001890085.2 Hipposideros armiger | reverse complement strand
ACTTGGCTGTCTGAAAAAGAATGTTCTCTGATTGGCATTCCTGGAAGCAGAAGGCAAGGGCAGCTCAAGTTTTGTTTTGTTAGTCAGCATGAAAAATCTTCCCAGGTATACACAACACAAATAAATAAGTTTCCTGAATTTTTTTCTTAACTTTGAGGAGAATGGGGCAAAAATTTGGGGGCATCATAAATATTTTTGGTGTCGCACAGCATTTAAGTTTTAATAGTCACACACAATTCTCCTCAAAATGACTATGGATACAGTAGAAAGAGTGAAATGGCAAATCTTTAGTTAAAAGTTGAATTTCCTTATTATTAAATGAGTTTGGGACCCACTAGAGGAAGAAACAGTCATGCTGCCTGCTTGACAATATTCTGGAAGGCAAATGTGGCTTTTCTGGGAGAGAAAAAACCTTGCTTATAGAATTGTGCAAAAACAGTTTCCAGTTGTCCTATATTATATATCGCAGACAGTAGGAGGAAAGGGTAGAAACACTTCTACTTCCCTGTCAAACCTTTTTTTCCAGGACTTTCTTGAGAACTTCAGTGAGGACTGGGGAAGAAATTGTGTGTGTGTGTGTGTGTGTGTGTGTGTGTGTGTGTGTGTGTGTGTGTGTGTGCTTTACTCACATACATATCTGAAAGAAGATGACTGAATGGAAGTGAGAAAAAACATACACTTCATCAAATAGGGTCTGACAAGGATTAATGAGGTGGGGTTCCTCTAAATCACTAAATAAACTTATGTTTAATATTCATTTAATGGTCACTGAGGTCTAAAGACCTGCTGCTGAAAATCATTTACCTCTTACGATCAAAAGAGTGAATTTACTGCATGCAGTGTTATAGGCTAGACAGCTTCTTGAAAGGCCTGATTAAGGATTTATAATTTTGATAATCAAATTAAACCTCAAGCATTCTGGGGTTTGCAAATTTCAGTGGGCTGTGGCTGCCAACTCGAGGCAACTGTCAGCTGGCGGGCACAGGGTGGTGGCGTGGTTGCAGCTGCTCCCTGCAACTTGTACCAGACATCTCAAAACTATTCAATGGCCAAAGGTTGACTCCAAAAAGAAAGCTTTCCCTTTGTTTGTGTTGGTTTTAAATTTTCTGTTCTTTTACCACATCTAGAACACATTCATTTTAGGGAGGCATGAGTGAAAACATCATTAAGTGGCATCATATGACTAATTTATTTTAGTGATATTTTGATGCCCCATAGAAACTGGCACCCTACCAGCTTACTCACTCTTTAACCTGTTACTTGATGTCTTAAAAAAAAATGATTAAAAGGAGGAAGAAGAAACTTTTCTTCTTATTATTCCCCAAGTTGATTATCCTAGGGAAATTTCAGGTTATATGAAATGATAGATAAGGATGTCTAAGTGACTTCAGAAATAAATAGAAAGATTCACCCAGAGAGCACGCGTGCCTGTCCCTGACTTTCTTCTTCCCTCTTTCAAAACACTCCTCCCTAAGGCTAATGGATGGTGTCAAAATACGTGAACCAAGTAGAGTAGACAGACTGGATGGCAGGCCATCTGGTTCACATTCAGCCACGCTATTCACTGGTGTTGTATTTTGAGTGAACACTAGCACATAACTGACACTCAAAAAATGTTTGTTGAAACTGAAGAACTGCTTGTTCAAAAGTGTATATTTTAACCTATGGAAAATGGTTGTATGTTGGCTCACATTTTAAATAAATATATTTTGCATTTTAAATGATTTTTTTCAGAAAAAAAATGATATCTCCTTTCAAGCCAATAACAAAATGATTCTATGTTAGGTACTGTGCACCTACACTGAAGCTCCACCTCCAAAAAATCATCATGCATTTTGTGTCTGTGTGAGTGATTGACTCTAAATAGGAACATGGTGAATATTTTTAAGATCATTTTTGTGGATCTTGCTGGCTTCCAAGAAAAACATCGAAAAAAGGAAATGTTAGGTCCTTCCAATATTTCACATTAACTAGTAAACTGTAACAATTTCTTTATTGAACTGCTACTGGCGCCATTCTTTATAGTTCAACATTCATCAATCAAACATCTCCTTAGGCTCCCAACTTTATCTCCCCTTATATTTTATATGTGCCAATCATAGAAATTCCAGAACAATTTGCAACAGTAGTAGTCCAATCCCAAGTTTGGAACACAATGGGAATGTTTTTGCTTCTTTTTTTCCCCCATAACTTTCACCAGGCAATTGATAAGATTTATAATGGCTAGAACTCAGTGTTTATCATGAGTAAATGTTATTTTTCTCTTTCATAAGCACTAACATAAGAGTTAGTATTTGATCAGAAAAATAGCTTGCAGGGCTTTCTTCCAAAGAAAACTGGGCACATAACTGACAAATCAAGTACCCTTGATTTATCATGAACAAGCAGTTAATCTCTGTTCCGTTCTCCAGAAATAGACTGTATTAGCACACTTCTGTGGATAGCAAATGCTGGTAGCAGGCTCCTTGCAGAGGTGAACAAGGTGTTCAGACTCAGGTCTTAGCTGTTCTGTGAGGCATCCATATGTATGAAGAATCTGGTCACAGAAAAGCAATGGCCCTAGCTATTTTTTTCCTCACTGTGGTCCTTTAGAGACTGGCATAGGGGATAGTCTCAGGGTGATGGTTTTGCAGATAATTTTTTTGTCTTTTGCATAGCATTTATTTTTTGAAAGCATGTACTATTTGCTATGGGCTGAATATTTGTGACCCCCAAATTCATATGTTGAAACCCAATCACTAAGGATGGTATTTGGAGGTAGGGCCTTTGGGATGTGATTAAGTCATAAGGGTGGAGCCCTATGAATGGGATTAGTGCCCTTATAAGAGAGACCCCAGAGAGCTCTTTTGTCACGCCCACCATGTGAAGACATAGTGAAAAGACAGCCCCCTATGAACCAGGAAGCAGGCCCTCAAAAGCCACTGAATGTTGGAGCCTTGATCTTGGACTTCTCAGCCTCCTGAACTGTGAGAAATAAATTTCTGTGGTTAATAAGCCACCTAGTCTATGGTATTTTGTTATAACAGCTTGAATAGACTAAGACATTACTAATGCAAAAAAGAGGGATTTTTTGGGGGAGGGTAGGTGAATAGTGACTTTTTTTCCTACAAAAAATTAATAGGGCCGGCCGAGTGGCGCGATGGTTAAGAGCTGGCTTGGGACGCCAGAGGGCCCCGGTTCGGATCCCACATATGAGGGCCAGTGACACTGCCCTCCACAGCTAAGATGCTGAACAACAGCTCAACCTGGAGCTGGGCTGCTGTGAGTCGCCAGCTACGGCGTAGGCTGCAGCCCCTGCTGCAGTGGGCTGCCATGGGCTACTGTGTGTAGCCAGCAGCCGCAGTGAGCGGCCAGCAGTCCAGAAGCTGGCGACTGATCTGCCTCACCCGGGAAGAGCGCAATGATGGTGCCAACTTGGGCCAGTGAAGCAACGTCCTCCACAACTAGATTGAGAAAAAAAACGACAGCAACTTGTCTGTTCCCCTTCCCCAATTCCCCAGCACTGTTCCCATCCCCCCAACTCCCCAATAAAAATCTTTAAAAAGAAATTAATAAATTCAAGTAGTAATTGTTTCTACAGTAATTAAAATAAACAATGTCCAAGAAAAAGTAGAGAAACTGTACCTAAACAACATTAGAAAGCAGATAAGGAAGGGATTCAAAACAGCAACATGCTATGTATAATTTTATTAAATACTCGTCAATTTAAAAATTGGATGAAATGGACACCCATTGTGAATGGCTATGGTATAATAATAGCCCTAATTATGGAAAGATCCATATGTATAAAAATGCTAATCATAACATCATGTCTGGTAGAGAAAAACTGGGAATGATGATAGTTTTGATGACAACAGAAAGACATGGGCTAATGCTTAGGTTAAAAATCATAGCACATAAGTCAGTCTGAGAAAGACAAATGCCATATGATCTCACTTATATGTGGAATCTAAAGAACTGAATAAACAAGCAAACAAAACAGAAATAGGCTCAGAGATATAGAGAAAAACTGATGGTTTATAGATGGGAGGGGGATGGAGGTGGGGGAGAAGGTGAAGGGATGAGAATGTACAAATTGGTGTTCACAAAATATTCACAGGGATATGAAATATAGTATGGGGAATATAATCAATGATGTTGTAAAGATTATATAGGGTGGCAGATGGGCACTGGACTTATCAGGGGGATCACTTCATAGACTGTAGATGCCTGACCACTGCACTATACATCTGAAGCTGAATAATATTGTCTGTCAACTATAACTATATATATGTGTGTGCATATATATATATACATGTGCATGTATATATATATTTAGTTATAGTTGACAGACTATATATATATATATATATATATATATATATATATATATATATATATATATGTACAGTCACGGGATGTAAAGTACAGCATAGGGAACAGAGTCAATGGAATTATAACAGCTATATACAATGTCAGAGGGATAGTAGACTGGGATGGGGTTTATCACTTTGTGAGGGTGTAAATGTCTAACTATTACATTGTTTTATACACCTGAAACAAATAAAAAAAATCACAGCATATATATATATATATATTTTTTATTTGTTTCAGGTGTATAAAACAATGTAATAGTTAGACATATATATATACATCATATTTCAACAATATTAAAACATCTTTAGGCACTAGAAGGAAAGAAAAAGGCTAGAAGGAAATAAAACAAAATGAGTTGTGGATTTGTGGGTACATACACATACACACACACACACACACACAAAAAAAAAAAAAAAAAAAAAAAAAAAAAAAGAATAATTGTAGCATTTCTTTATTTCCTCACTTTCCCCCTTGTCTTTGAAGAGGTATCTTTAAAAAAAATTTTTTTTATTAGTTTCAGGTGTACAAAACAATGCAGTAGTTACACTTTTCACCCCTCATAAACTTCCCTCCCCCAATCCACCGCCCTCCCCCACCCCATATCATACATATGTATTCAATTCCATTGAAGAGGCATCTTTATTTCTCTTCTTTGGGTCTGTTGTCCTGCAGGTGGGCTGTTGGAAGGGGAGGGGAAGGGAATCGGGAGGCTCTTCAATGTGGAAAGAGACACAGAAGAAGCTTAAGGGGGCTTAGGTTGATTTTAAGAAAGGTCATGGAGGGAAATATCCCCAAAAAAGAGTGATCTTAAAGGAAACAGTGAGAAGAAGGGAAGAAAGTGGGGAACAAAATCTGGCATACTTAGTAACAGAAACTAAACTGTAAAGCAGATTAGGGAGCAGCTACTTTGATGAGGATGACTTTGAGGAGACCAATGTCTGAATGGTTTAGGAAATCTGGCCCTAGGACATCATTTGGTTGTGTGTTTTTTTATTCTCTGCATGAAACAATAGGTCTCTCTTTTCAAGATCTGCTAGTGTCGAAGTTGGGTCTTTTGGACACTTCATAAAATTGACATGGATATTAAATCTATAAATATGTTTCATTACGTAAACATTTTTGCAAAGTTAGTGCTAATTGTTTTGTCACGTTGTTATGGTTGCTAAAATTGGCTTTCTTTGATAAGGGTAAGAAATCGCCTTTACCGTTGTCTAAACACAAGGCACTTATATTTTCTCAATCACTTTCCTCTACTTGCATTTCATTTCCTGTGTCTGTCTCAGTTCCCGGGATAGGTATATCTACCACAGTCTCTTGGGCTGAGCACTATATGTAAAATAACTAACCATACCCATTTGACTGAACCTGAGGGGTTTCCTTGAGGCGGGATTTTCAGTGCTGAAATCAAGAAAGTGCCAGGCAAACCAGGATGAGTTGGTCAACTTATATATGTAATCTTGAATTTTTTTACACTATATGTATGCTTTGTTGAAGATTATTCTTTTTATTAATAAAGAGGTGTTTGGCCCAAGTAGAACAATACTACAAAAATATAGATTTCTTTTGCCTCTATCCCTTGTTAACTGTGCAACCTAGGACAAGTCATCTTCAAGGGCCACTGTTTCCTAATCTCTACAAGGAGAATAACAATACATATTTCAAAGAATTGTTGTCAACCTCAAATGAGATATGCATAGACAGTAAGAAAATATAAAATTTATAAAATGAATAAATCTATATTTTACACTACATTTTTATTAATTTTATATAAAATTATATATGTAGTTATAAAGCAAAGAAGCTTTTAGTTAGTTTAGGTTGAGAAATCATATTAATAGAAGCCTATAGAAGGGGTACAACACTTCACACTGTATGTTTGTTGGTAGGGGGTAGGGTGGGGACGAGAGAAGGAGAGATAGAAATTGGTTGACTGAGGGAATCAGGAGTATTTGTTTCAGCATTTGATTTTTCCCTAAATTAAACTCACCAAATTAAGGATGTTTTGTTTTTGAGAGACTGTAGCCCAGGAAACAATCAATACTACACAATTTACAAAAGATAGGATCGTCCTCAGTATTAAAAATAAAGATTTTATTTATAGCTTTTTCCTAAAGCTGGTAGGGATACTTTTCCTTTGTGGGACCAAAATCAATCCTAATTAGAGCACAATCAGAAACATATCTATCACTGGCCAAACTAGAATTTCCAACGTCATCCTAGGGATAGAGAGATACCCCTGTTTGAACTCTGGCAGCATGTGCCGTATCTGATGTCTCTTAAGAAGTTAGGGTGAGATTTGGTTTGGGAGCAAAACAAAAATACATTTAATGTCATCACTTCAAAGCTGTGCAAATATTCATAATCATATGTCTAATCCATATTTGAAATGCAAATAGTACTCTAAGCTTCTTTAGATTTATCAAGAGGTAGACGTAGGACAATTCTGCTTTGTGTGGTAAAAGAAAATGACAGGTGATAGCCAAACTGGATGAGTCTGGTAGTTATTATGTTCAGTTTATTCACCTGGGAGCAATTTTTCTCTAGAGGAGCATGTGACTAATCAGTGCTTGTCAAACTTGTTTGTTGGTGTTGTTGTTTTGCTATGGAACCCTTTATTCAAAGGAAATAGTTCACTGAAACTTAACAATGACAAGGCATAGCTCCTTTAGCAGAAACTCAGGTGTGAGGCCTATGGCTCTACCTACCCAGCTCCCTGTTCCATTAACAGTTCTTCTGGAAACCTCCAGGGACCTGGGAAGCACAGCTTGAAAGACCACTGAGCCCTAGTACTCACTGCACTCAGTACTGCTTTTAAATGTAACTTTTATAATATTAAAAAAAATTCATGCACATATTTTAGAAGCCATAATGAATGATAGAGCTTAAAAGAATGTCCCACCCTTGAATCCCAGAGGCCACCACCTTAAACTCTTAACTGTTAATTGTGATGATCATCCCATATTCCTAAATAATACTCTCATGTACGTATTGTTTTGATTTTTTCAAATTTTATATTATCTACTGGTCTCCTAGTATGGAAGATAAGGATTGAGTTCATATACACACTTCCTCCAGTGTGTGTTTTTCTCCCCCTAACTCTCTTTCTCTCTCTCTCCTCCCTTTCATTTACACATACACATGCACACTTTCCTTTTCTTAAACCTCCCAATTTAATTACACAACAATTTTAGGTCAAGCACTAATTGGTGTTTATATTATTTTGGCTATGTATATATTGTTTATATGTAAACCACATGGGATTTATAGTTCTATTGCCTTTCTTTTTCCTGGCATTGATAGTTGTGTCATATTTTTGTTTGCTTAATTTTCTATTGGCCCATCATTAGATTTTTTTCAAACTCTTCAATAGATTTGTAACATTCCCATTAATATAGACAAATATATTAGTTATTTTTTTCAGGCACCTCTGCCCCCAACCTCGGTCCTTTTTTGTGGTAATAGTGCTACTAAGATGTCATCCTGGGACTGCCCTTTGCCTTCCTGTAGTGTTGGGTCCCATTTCCCGAATTCTTTTGTTCTCCTCTTTCCTGATGGACTCCCTCATGCATGTGTGGGGGGAGCATATACTCCTGTAGCTTCCTGAGAACGATGCTTGAAGCAGATAAAATTTTGGAGAACGTAAATGCTTGAAAATATCTGTATTCTCTTCTTCTATTAATTGTTAGCTTGACTTGATATAGAATTCATTGTTGAGAAATACTTTTCCCTCAGAAATTTCAAGGAATTTCTTCACTGTTCAACTGAACTGCTCTTTTTAAGACTTTCAACCAAGTCCTGTGTTCAGCTTCACGTCTCACCCTTAGCTTCAGAGTCCCTTTTGCCTCCAGTCCTTGAGCGTCTCCAGAGTTCTCTAGGGAGCCTCCTCCATTTGCATCTTGTTAGTATCTACTCTGCAGACACCTGGGTTTCCACAGCTCTGCTCAGCTAAATCAGTATGACTCAGCCATTCCCTTTCCATTTTCCAAAATACATGTCAATAGTTCTCTGCTGTTCTATGTTCTCCCATTTTCTTTATTTTAGTGAGTATTTTTTCCTTACTGTCAGATTAGGGTTGCTTTGGAAGGGAAAATGTGGAATTAAGTATGTGTTCCATCCTGTATTTTAACTGTAATTCTCTGCATTTCCTCTTCAGCATTGCTTTAAAAAGAGAATAAATTAACCTCTCTCGAAAATGACCCCAACAAATTCAGCATTTATGTCGGTATGTGTGGTGGCAACATAATATTTCATAATTCTCCACAAGTATATCCAGTGATAAAATGAAAGCTAAATCCCAGCAAAGTATACAATTATCTATATCAGACACAGTGAACAATAACATTTAATTAAAGGAAAACTATCTCTTTATTCTAAAGTGGGTTGTGGTCCCCCTACATTAAAACTTTCAGGCACCTGTGTCCTTGTGGAATTAAATATAGGAACACATATAATTACAAATAATTCCTTCATATGCAAAAACTATGTATCTTAAAAGGTGAAAATAAATTTCTTTTATAACTGAAGTTCTGTCTAAACTATCAATTAAACCATAACCCAGTCAAGACAAGTAAATTATCTTAAAATTACCTTGGCAGTCATTTTGTGTTTGTTTTTGGTTGGAAGGCAAAGTAAAATCTGATAGTGAAGTCATTTCCCTTTTAAGTTGTCATAGTTATTATAATATGAGCCAAATTTGTGTATTTTGTTATTTGAGGCATCTTTGTCTTGAATCATCTTATGTACTATGTCTGCTCTTTATAATATGCTTATGTCATTCTGGAGACATTGGTTTTCTAGAAGATATAGTATCCTCTTCAAGAATACCTCATCAATATTGAAGAGGAAATGTATACATCTTATCTTTTATTTTCCTTCCACATTTTCACTCTCTCTATATAATCAGTAGTACTTCCCTTAGCATTAGCCAAGCAAGAGGTGAAGACCCTTACCTTGGTTTCACACTTCTGAGGGCTTCATCACTTTAGTCCCCCTCTGCCTGTGTTTTCTCCCACAAAGCTACGGGGTTAGAAGAACAACCAGTGACCTTCTTCTACACCATGCCCTGAGTGCTTGGGACCCTAGAGTTCCTTGCTCCAAAGACCCTAAGATTGCTTCTAGGTCTCCTTCGCAAAGTGGATATACCTCTGGTATGTACACCTCAAGGACAAAGGGGTGGCTGGAGGGTGGTTGTGGGGAAATGGATGCAGTGGGTATGAAATACCCTATCAAAGAGCCAAAGACCCCTAAAAAAACCTAGATAAATCAATTTCCAGAGTGGAATTAGCCCTTCATTGGAGAGAAGAATTCTAGTTTTTAGGACTCGTAGGGACATGGTGAGAGGAGGAGCACCCTTACTACGTGGTGTGAGCAGAGGGGAGGACAGGTGTAAGGAAATCCAGCCCAACTGTTAACAAGCTTTTAACAGCTGCGAGTGGGCTGGTATCATACATTATAATCCTGAGGCGCCCCAACCACAGAGATAATCTGTAACTGCCTGCCAGCTCTTTTGTGCAGGCTTTCACTGAATATTTGGGGGTGGTTGAGACAGGCTAGGGCAGGAGAGAAGAGCTGACAAAGATACTCTCAAGGTACACAGGGTCTTTACTCTATTTATTGCAGTAGCTCTCAAATGGCTGGGAGTCAGGGAAACATGGTGGAAAGAGGTGTCTTTAGGCCTGAACAGTTGGGGGCTGGAGTATAAAGGAGGGAGAGATCTCCTGTGGTTCAGAAATGCTGTCAGCTAGGCTAGGCATGACGACATCTCTGGAGCATTGCCAAGCTCAGTCTAGATAAAAGGAAAGATGCATTTCCTCCCTTAATATATCTAAAGCCAAGGGTGAACTGAATTTAACTAAAGTTATAGCAAAGCCCAGTTTCAGATCTAGTACATATTAGATTGATTCAGTACTCTTTATCCCCCTGCCAAACACACACACACACACACACACACACACACACACACACACACACACACACACTCTGATACAAAAAACGATTGAGCCCTTTCCTGGGGGTAAATAGTATTTACTATTATGCTTTTACCCATGAAAAATGATATACAGTAAAA
>NW_017731523.1:2156445-2230273 GCF_001890085.2 Hipposideros armiger | reverse complement strand
AAAACATTGTAGAACAAATGAATAAGCAAAAAAAAAAAAAGTGACCCCTTAACGAAAATAAAAAATAAGCAATAGAAGCAGATCTATAGATGGCCCAGATGTTGGACTTAGCAGATGAGGATTTTTTTTTAAAGCTATGATAAATATGTTAAAAGGATATAATGAAAAAGTGGGAAGCATGCATTATTAGTTGGGGAATATCAGTAGAGATATGAATACAATAAGAAAGAAGCAATTGGAAATGGTAAAAATGAAAATTACAGTGCCATAAATACAAGATTGAGTCAGTAGGTTGCATAGTAGACTGAATCAAGCAAAAGAAAGGATCAGCAAAATTTAAGACATGTCAATCAAATCCTCCAAATTGAAACACAAGAGGGAAAAAAAAAGTGAGGAAGATAAAACAGGAAATCTGTTACTATAACACAACATCCAATGGTCTAACATATGTGTAATTGGATCCCAACAAGGATATGAGAGAGAAAATGGGGCAGATGAAATATTTGAAGAGGTCACAGGTGAGTATTTTCCAAAATTGAAGGACTTCAACCCATGTATGAAAAAAGCTAAGTGAAACCCAAGCAGCAAAAAATATAATAACAAATCTACAAATAAACAAAACAACCAATAAAAACAATAAACTGAGTCATTTTATAATTAAACTGCTGAAAAACAAAGATAAAGAGTTATGTTAAAAGCAGCCAGAGGAAAAAAATACATCATATACAGGCAACAACTTTGAGAATAGTGTCTGATTTTTCTTCTAAAACACAGGATGCCATAAGACAATGAAATATCTACAAAGTGCTAAAGGAAAGCACCTGTTAATATAGACTTCTCTGTTAAATAAAAATATTTTTCAATATGAGAGTGAAATAAGACAGGCAAAAGTTGAGAGAACACATTTCTAGCAAATATGTGTACTACAAGAAATGAGAAAGGAAGTTTTTCAAGATAAAGGGAAATTATTCTTGATGAAAGCTTGGATGTCCACAAAAGAGTGAAAAGCAATAGAATGGATAAATGGATTAATGTCCAGGTAAGCATCAAAGGCCTTTGAAAAAATTACTATCCCTCTGCCATTTAAAACAATAATAATAATAATATATTTTGCATTTATTACTTATGAGTGAATAAAATACATAAAACAACAAAAAAAGAACAGTGAGTAAATGGAATTATAGTTTTGTAAGGTTCTTAAGACTGTTCTTTTAGTTCAATTATATGAAGGTGGATAATGGTAAGTTAAAGACACATGCTGGGTATTCTCAAGACACACTACCAAAAAAGAACTGTTCCATCGAGGTATAGTGAAAAAAATCAATAGAGGAGAAAAAATGGAATAGTAAAATATTTAATTAACTCAAAAGAAGGCAAAGAAATAAGGAACACAAAAACAAGGAACAGATGAGACAAACTGAAAACAAATACCAAGATAGTAGACTTAATCCTTAAATCTAATGATAGCAAATATTACATTAAATGTAAATGGATTAAACATTCCTTTACCCATCTAAATAAAAAAGTATAACCAAACGATATGTTTTTTAAAATAAATACTTTTTTTTTTAAAGATTTTATTGGGGAATTGGGGGAGGGGAACATCAGTGGGGAATCAGAGAAGGGGAACAGACAACTTGCTGTACTTTTGTTCTTCAGTCTAGTTGTGGAGGATGTCGCTTCACTGGTCATGTTGGTATTATGATCATTGCACCCTTCCCGGATGAGGCAGATTGGTAGCTGGGCCTTGGATGGCTCACAACGGCTAACGGCAGCTTATGGCAGCTGTGAGCTCCTCACGCTGGCTGCCAGCCACTCATGGTAGCTTGCGGCAGGCCACGGCAGCAGGGGCTGCAGCCTATGCCATCACTGGTGACTCATGGCAGCACAGCTCCAGGTTGAATTGTTCACCATCTTAGCTGTAGAGGGCACAGCGTCACTGGCCCTCATGTGGGATCCGAATCAGGGCCCTGCTGCTCAGAGCTGGCGTCCCAAGCCAACTCTTAACCATTGCACCACTTGACTGGCCCAACAAATATTCTTTAAATATAAATACCCAAGTTGATTGAAAGCAAAATAGTACAAAATGATGTACTATAAAAATGTTGGTGTGCCTATATTAAAACATATTGGATACATTAGACACAAGCTGTATTATCAGAGATCAAGAGGGACATTTTATAATAAATGAATCAGTTCATCAAGAAGACATACAATTAAAAACAGCATCAAAATACATGAAGCAAACATTGACAGAATTAAAGGAAAAAAAGACAAATCTATAATCATTATTTAAAGGCAAGCAAAAACTCTTTTAAGGCTGTGTATCCCAACACACACACACATATACACACACACACGCTATTTCTGACTAACAATAAACTGGGGTGAGGTGTGTTTTGGGGAGACCTTTCAAGGCAGGATTCATCTCTTGGACTGTAGTCTAGAAGTCCGATAGAGAAGAAGGAGCCTTAGCATATGACATGGGCAGGAGAGTTTCGTGACAGCCAGCAAACTTGGAAGATTCACAGGTATGATAAGACATAGATGGTTTTCTTTGTGTTCCATGATGGGACAAGAGAGGAAAGGTGCCCACATCCTTGACTCACTCTCTGCTGGTTTGTCTTGATTGCCAATTGCTGAGTTGGGTCCTGAGTGGCATGTTCTCGGTTACCTACAGTCTGTCGTGGCCAATGGGGCTCTGGTAACCTGCAGCTGTGTGGCAGCCACATGTGCCACAGAGGTCACACGAATGGGCACCCAGGCTTATCCTAAAATGCTGTGCAAGGCTGTGAGCACTACACCTTCAGATGTGAGTCCAGCTAAAAGAGTCAAATTTTCCCTGGGAGATGGTGGTGTATTACCAGCTATCATTTGCATTTCATATAGCTAAAAGCTTGCATAGAAATAAAAAGCTTGACAGAGTGTTTTCTGTCCTAGATGAAGAAAAAGTTAAAATATATGACAGGCTCTAGCGTTTTATGAAAGATAATGAAGCACTGCAGACCTCTTTGTTGGAGGCCAGACTTGAAACAAAGTTGCTATCTGAAATGCTGAGTATGGTGACAGTTATTTTTAAATGGAATAGGTCCTACTTTTTATTGAGGTTAAAATAGACTTTCTAAGAAAACAAAAAATGGGGAAAAGCAATCTAAATATCCAGAACAAGATGAGGTGATGGTTGACATTACAAGAAGGACAGAATACAGTCACTGAATAAACTGGAATGCATTTAATCCCAAGTGATGCAGACCAAAGTAATCTTAAAATTTATGTTAGAAGAGTAAAACGCAACTATAGGTAGTACTGAAGAAAAGTTTTGATAAAATCCAAATCTTAGAAATGTTTAAAACTACTTTTATATGAAGGTAAAGAACAAAAAGAAATGTACTCAATAAGCAGGGGGAAAAAAGGTTGAAAACACAAAAGTATGTTTCTCTTTACATGAGAAGGATCATCGGATCCAGAACCTGACTGAATGCTCATTGAATATGACAGGTTTGTTTGCTATTCTCAGAGATGACGCAGATGACAGGCTCTAGGAGCTCTATATAATGCAAGGGTCAGAAATTGGAGACCACTTAGATGAGAAGCTTTGAAGACACATGTATGCCATCAAGCAAATGCTTCCTTATAAACCTTTAAAAAAGATAATCAAATATCTAATACATTAGCTAAAGAAGATAAAAGAGCTTATGTGTTACATGGAAACTCTTCAAAGCAATTGTGCATTTTTAGAATAAAAAAATGCAAAGATTGAAAGTGAGTTTCAAAAGGTTGACAAGAAACTAAAGACTGAATTGTATCAAGAAAATGAAATAAATCTCACAGGAAATTTGTATCTGATTCCAAAGCCTTGAATTCTTTCCATTGTATTGAGAAATAAAGAGGTTCCTTTTCCAAAACAGATTAATCACCTAGCAGTACTTCCTTGAATCTTGAAGACTTGGTGCTATTCCACTGCAAGGTAAACACTGTGAGTGTGGGAGTTAGATGTCAGTGGGGAGGAATCTCGTGGTCCTTGTCACCTAACAGTGGGATTGTTGAACCTGAACCAAAGTCAGACTGCAGAAATCAAGAAGAGGGAGAGGGGGCTGATGGGGGAGCTGAGGCAACATAATCTGGTTTATTTCATGATATCATCTGAGGTTGTAAGAGTATGGAGCCAGACTCTGGATTTACATTCTATCTTTGCCACATCCTGCTGAGTTACATAATCTCTCTATCTCTGTTTCTCATCTGCAAAAAGATTATAATAATATTGCCCTTATAAAATAGCTATTGTGAGTATTAAGTGAGTTGCTACACGTAAAACACTTGGAAAAGTTCCTTAGCACATAACAAATTCAATTGGTGTTACTATCATTATCATTATCATCATTACCATCGCTGACAGTAAATATGCGAATCAGAATATTCTCTCATTTAATACCCATCTTTTAAGACAGTGGGAGCTCACCTAGGGAGCTTTTAATATAACATTGACTGAGCCCCAAATGGACCAATGACATCAATCTAATCATTCTCTAGGTGAGAGTTGTGAGAATCTGTTTAAAAAGTCTTCCTAGATTCTAATGTGCAGCCAGCACAGAGACCTACTTTATATTATCTATTTTTATGGTTTCCCCCTTAATCTTTCTTATTGGCATTGAGATTAAACTGATCATTTTTCATACATATCATGCATCAAAATACCCGACTGAATTTTGATATGATTCAGGGACTTACAAAAATGCATTTTATTTCATAGGAAGTTGGTGACCATGGACATTCGCTGAAATTTTTTATAATACAAAGAAATATGGGTTCTCTTTTCCCCAAATTAGTAGAAGAACATCTGAGGTTAAATTTAACATTACTTCATGACATCTACCATGCCCTATCTCATTTGTGGTGTGTGTGTGTGTATGTGTGTGTGTCCCAGTATTACCTATTTTTGGAATAGGAGAGGATGTATAAAGCATTAGCTGTGTTATAAAACCCACAAAATCAGAGCGACACTGAGCAGAACCCTTCATGGAGAGTCAGAGACTAGGCATGGTGGAACCTATTCTGTTACCTCAAAGTAACTACAGGACAAAATTCTCGCTAACATCAAAGCAAGCATCTATTAAGAGCACCTCAAATTACCTGGCAAATATGTGACCATTCAGGCTCCCTTACCTGAATTTAAGGCAGACCATTCATAAGCTGATTGAGTCAAGTCATTTTTTCTGGATGAGAGCACCTGTGAGTCCACAGTGTGAGGGTTGGCAAAATGGAGAGGGATCTATGTTTGTGATAGTGGTTTTCAGCCCTGGTAGCACTTTAGAAACACTAGTGGGATTCAAAATAACATACTGATTCTCAGACCTCTTACCTGGAGATTCTGATATAATAGATCTTAAATGAGGAATAGATCTGGGTGCTTCTACTGTGCAATTAGGGTTGAGAATCACTTTTGTGGGAGATAGACCATACCTGGCATTATAAAAAAATACAGTGAATGTTTAAATTAAAAACAATTATAACAGTAAAAGACACATTGTCATTAATCCCCATCAAAATACTCTCCCTTGCTTCAAACACACTTATCCCATCATTCTTGCCACTTTCTGAAGCTGTTCTGGAAGTCCTCTTTCATGAGTATCTTTACTTGTGCTGTCATGGCTGCCTGTATGTCCTGAATCGATTCAAAACATTTACCTTTCATGGTCATTTTGACTTTGGGGAAGAACCAGAAATTGCATGGTGCCAGATCTGGTGAGTAAGGTGGATGAGGACACACCATAATGTTTTTATTTGACAGAGATTGCTGTATACCAGGAGCGATATGTAACATGAAACATTGCCATGATGGAGGGTGAAGTCATTTGCCCATTTCTCAGGCTATTTGCCATGCACAACGTTTCTTAAATGCTCTAATAAGCCTTTATAATATTCAGTGTTCACCATAGTGTTCCTGGGTACAAACTCAGCTCACACAATTCTGTCAAGGTCAAAAAACACAATTAACATTACCTTGATGTTAAATCTTGATTGATGTGCCTTTTTTTTCACAAGGAAAACTGGATGATTTCCATTGAGAACTCTGAACCTTGGTCTCAGGATCATAACCATAGACCCAAGTTTCATCTCCCGTGATGACATGTCTTAAAAAGCTGGAATCTGAAGTGGCACAATTGTGTAACTCCAACAAAATTGACAAATGTTGTTGCTTTTGTTTGACAGTCAAAACGCATGAAACAAATTTCACACTCACTCGCCTCATGTTCAAATCTGTTGTTAAAATGCTTTCAACAGAAGAACAATAGGAGATGTTCAGATCCTCAGAAATTTCCCTAATAGTCAATTGCCTGTTTGATCGAATCATTTCTCTTACTCTTTCATCTCCTGCGTGTTTGATGTTGAAGGACATCCTGATCGCTCCTCATCTTCAGTCAATTCACAACCATTATGAAATTGCTCGAACCACTTGTAAACCATCTTCAAGGTAACTGCAACATCACCATAAACTAATTTTAACATTTTGTGTGTTTCTTTAGCACTTTTATGCAGTTTGAAACAATATTTCATGTTGATTCAGGATTTACGGCACACTTTGAAACACACCTTCTCTCAACAGTATCTCACACCCAACTGACTGCACCAAACTAGTTGAAACTTGTCACACACTGTTACTAAGGTTCGATGGGCCACTTTCCATATTGAAGATCCCTGCCTTTCTGTTGGATGGTACTTGGCAGCAGCATTCACCATATTTTATGACCACACCTTGTAAACTTGGTATCCCCATATGACCCTGACATCTATGGAAATACGTTGTTTTTAGCCTTAACATCCTCCCTACTTTAACTGTATCTAGTACAGGGATTCCCAACCACTGGGATCACCTGCAGGACTTTAACAACTGCTGATGTCTGAATCCTATCACCAGCATTTTCTGATTTATAATCCTAGTTGTTAGTATAATTTCTCCATACAGGGAGTAATGCAAATCTGTGTAAATTCCTCAAAATGTACTTTTTAAATATTTGGAATAAAATTGAAGTAATCAGGGATAAGAAAAAAATACACAGTAAGCATTTTGTAAGTAACTTACCCATTTATTCCTTCAGTAAGCACTATGGAGCTCTTAATTTGTGCTAGGTGTTGAGTATAAACAGTAATTAAGACTGTTCCTGCTTTCAAGGAGTTCACAATGTAGTAAATCTGACAGACATAAATTAAAAGCAATTCATTCTCTCATTCATTATCAACTTTTTATTGAGTGCCTACAATATAGCTGGTGACATTTTAGGTGCTGGGATTTAGGGATGACATTTTAGGATTTAGAATCTAAATCCCCGGGTATTTAGATTCTAGTAGGAAGCATTAGACAGGGGTAGTCTGGGAATTCAGTTCAGGGAGGCAAACTCCCACCTGAGGATGGATTTATGGAAAGGCTTCCTGAGGAACAGATGGGAGAATTGATTCTTGAAGAAGTTGGAGTTAGGCAGCTAAGGGAACATAGTGTGACAGTTAATTTTATGTGTTAATTTGTCTGGGCTATGGTGCCTAGATATTAGGTTAAAAATTATTCTGGATGTTTCTGTGAGGGTGTTTTTTTTGTGTGTGTGAATGAGGTCTATATTTAAATTGGTGGACTTTTAGTAAAGCAGATTGCCTTCCATAATGTGGGTGTGCCTCGCCTAATCAGCTGAAGGCCTTTATAGAACAAATACTGGCCTCCCTTGAGCAAGAAGGAATTCGGCCAGCAGACAGCATTCAGACTTGAAGGACAACATCAGCTATTCCTGGGTCTCCTACACACACACACACACACACACACACACACACACTCCAATTGGTTCTATTTCTCTGCAAAATCCTGAGTAATCTAGCATGTATTTGAGTCTGATGAGTCCTTCCTGTTCTTCTCAAGACTGAAGTCCCACTCTTGACATCTCAATATTTCACCAAGAAACAGGTGTGATCTAACGTGATTTCTTTCAATTTCCTTTCCATTTACTGCAAAGTTTCCCCTATCTCTACTGGTTCACTCCTCCTCTTCTGTTTCAAAGCAAAAGTACCCCCTTTCCTTCCTAAGACTAATCTTTCACTTGTGCTCCAGATCCTTCTCAAGTATTCCTTTTGGAGTTTAGTCCAGTAATTATCTCCTCTCTCACAGCTGCAGCTACTTCTCTGCTTTCCCTGAAGTTGTGCTGAAGCCTCCCCACACTAACGCATTTCTACACACATGAACGTTTGTGTGTATACATTCAGCAACATGACCTCATCTCCCAGGGTGCTACATCCAATGAGTTCAGATCCTGTCAGTCATTTCACAAGAAGGTAAGTGCATTGTCAGTGGCTTTTCATTGCTGGAATCAAAGTTATGGGTCACAGTTTTGTGCTGGAGAGGACGTGAACTCAAAATAATAACATGAATTTTTTTCAGGCCAATCAGGAGGCTTGATTGACAGTTATGAACACTCCTGGGTAATGAATTACTACTTAATAAATGATAATTATTTGGAGATAAACTTTAAAAAGGAATCATAATAAATGGAACACTTTATGATTATGTGCAGAGAACTAAAGTTTAGAGAAAACTAGGAAAAATAAATGGACTAAAGAGAAGGAGGAAATAAAATCTGGAGACAAAGTGAAGATGTGTGGCACATGGGAGATTTGGGGGGAGTAAGATAAGACCTGGAAGGAAGCATGAAAAGATTATTTCACCAATAAACATTTATGTCCTGTTGTTTATAAAATAACATCATTTATAAACAAATTTCAGCAGAATTCTGTGTCTCTCACATTTGTAACGACACATTGCTTTGACAAACCATAGCTCTGCACAGACACACAAACGCACAGACACACACACACACACGCAATGTACAGTATGGTTTGAGACTACATTATGCTGAATTATTGGCAGTATAAAATGTTCACCTTATGATAAACTATGAAATCCCATATTTCATTTTTCTTGGCCTTATTTTCATGAAATTACCCTTTATTTGGTGTGAACAACAATGACTCAGATTCATGTTGAATGTTCCTCATTTTCCAATCTATTGCTCATGAAGAATATTCCTATTTCTATAGAAACAATAGTTTTTATTTTCCTAATATTTCAAAGAGCATTTTCACCAGGTAGCAATATTCACATGAAGAAAACTGCATAATTGTAACATGCAGGAAAATAATATATAATTGTATCTATAAAATAATAAACCTGCAGAATAAAGAACTTGATAGGACATTATAAGTAGGGCAAGGATAAAAGCTTTACAGAGATCAGAATTCTCTCTTGGGTGAAAGGCTTATTAAATTCTAATTAGCTACATACATGTAGTTTTTTAATATAAATGCTAACAGAGTAGAAAATGCACTGCTGGATTTCTCTAAGCTGTGCTGAATCCTTAGAATCACTCCTTAATCAAACTTTATATCAAAATAACAGTATAATAATAAAAGATCTATAACATTGTGTGATTCAATCTTAAGATAAAGGTTATGTTTATCTATTGATTCATGGGTATAAATCTCGTTTATAGGTTTTAATATATATTAATAGTTATTATAGAATGGCATAATAAAACAGCATAATCACATTTTATACATGTCCTAACTTAATAATTTCTTATTGAGGGCCGGCTGAGTAGCGCGTTGGTTAAGAGCTGACTTGAGACTCCAGAGGGCCCCGATTCGGATCCCACATATGAGGACCAGTGACACTGCCCTCCACAGCTAAGATGCTGAACAACAGCTCAACCTGGAGTCGCTGGCGACGGCATAGGCTGCAGCCACTGCTGCAGTGGGTTGCCATGGGCTACCGTGTGTAGCCAGCAGCCAGCGTGAGCGGCCATTCAGAAACCAGCGACTGATCTGCCTCACCCATGAAGAGCGCAATGATGGTGCCAACTTGGGCCAGTGAAGCACCGTCCTCCACAACTAGACTGAAGAACAAAACAACAACAACTTGTCTGTTCCCCTTCCCCCAATTCCCCAGTGCTGTTCCCATCCCCCAATTCCCCAATAAAAATCTTTAAAAATGAATAATAATTTCTTATTGACCCATATACTTTCTAATTCTAATTTATAAAGTTTAACAAAAAATCTTTATACAACAAAATTTTAAATAATTCTCAAGGATCTCATCCAAATTCTTACATTTTTCAATCTAAAAAACATTTAATAGTTAAAGAGTTCATTTTAAATAAGTTCTTTTATTTTGCCAGAATTTAAAGCTCAGCTTGTTAAGGTAAACAATAGTAGTCCATTTTTAGTTTTTGAAACTAACACATTCGCCATAATCGCAATTCATAAAGCAAAAAAAAAAAAAATGATTCAAAACCTGTCAATGATTGTTACTATTTAGGATAACAACATCCAAACTTATGAGGTGTAATAAAAAATATAGTGACTGTTTAAATAAAAATTTATTACAGTAAAAGACACATTGCCATTAATCCCCCTCAAAATAATCCCCCCCACCCCCGCTTCAAATGTACTTATCCAATCATTCTTGCCACTTTCTGAAGCAGTTCTGGAAGTCCTCTTTCATGAGTGTCTTTAGTTACACTGTTGTGGCTGCCTCGATGCCCTGAATCGATTCAAAACATTTACCTTTCATAGTGATTTTGACTTTGGGGAAGAGCCAGAGTCGCACGGTGTCAGATCTGGTGAATAAGGTGGATGAGGACACACTGTAATGTTTGAATTTGACAGAAACGATGTGTGACACAGAACCTTTCTGTTGTGATCACAAAATATGGTGAGTGCAGCTGCTGAGTGCCAGCCAATGGAAAGGTGGGATCTTGAATACAGATAGTAGGGTGTCGAACCTTAGTAACAGTGTGTGACAAGTTTCAACTTGTTTGGTGCTGTCAGTTGGTTGTAAGCTATGGTTGAGAGAAAGTGTGTTTTAAAGTGTGCCGTAAAATCATCCTCCATTATGACAACACTCTGTGTCACACATTGCTTCTGGCATATGGCAATTTCTGTCAAATAAAAACATACGGTGTGTCCTCATCCTCCTTATTCACTGGATCTGGCACCATGCGACTTCTGGCTTTTTCCCAAAATCAAAATGATTCAGGACATTGAAGCAGCCATGACAGTACAACTAAAGACACTCATGAAAGAGGACTTCCAGAACTGCTTCAGAAAGTGGCAAGAACGATGGGATAAGTGTGTTCAGAGTGAGGGGGAGGATTTTGAGGAGGATTAATGGCAATGTGTCTTTTACTGTAATAATTTTTTTATTTAAACATTCACCATATTGTTTGATCACACCTTGTAAATTCCTTAAAGAAATTAGTTGACACAAATGAACTAGAGTATAGTTACTAGTTCAAAAATATTATGGGGTAATACTAAGTTATAAAAAGGAACCACCATGTTCAGCCATACCTTAATGTGGAACTGAAAGTAAAATTTGTGTTATATTAACCACATCTCATGAAAGAGTTTGCTAAGTATCCTTCAAATAGATGAGATTATTACCATCAAGGTATTTCAGTTATGAACAAAAATACCTAAATTCACATAATAGATGTCATAAAGAAAAACACTGATGATGGCATTACAGTACAATGTGGTTTTAAATCTCTAGTGTTTAAAAATGAAGGGTCCATTTATTCTTAATATATTGCATGCTACTCATCAGAAAGGTCTCTGAGTCCATGTTATGTATGCCTGACTGATGTTTTATAGTAGATTCAGGGGATGCCCAAAGAACATTCTTTTACATGGAAGATCAGAGTCAGAATCTCAGTTTACAAACTGCGTTCTCCCACTGTGAGTGTGATAAGACGTCCTGCAATGAGCAGAGAGGTTACAAGTGGAACACTCCAGCACAGTGGCTCTAACAACCCGTAACAACTTGCACAGTCTGTCTCTGGGATAAAAGGAGAGAGAGAGGTCATGGACATGTGTCCCCACATAGAAATTTTTCAAAACCCTTTCTCTGAAACATGTACATTGGAGAGTAATGGTGGGGAGCATATTGATTTAGTTTAGCTTCGTTGTCCATTAGGAAATTTTTAAAAATGTTTGTCAAACTTTCTACCATTTTTTAATCCACTGAAAACTGGCTTCATAACTTCTGAACTTGCTTGTATCCAAGTTCCCAAATCCGGGGTTTATGTTAACTACTTAATCAGTTTAACATAACCGACACCATTTTTTTTTTCCTTCATAAAGACTTTTCCTCTCGTCTCCTATGCCACCCCTCTCTCCTGTTTTTCCAGCAATTCCTCTTCCTTAGTCAGTTCCCACCATTTTTTTCTCCTTCTTAAAGACGTTTCCTCTCGTCTCCTATGTCACCCCTCTCTTCTGTTTTTCCAGCAATTCTTCTTCATTAGTCAGTTCCTTAAAGAGGGACTGTCTCTTGGTCCTTGCTTTACTCTTTCCTCTTCTCACAGTTTCCGTTGGTAATCTTATCCATTCATCTGTCCAATCCTGATCTCTAGATTTGTATGTCTGCATGCCTATTCAACATTTTCATGAGTATATTTCATGAATAATCCCACAGGCATGCAGTGCTTGCTCCATGGAGGCATTGTGCCAAAAGTGGAAAAGACTTGGGCCTGTCACACTGTCCATGCCTAAGAGAGAATTCACATTTCTCCCCTCTCTCCTCAAACCTGCTCTGCAATGGAGGGTCACCTCCTCTAAGTAGCTCTAGAGAGTCCAACTGTGGTCCTGAAAATATATGTTCACCCAGAACCTGGGAATGTAATGTTATCTGGAAAAGGGGTCTTTGTAGATGTAACTAAATTAAAGATCTTGAGATAAGATAATCCTGGATTAGGGTGGGCCTGAAAGCCAATGACAATGCCCTTATATGCAACCAAAGAGAAGACAGACACATAGAGAAGGCCATGTGAAGATGAAGAAAGATTGGAGTTCTGCGGCCACAGGCCAAGGAATGCCTGGAGCCACCAGAAGCTAAAAGATGCAAGAGGGGACCCACCCCTAGAGACTTAGAGGCAGTGTGGCTCTGCTGCGGCTTTGATTTTGGATTTCCATCCTCCAGAACTCAAGAACGAGAGAACAAATTAGTTGTTTTAAGCCACTAGTTTTGAGGTAATTTGTTACAGCAGCCCTAGGAAACCAATTTAGTACCCTCTCTTAATTTCCCCCAGCCCAAGTGCCCCAACTCTGCATTTAAACTAACTCATAATTGTGTTTATTGTCCCTGTTTGCTGTTAGACTACTATTCCTTGAAAGTAGAACTCTGAATTTTTTCTCTACTCCTAACACCTAATACTTGACATATAGTAGATATGCTGTAAGAACGAAACAAAGTGGTTTTGTGTGTTTGTTTGTTTTAATGGTTAGTATAGAAATAGCATAAATCTACATATAATAAAGATAGATCTTCAAGTGGTCCTGCTTGCACAAATACATTTATCACCTGCACACTGATTTTTCAAAGTGAACTCCATCCTCCTAAGCATGGAATTCAAACTGTACTACCACTGTACCGCTGTTAGATTAAAATGTGGTATTGATCTTATTGTATTAAAAAAATTGTCTCAAAAATACCTTTGAGATTGTTATGCTGGCTCAACAATATAATTGAGAAATACTAGAAAACAATGTTGACAAATCTACTAAGCATGTTAAAAGTTTTAGGGGAAACTTGAAACACTAACAAGTTCAGAAATGAGAGGTATAGAAATGAAAAATGGAAGAAAGTACAGGAAAAATCACGCTCTTAAACATTATATGTGTTTTTAGATATCAAATTTAACAAATCTTTAAACAGATAGATCTTTTAAGTCATTTAAATTATTTTATCAAAGTTGTTTTGTTATTAAATGTTTCTTTCAATTTGTATTACTTGTTAAAATACATATTTGTGTATTAAAATATAAATGCTTTCCTAAGTCATCTTGGAGAAAAAAAAAGCATAGCAAAGGAGTGCGTGGAGCTTTAAGGTACAGTGAATACAAATCCATTTCCTTAAGACTGGTTCCCTAATTACGTATTTCTTAATATGCTTTGTTTTTAAGACACAAAGAGCTTAAATCTCTATCTTCTTTATCTTAGATCTACAGCTGGAGGCCACCATACATACACATTCACACACTACTCTAATTAACCCTGTTTGTAGAAGGTCAGTGCATTTATGACACAACTAAAACAGCAACAGAAGGATACACAGATACACTTAGTAGCATTAGTTATTTGCATATAAAATTATCCAATTAAAAGGCTAGGTGCGTATTTGAACAAATGAGTATAAAGCAGCTTAAAAAGCATAATGAACCGCAATCTAAAATTTTATTGAAAGACAGATGGATAGGAGATAATAGGCATAATTTCTAACATAATTTGTGTACTTCTAAAAATATACAAATGCATTATTTCTCCACAGTGTAAAGGGTCTTACATTTAATATTTTATCTAGGAGAGTTTTATTTGTCTCCAACAATAAATAAAAATATGACTTTCACAGCTAAAGCTAGACTTTTCAAAGAATTTTTAAAAGAGGGGGTGGTAAATGAGCAGAGGAGGAGGGTGGAGCCAGAGTTGGGGGTTGGGGGGGGTGGCAGGGCACCTTTCCCTACAGAGCATATTTTCATGAGAAAGTCTTTATGGACAAGGAGTAAGTTGAAAAATACTCATAAGATGCAAACCCTGTGAAATCTCCTGTATTAATTTCCTAGGGCTGCAATAACAATTTAGCAAAAACTGGTTCACTTAAAACAACAGACGTTTCTTTGATCATAGCTCAAGAGGCCTAAAGTTCACAATCAAGTGTCAGCAGAAACTGTCCATGCCTGTTTCCTGGAAAAGGTGTTCACAACAATCCTTAGTGCTTCTTGGCATGTGGTAGTGTAACTAAAATTTCTGCTTCCCTCTTTACATGGTCGTCTTTTCTGGGTTTCTCTCTACATGACTAATGAGGTTATCAGGCTCACCCCAATCCAGTAGGACCTTGTCTTAACTGTTACATCTGCAAAGACCCTCCTGACAAATAAGGCCATATTCTGAGGTTCCAGGTGGGCATGAAGTGTGGGGAGACAATTTAATCCAGTACAACTCCTCAATCTTTAAAGTTCTCAAACCTCACCCTGTACCTTATGAGATAAATGCCCCATAGTCACAATTGTTCAGGATAAATTTTTTTAATTTGCAATATGTTCAAAGGCACAGCACCTCATCACATCAATTTTTCATGCATGTAACCAATAAATTGGGGGAAGATCTTCAAGGATCACACAGAATTTTCTGTACACTCTCTAATGGGTGATTGTCATGGTGACTATTCCCTAAATCAGTGGTCCTAGAACTTTAGGGTGCTTCACATCACCTGGAAGCTTGTGAAAATACAGATTTGCTGGGCTCCGCCCTCACAGACATTTGTGTTTCTAACAAGCCCCAAGTGGTCCTGACATAGAGCTCAGGGATCACACTTTTGAGATTCACTGCCCTGAATGATAATCAGGTAAGAGTCCCAATTACTCTCAGGAAGGAAGGTCCTTTCTCTCATTATCTAGCTCCCTTCTTCTACAATTATTAAAGGTGAAGAGAAGTCGAATGCAATAGTAAAGAAAGAAAAGAAGGAAGATGCCATTTCCGGTGGCATAATATATCTACTATTAACTTCTGATTGATGAAGAAGTCTAAGAATAGAATGCAGTGACTAATTATACCAACCTTTGGCTACCTTGGGGTTCCCAAATAATTATAATTCAAATTTAAAAAAAAGAAAAGGGTGTTTTTATTAATATTTTCTGAATGTAGCTTAGAGTCTCTAAATTTTGGTGGATTTAAAGCAACTTCAGTGAAGAGTACTTACTAAATATGGTGAAACTATGGAACTATGGACATGGTTTACTTTTTTTTATCCAAATATGTGTGTGTGTGTGTGTGTGTGTGTGTGTGTGTGTGTGTGTGTGCTTCAAAAAAAGCTTTTAGCAAAATTAACTGTTGTTGTGATAGTTTTTATTTTAAGAAACAGTTTTTGAATAAATGAATGTACTACAGCAGTAGTTAATGGCTCCAATCTGGTTTTACAGAAATCGCCATAAATATAACCAATGCAACTTTACCACAGGCTCTATTATATGGAAAAAAAGGAACTGATAGTAACCTCTTAAAATACTAATAATGATAATTTGAGGAACAGAAAGAAAAATACGCATAACTGTTTAATTTTTAAGTTTGCTATAATTGAATAGTTGTTGCAATATATTGGGTTGTCAGAAAAGTCATGACGCATTTTTGCAACGAAAAACAGAAAAAAATACGTCATGACTTTTCTGACAACCCAATAGCATACCTTATTTTCCTTTACAAGTATAGGTTGATAAAATTAGTTGTGAAAATAAAACTTTTATTCCTAAATCAATACAATTGATTGACAATATGCAAAAACTGCCAATATAAGAAAAATTATGTCAGGATATTGATATAAGCATACATTTATAAACTTTTCCTCAACAATAAGCACGTGCAGGAAAATTTTAATATTTTTTCTATTGGTTATGAGGTATAATAAGAATGGGTTATTTCTTTTACAGTTAAATAATTGATTTGTGAAGAAATCAAAGCATTTTCAGATTTTAATAGCAATGTAAGAAAGCCATTATTCCAGTAGACAACTATAATGTTGGGGAGGCAGCAATATCAAGTATATAATTTTAAAGAAAAAACAAGTTCCTTTGGGAGTACTTTGAAATTGTAAAGAATATAATCTTTTACTGTAGTTGGTGTTTAAAAATACTTGTGACCAAATCCTTAGAGGGTAGTCATTTCAATAATGAGTACTTCTGTAAAGTTCTTAAGGATCCCAATGATAATATTTCAAATTTCATCTCAATTTTTTAAGGATATTAGTAAAACAGAGTATTTTTAGGGAAACCTATTTCATCTTTGAACGTGATGCTAAAATCTGTTATTGTCATTGGCATGTTTGCTGTATTATGTGCTTACAGAATTGTTGCTACATCTTGAAGAAAGGATAAAAAGTATAATTTTTTTTCTCTTTTCTGGTAAGACTATGCTCTTCATTATCAAATGACATATAACTATCAAATTTATTGTATAGATTATTATTAGCATTCAATTCAAATAAATAAAAAATGAAAATACAAAATTTAATATGTTAAACCAAATAATTTTAGATGGAGATGGGTTTTGTTCACTGTCAATGTTTAATAAAAAAATACTGTCAAGAAATATTATTCAAATTTTAAACTAGTATAGATTCTCAATGACAACCACGAAAATGTAAGATGTATAATATATTCAGGCTATTAGTAGAATCAAGACTGAGATCAATGAACATCAAAATAAAATATAAATGTGGACTTTTTTCAATTACTTACAATAAAACTGTAGTATATTTACTTTAAAAGGAATTCTAAGTAGTAAATATCTTCATGATCTTAGAATTTTATATACCTTTCTCATTATTATATTTAGTTAAATATTGTAATGTTTGTTTTAGAATTGTGTTCATTCAATCATTCAACAAATATTTAGACTGCCTAGCCATGTTCCTGGCACTGTGTTATATATTGTGGATATAAAAAAGTTAAGATATATCCCTGTTCTCAAGGAGTTTGTTGTCTCCTAAAAAGGACATATCTAAAACAAAAACCATCACAGTGTGTTAAATTCTGTAAGTACACAGGGTGCTAAAGTGCAAAGAGGTATCTAACCAAGAAGGGGCGATAGGGAAAGCTTACAGGAAGAGGTCACTTAAAACTCAGTCCAGAAAAGAAAATAGGAGTTAGGCAAAATGGGATTGGGGTGGGGAAAGAAGGCATTCCAAATAAAGGGGATGGGTTGTGTGTGGGGGTAAAAAAAAAAAGCAAGGTAAAATGAAAGAATCTCTGTTTGGTTTATTAGGGTGAGCATGGTCTAGTACGTAATTATAATAATCATGAAAAGAGAATATTTTCAAGCAGTGTATAATTTATACTTTTCTGTACATATTTTGTGGTTCAGTGCATGTAATGACAAAGGAGATGCAGCATTAATCCCAGGTTATTAGGGAAGAAAAGGATGGCAAAGAAGAAAAAGGAAGCAGTTCAGCTCTGAGAATAGTCATGTATACTAAAGACCTCTAAAAAGTGGCTCTCCTTAGTTCTGATTTCAGGAGGAAGTGGAGTAAGGAAAAGTGAGGATGGAACATTTATTTTCTGTTTAAATTTCACATAGTCAACGTTAGACTTCAATGTCTTCAGTGTATGAACCTGGATGGATGAATGAAATTGATGAAGACATCACAGAGAAAACTGGCCGTTGTTTTCCTTTTGCATCTCTGTCCTGGACACCAACTAATTCCCTTTGTAATAGTAGACATGACATTTAGCTCTTATCTGGTATTTATAAAATGTGAATATAAGAGTGCGTTATATATGCATTAAGTGCAGTGTTCAAGTTTCAATTAAAAAATAAAAGATTGTGTGCATTTGATTTCCATTTGGAGCTTCTGGAATACTTTAATATTCTAATGTTTTTTTCACTTCTCCCCAGGACTCGGTTTAGTTGCTTACACTGGTTACACTGCAATATAGGAAAGCAACTGTGAGTTTGGAATTTTAAGTAACTTTAAACAATTAGTTCATTTCCTTTTAGAACTATTTCTAATTACTTTTTTATAATGTGCCCTAATTATCTTTACTTTCTCTTCATTCTCTCTGCCTTCCTAGAGTCACCTAGGGAACTCAGACCCTAGTAATATAGTATTCTTACAAGTACTTGAAGCTATCAAATAATGTTTTGAATTAAATCTCACCATGCAGCTTGCTTCTATGGGTGACACTGTTGCTATGTTCCAATGGGTAGTACTCCTACTAGCCAGCATTAAGGGTGGCCAGGTGTAACAAGCACATGCAGTTTGTCATGGTCAAAGTTGTCAATGACGTCCATCAGTGGTCTTATTCTGGCAACCCCTGTGACCTCACCTCTTAGTGCGGTGTCCATCTTCCCTCAGCTCCAGCCACTATGTCTCCTGTTGTTCCTCAATAATGACACACACGCTTCAGTTTCAGAACATTTGTCCTTCCTCTTCTCTTTGCTTCCTCTAGATGTCTGTATAGCTTGGTCTCCAATTTCATTTAGGTCCCTGCTCAAATGTCACCTGATTACAAAGAGATCTTTCCTGACCACCATATGTAAAAAACGTCTCCTGTTCTCTGCAGGCTCCAGTCACTTTCTCTTTCCTTAGTCTGTTTTACTTTTTATACTCATCACATGACTTATTATACAGAGGGTGCCAAAAAAATGTATACACATTTTAAGAAAGAAAAAAATGTATTAAAATTTTAATATTCAATATATACTGATAACAAAAAATGAATACAGGTCATGTGTATACATTTTTTCGCACCCCTGGGATATTTCTTTCATATTTATTTATTGTTTTTTTCCCTCTATTAGAACGTATGCACCATGGAAGCAGGGACTTTGTTTTGTTCACTCTTTCCCACATCTAGAATAGTGTTTGATACATAGTAAACACTCAGTAAATATTAATTAAATGAATCAACTAATCAAAAATAAGCAAACTAAAACTAGCAACTGTGCCTATGCTGACATACTGGTGCAAAACTTAGGAACTTTTGGGGGTGTTTGTTAATAAAATGGTTGATTCTAATATATAGCATCCTCCAAACAAGATTTTATTAAATGCATCTTCAAAAGATCAATGGCCATGTTGGAAACCTGTTCACATAGACTATAAAAGTAATGATTGAAAAAATCTGATTTATATTGATTCCTGAAGAAAATGTAAACATAAGGAAAGAGAATAATGACAGGTAGGATGGCTAAAGAGGGACATTATAAATGAGGCAGCATTTCAGCTGAAGGTTGAGATGTAGCCAAGAAAAGAGTAGTACCAATGGCAAACAGTTGAGACAAAGAGACCAACATGGGGTAAGATTCTAAGTGAGAAAAGAGTCTTTGCACATACAAAGAAATAAAAGACTAACTGAATGGAATGAGAGCCAACTGCCACAAGGTAACTGTTAAAGAAACAGGCCAAGTTCCCATTATTTTGGGTTTTGTACGTCACTGACATGTATTTGCATTGCATCCTAAGAGCAATGGGAGGCCACTAAAAAGGTTTAAACTTGGAACATGATATAATGTGATTTATGTTTAAAAAATGGTATTCTGGACTTCCAGATCCAGACCAGATATGCACTTTTTCTTATTCATCCTGCTAACTTCAGCTTAAAACTCTAGACATTATATACGAAACAAACATAAGACTCTGAAACCGAAGAGAAGATACACTGGCTAGGGACCTCAAGGCCTGAGGAACAACACAACATCGAGTTCCCTGGGTTTTCTTCTTGCCTCAAACATCCCACATTGGGCACTGGAAAAGCCAACAGCCACAAATAGAAAAAGCTCCAATAAAAAGTAAACAAGAAAGTATTTTGGCTGCTGTGTAAAGAATGCATTAGTTAGTTGAATGGTAAGACCGGTGGAGAGGATACTACAATAATTTAGGTAAAAAATGTTGGTGACTTGGATCTGACTGATGGCTGGGGATGGCTGTGCAGAGATGAACCCTTGGGGGGTATAGCTTGAAGGCAGAATCACTTGACTTGCTGTTGGCCTACACATGGGCAGGATGGAGGGGCAGGAAAGGGGGAACCCTCAAATGAATAACTCAAACTTTTAAGAGTTTAAGTGAGAAATGATCCATTTCTGTGAAATAAGACAGGAGAGCCAAAACAAAACTTTTTTGATTTGAGGATTGACAGGAGAGATCCATCAAGAGAGAATGAATAGAGCCTACTCTGGTCACAGTGATGATAAAATAAAAGACTGAGCTCAACAGATGGCCTTATATTTCACAGCCAAGGAAATAAAAGATCCATTGCAGTGTGGATTAAAAGAAATTTGAGTTAATGTGGAACTAAAAGCAGTGCCCAAAGAGGGGCTCTATTGAAAAATATAGAATATAAGCAAAGTCAGGAATGAAAGCTATACAATGAACTGAAGAACCGTAGAAACAAATGTAGTGAGAAGTAAATAAAAAATATAGTA
This sequence comes from Hipposideros armiger, assembly GCF_001890085.2. NCBI lineage: Eukaryota > Metazoa > Chordata > Mammalia > Chiroptera > Hipposideridae > Hipposideros > Hipposideros armiger. The sequence continues at coordinate 2,209,270 of NW_017731523.1, read as the reverse complement.
GGAAAATGCAAATGTTTGTTTTTAAAGGACTGCATATATTTTTTATTAATAATGATACATTCAGGCTTCTACTGCATCTTGGAAGTAATGAAGGAATGCTACAGATCCCTGAATGACAATGCAATGAACCTAAGGAGTTGGAATTATTTGATATCTTCATGAATTTTAGGTAAACACAGCTAGAACAAAACAACTAGTTTTCTTATTCTTTTCACAATACAAGTAATTAGGATTTTATATGAAAACACTTACAGATCCCAAGTGGCAATTCTAAGACTTAAAAGGCACCTCAGAATTTTACTAGATAATTTTGGAAAATGTGTTTAAAAATGTGTTCATACACTTGCTCTCCACCCTGATGTGAGTATAAATACTAAATTGATACCTGGACTCTTTTCTGATAATCCAGCATCTTGTTATTTTCCTTGAGCGAGCAGGAAAAATCTAGTTCAGCATTGTGTTTACATCCCCAAGCCATAAAAAAACAAAGCAACCAACCAACCCCATACACCTTTTAATGGCCACAGCTACACTCTTTGCTCATTAATCTCTTGGAAAATAGTATGTATATGGGAAATGCTGACTGCAGAATTTCTGAGAAAACTCCACCCTCAGCCTGCCTATTCATGCAATCTTCTAGTTTATGACAATGAAGGCAACAAGTTTGTTTTTTTGGAATTTTAGACAGTTAGCATATCAACTAAGGTGGCACGCTAGGATAACAGAAAAAAGATAAAGTATACCATGGGAAGCTTTCTGGAGCTGTTTACCCATCTTCCTGGAGAACACTTTGAGATTTGAAAGCAGAGAACATGATGTGAACCATTTCTTTAATAACATACTGAAGGTGCAAGAGGCAGCATTTAGAATTAGACAATACTTACTCTAAATCTTTTCTTAATGCCAAAGTTCATCAAGATAAATTCAATCACTCAATTTCAAATTTTGATTCATTTGCAAGATATACCAATCACAAATCATGTTCAAAGTTACCCTGTGGGAGACCCCTTTTAAGAATTTTCAAAGTAACTATAGCCATTATCATTAGTAATAATAACCAGTATTTGCTACAAATAATAAAGAATCTTATCTAACCTGGCTCTAAAATAATGTTTAGAGAAGCAAATAGGGAAAAAATCAGCAAAACATAAGAAAAATTATAATAATGAAAGCAAAATGATAATGAATAAATAAAATGATGAAAAGCTAATAGGCAAAGAAAAAAATATCTGGGAATAAGAGAATGACAAGTTTATGCATATAGCAATTCACAAATTATTGAAAATTGACAAACACTTGATGGATGCCAGCCTTAATGAAGCCTCAGTCATTTAATGAATATTTAAGTGACCCAAACTAAGAAACAAGGTACATTGTGGCAGGTTCTAGGACAGAGGAGGGTGCTGGGTACTGCAGAGCCCAAAGGGTCATCTCACTCACTTTGGGGTCAGGAAAAGTTTTGCAAAAAAACTTTGGGTGTAAATTATAAGTAGGCTGTAACTATGGGACAGTGCAACATAAACAGCCTGGTAATTCATACCTGTAAGATTAGGGTAAAGGGACTTTAAAAAGTGCATGGTTAGGAAGGAGTCCAGATCCTAAAGGCCTTTGTAAACTACACTAAAGCTTTTTAATGTTTTCCTGAAAACCATGGGGATTCCTTCTATGGTTAGATTTAGGGAAGATTCTGATAGCAGGTTTATGTTCTAGATCCCTCTGGCTCTAGTGTAGACAGATCACAGAGGGTCATAAGGTCATATTGAGACTAGCACTTGTCAGAGAGAAGTAACCAGGCTCTGGTGATTATCTTGGTAGTGGGAGCAGAGAGAGGAATGGTCTGAAAGACCACCAGGAGGCAACTCAACGTGAAGTGGGAGGGAGAGGCTCTAGATAACATTTGTTTCTGACTTACAAGGGATTTGTTAGAACATGACACCCATTGCTAAGATGGGGATCAGGGAAGGAAGCATCAGAGCATGATGGGATTGCTGAAGAATCATCATTAGCGTTATCACAAGTATTGTAGGGATTTGATAGGAATTATGGGTTCAAATATAAAAATTTAAGTGAGTCAGACACTTGCAAACTTGCTTCTGTTTGTCCTCCAAGGCAAAATGGTTTTGACTGCCCAGGCATTAGAAAGAACAAAGGGACAGTTACAATACCATTATGCAGTCTCCCAACTAGTGATGTTAAGGTGAATGCCTTACCTAGAATGCCTCTGTTAAGGTCTGAAGGTGCTCAGGGGTCAGTTTAAGCCCTCAAAAAACTGGGAGGTAGGGCCAGATATTAGCAGTTTTGACTCCTGGCTTGTGACCCAGGCCTACCAGGGATCCTGGTGTCAGGAAGGAGTGTGCACAGATATAATCGAGTGATGAATATTACTTTAAACTCTTAGAAATCAAAGTACATGGTTTGATTTCCATTTTAATCACTTGATACTTTCCTTTAAATACTTTAATCACTGAAAGAAATGCTTCAATTATAAAATGCTCTGCATAATGTTATCATCGTCTTCTTTACATTAGATTGTTTCTACTGAAAAAAGAAAAGAATTCAGCCCGAGAGAGACAGGGCCTCTCTCTTTGGACTGCCTGGTGACCCTTTCCCCTCGCAGCTCTGGCTCCCTGACCGGGGAGCTCCTCTAACCTGCATGAATACTGAAAGTGAATGAACCCAAGTAGACTGCAGGTGGACAGGGGACAGCTCTGTTCAGGCAGTGTAGGCCATCCATTTCCCAAATAAATGTCCAATTGCTAAATTCAGAACAGAGAAATGCACCTAGGGCAGCGTGCAATGGGAGGAGGTCATTCTTTAAAAGGGAAAAAATCAAAGTCTCCACCAAACTGTAACTCAAGGATAAATCCCTCAAGCCTCAAGAAAACAGGAGGTACAAGGCTGCCCCAACTTCCAAACACATGAACTCTTTAATCATTAAAATTTAGCTACATTTATATAATAACTTTTTTAACCTTTTATTAAATCTTGTTTAGTTTCATTTCTTTTAGATTTATATCAAAACCATCCAGGAAAGGTTCTGGCTGGGTTAATAGTTTGGTTGCTGTGATTACAATTTGTCTGCTATATGTCAGCACATGTACCCGGGATATATTCAAATTCATATTCTTAAAGCCAAGGCATAATAGTCTTCTTCTAAACAATCTATTCCAACTTTTGTCATCTGAGCTCAGAATTATGTCTTTTTAGAAATGATTTTCAAATGCTGAGTTTGTCTTCCTATAAGTGAAGAACACACTTGACGTAAGCAGAAGTGTTTTGTTTTCTGATGAAGAAAAACTGAAAACAACTCATTCAAGGGAAACATTAAGTTACATTTCTAAGAAGTCAATGTAGTTTAAAAAATAATAATGGATGTCTTTCATAAACTTGTCTGTATCGAGGCAGCCTGTAATTTTAATTCAGTCATGCTTATGCATACAGGTCAGTGAATAGGGTAATTCTTGCCTTGTAAGACTTCTCCCAGGATGTCTCGCAGTGACAAATACAATAAAGTAATTGCTTGGCTGGTTGCAGCTCAGAGCAAAATCCATAACAAGATCAATTTTTGCTGCTTATAACTCTCTTCTTCATGTATGCAGATGGAAAGTAAAGGCAAGAAGATGACAGGTTTCCTCAGAAAATTAAGAAGAGAATTACCATACAACCCAGCAATCCCTCTTCTGGATATCTATCCCACAAGTCCGAAAACACTTATCTGTAAAAATATATGCACCTCTATGTGCATTGCAACATTGCTCATGGTAGCCAAGACATGAAAACAACCAAAGTGTCCTGTGATAAATGACTGGATAAAGAAGATGTGGTACATTGCTACAATGGAATATTACTTGGCCAAAAGAAAACTTGAAATACTGCCATTTGTGACAAAATGGATGGATCTCATGATTAATGTGCTAAGTGAAATAAGTCAGACAGAAAAACTTGAGAATCATGTGATTTTACTCATATGGTGGGATATAAAACTGAAAGAAACAAAAGAACAAGACAAACAAAGAAACAAAAACTCATAGACACAGACAACAGTTTAGTGGTTACCAGAGGGTAAGGGGAGAGGGGTGGTGATAAAACAGGGTAAAGGGGGTCAAATATATGGTGATGAAAGAAAACTGACTCTGGGTGGTGAGTGCACACTGCAATATATACATGATGTATTATAGAATTGTACACATGAAACCTATATACTTTTACTAACCAATGTCACCCCAATAAATTTAATAAAAATCATATAGTTAAAAAAAGATGACAGGTTGACTAAGGCTCCCTGGCATAAAGAGTTAGAAATTTAATAATTTAAAAATTGTCATTAGAAGATAAAAATAGGTCCTCTATGCTTCTGATATATATATATATATGCATATATATATATATATATATGCACCCCCCCCTTTTGCTGGTGAGTTACAGGGCCTGATGATCAAATTTACAAAAGACAGAAAACAATTTTATCAAATGGCTATCAAAATATTATCAGAATCTCCAATCTTTCTTAAAATTGTCTATATTTGTAGTAAATCATCAACATATAGTAATTAATGTTATAATTATTCCTGCTATACAACTGTAGATAATATAATAACAACTGACATATAATCATATGAAATTACAACAAAACAAGGTCAGGTAATTATTGGGTAGCTTCCTTGCCCCCATGGTCCTTACCTAAATGATACACATTTTGCTCACAAAAAAGTCACTTCCACTTTCGTCAAAGGTTTAACGCTGACTTGATGTTTATGAGGTCATATCAGATGCATCAATTGTGTCTTGGGTTTCAAGTTTCTTGGAGAATGGAACTTAAGTGACTCATCTGTTGTTGGCTTATTTATTAGCATAGAGTTAGTCATGAAAGAAGTCATGCATCATCCTAGATCCTTGGTAATCTGAATTAATCTTTCAGACTCTTCTCTACACCAATTAAGGAGGCATGATTAACTCAAAGTTACAAAACAATAAGTTAACTATTGGGTTCTCGGAAAAGTCATGATGCAGTTTTGCAACAAAAAAACATAGAAAAAGTATGTCATGACTTTTCCGACAACCCAATAGTGATGTTTATTGAAATCTTAAGCTGAGTAGGCATGATCCTTGTTTAGTAGGATGTGAGATGGGTAAATAAGGGCTTGCTTACAATATCTCAGAATGTGAAAATGGTGGCTATTCCCTGATTTACTCAAATAGGGTGTTTTAAGACCCTGATGAAAATATCACAAATTGGGGAAGAATGCTAGATAGAATAAACCATGAGTAGTTTAGAGTCCATATAGCTAGAGTACTGGACTAATTGGGCGTAGTTTACAGCACAAATCTCAATGTAAATTAAATATAGGACAAATATCTATGTAAATTAATTAGTATCACTGATAGATGGTTGCAGAGTAAACCCAAGTCTTCACTTAGGATAAACTGAAATTCTTGCCTTTGGTTAGACAAAGGCCAGAAGGAGTGAGCATAAGAACATCAGAAGAAATATATTTCTACCACTAGGGGCAGGGAGACCCATGTTTTCTTATTATGGGTAAGTAAACCCATTTTGGAAAGCATTTGAGCATTTCTTGTGTGCCTGTGAACAATTTACAGGAAAGCTCTATTTAAAAAATTATTCCTGCAGAGCTTCCAAGTCATTGAACACATGGAGATGTGGAGAAAATGGCGCTCCGAGAGCATGGCAGCACCATGCTCTTTCCCCAGGCCCTGCCCTACCTCTCTCTTCCAGCTGGCTGTTCCTGAGTTTCATCATTTTATAATACACTGGTGATCTAATGTAATTTCATTTGGCTTTCCTGAACAAAATTTATATTTTTAGAGCATTTCACCCCAAAGCAGCAGAATATACACTCTTCTGAAGTGCACATAGAATATTTTCCAAGATAGATAAAATTTTAGGCCACAAAACAAGTCTCAATAAATTTAAGAAGACTGAAATCATATCAAGTGTCTCCTCTGAACACAATGGTATGCAACTAAAAATCAATTATAAGAAAAAAAACTGAAAATCACTCAAACACTTGGAGACTAAATAACAAGCTATTAAATAATGAATGGGTCAACAATGAGATCAAGGAAGAAATCAAAAGATACCTTGAGACAAATGAAAATGAAAACATGATGACTCAAAAGCTATAGGACATAGAGAAAGCAGTCCTAACAGGGAAATTCATAGCAATGCAGGCCTACCTAAAGAAACAAGAAAAATCTCAAATCAACAATCTATCTTTTCACCTAAGGAAACTGCAAAGAAAAAAACAACCCCAAAAAACAAAAAAACAAAAAAACCCCACAAATAAACAATAAAACAGCAAGCAAAGCCCAAAGTGAGTACAAGGAAGGAAATAATAAAGATCAGAGGTGAAATAAACAATCTAGAGACTAAAAAAAAACAATACAAAAGATCGATGAAACCAAGAGCTGGTTTTTTAGAAAAAAAAATTGACAAATCTTTAACTGGACTCATCAAGAAAAAAAGAAAGAGGACCCACATAAATAAAATCAGAAATGAAAGAGGAGAAGTGACAACATACACCATAGAAATACAAAAAAATTAAGAAAATATTATGAGCAACTATATGCTGACAAATTGGGCAATCTGAAAGAAATGGATGAAATCCCTAGAAACATACAAACTTCCAAGGCTGAGTCAAGAAGAAACCGGAAATCTGAACTGACCGATGACTACTAATGAAATTGAATCAGCAATCAACAAGCTCCCAACAAACAAAAATCCTGGACCAGAGGGATTCACAGGTGAATTTTACCAAACATTCAAAAGAGGATAACACCTATTTTTCTCAAACTATTCCAAAAACTTCAAGAGGAGGGAAGGCTCCCAAGCTCATTTTATGAGGCCACCATCACCCTGATTCCAAAAGCAAAAACCATAGACCGATATGCCAAATTAACATAAATGCCAAAATCCTCAACAAAATATTAACAAATAGAATTCAGCCATACATTACAAAGATCATATACCACGGTCAAGTGGGATTCATTCCTGGTATGCAAGGTTGGTTCAATATCTGCAAATCAATTAATGGGATACACTGCATAAACAAAATAAAAAATAAAAATCATATAGTTATAGCAATAGATGCAGAAAAAGCATTTGACAAAATTTAGCATCCATTTATGATAAAAACTCCCAGACTATATATATATATATATATATATATATATATATATATATATATATATATATACACATATATATATATATGTATATATATATTCATATTCCTACAATATGTAGTACAGAGCTGAGCACCTATAGATTCTCTGAATAAATGTACTGCACACAGTGCTTTGAGAAAGCTATGCACACTTGGCACCTAGTGTCTTGCTGAGAGTGTTGACACAAAAGAAACAAACCCCATGAACAATAATTTCTACAACCTGCCAATAAAATTATTTTGTTTTTCTTACTATACAGAAAAGAAACTGAATTGAACAAACTGTACTAACCTCTACCTATTGCCATTTATAATAAAAATATTAAAATTTTCTATTGTTAAGTGTAATTCAGGAAATCCTGGAGTTAGGCAGAAGACAGAGTCTACCAGACAATGGGAAGCTCTGTTATTCACACCTGTGTATCTGAAATTTTGTTATACACATTGCTTAAAAAAGGAGGGTGGAATAAAGACACAGTCCTGGTCCTTTCAATGTTTTACATGTTACTACTGTGAAACTAAATTATCAGATCTATTTTTTAAGGTATATATTCTACATTTAAAGATCAACTAAGGCATTTTTTTTTTTTTTAGCTGAGCCATCCTACCACCTGTTGGCAGCTCAGTGGCTGCTCAGCTCAGGCCGGGATTCGAACCGCTGTGCTCAGAGCTCAAACCCTTGAGCGAGCTCTTAACCAACTGAGCCACTCAGCTGGCTCCAACTAAAGCATTTTTTATTTTTGTTAAATACATGCTTGAGTTCATCACACATTAGGAAATACAACAAAATATAACTGAGACATTTTAAAAAGTTTAACAATTTTCTATGCAGTGGATGTCCTAGTAGGAATATATTTCAGTTAAAACATATCCTTGTCCTCCACTGCAACATTGAGCAATGATTCTTCCCTTCTACCCAAAAGGGACTCAAGCTTAATTGGGACTTCCAGACCCAAGACCCATTGGCAAGCCAGGCTGCAGGGCTTCTCATGTCACTTCTCTCTCCTCTACTGCCAATCAGATCTCCTATTCTGACTGGCTGCCCTGATGCATATTTAATTATGTCCTCTTTTCATTAGTCCTCAACAAGCTGTACTGTAAATTTGGTATCCTGCCAAGGAATTATCCTGTTCCTTCCTGTGACAGGATTCTGCACCTGTGCCTCCTGCACTCACTTTGTAGGGAATAGCTGCTGGACAAGAATGACTGATCTTGGACTATCCCTGCCACCTGCCAGAATCACAGCTTTCAACACCACTACCTTTTCCTGAGGCTGCTCCTGCAAGTCTGAATAACCCAGTCAGTGGTAATAAGTGCTTCTGACACTCTCCTAAAGGCATTGGACGTTTATTGGCCAATCATTTTTACCCATTCCAAATCTCCATGCTTTCTCCTCAACATTGAAGACCCAGAACTCTTTCTGCTTAGTAGAGTCAGAGTAATTACCATGGCCAATTACATGCTACAAGACATTTCCTCATGAATTCATAAGCAGATACCTAAAATGTCCCCAAATAGGTTTTAAAGGTGCTATGAAAAATGGCTGTCAATTTTCCAAATAAAACACCAATGTTAATATACATATAAAAATATAAATGTACATATCCTGTATTTTAATATTCTGCTATATCAACAAAGCTTTTGAACTCTTCATCAAGGTTTATGGAAAATTTCATTCAGACTGCATTCTTTGACTTTCTTCTCCAGTTTTGTTTTAAGATCAAAGGCAGTTCTCAAATATGATTTGGTTTAGTTAGTTGAGCATTGTATGATCTCCCTTCAGGGGATAGTGCCCTTTGAAACAGGACCTTCTTAATGTTACTCAATTATGTCAATACTCTTCTAGTATAGCAAGAGTTTCTATTGTCATATAAAAAACTGTTCTATTTAACCACAGACTTAGGACAGGAAATATGATAACATTGTAGTATCCTATGTAATATATTTTTAAAATAAGGTAAATTGAAGTGTAGCATGATTTACATGAAAAACAAAACAAAAGACAGTGTTGCCCCACCTCTGCTATTCCTTGTATCTATAAATGATGCCACTGGTGATGGTTTCCATGTGGTCAGTGGCTAGACAATACTAATCTCCACAACCTAAGAAAGTATTCTCATTTCCTATTTTCACAATTAATATTTTCCTCTATTCACAAAACTAATTTTTTTAATGTAAAGAATCTATTGCTTTCATACCTGTTGCTCTTTGCAACCAACTCTTATAGTTAACAGCTGGCCCTGAAATTTCATACAGAAAAAGTCCCCTTCCTTCACATCCTTCCATTGTGATTGCTACAGCTCAGGCTAATTTTTCTCATCTTTATGATCTCCCAGGTATCTACTGGTTTTGTCACAAAGTTGAAGAGTGCTTTTAGTGAATCAAGTATTACTTTCTGAGAGTTTCTTTGTGTGTGGGCAGGCATGGTATTTGTGCAATGTTTTCATTTGTTTGGATATTTTGTTGTTCTCGATTGCCCATACTTCCCTAGTCCAGTGCACCAATATTATGACTGAATTAATAAACGTTAATTCAAAGCTTGTTAAGTTCCAGACATTGTGCCAGGTGCTTTCATATACTCTATTTTACTATGGTGAGCAGGCAGCTACAGCACTGGGCAAGAGGCAGGATTCTGGTTCTCCTTTTGATGATTTTGCCAGGCTGTATAACTTCCATAATAATTAATTACAGGAGCAGGTGTAATACTTACAAAGTAGGTAGGTACTTGGGTCAGAACAGCCTTCCTAGATGAGAACAAATGTGAGGGCTAACCATGCTCTATGGACTTTTGGCTGCCTTTAGACTTCACGCCATTTTATACATAGTCTACTGTTTGCTAAATTCAGCTTCTTCAGATTTATTATCATTATGATTTTTGAGGGGGCAATTATGTATTGTGTGTGTGGTTTATGGCTCTGTATTTCTTGTGCTACTCCTGGGCCATATGTGAGACTTTGCATTGGCAGGGAGACATATTTTGAAAAATTTAGAATTTGGACTTAGCCTGGGTTTGAATCTGGCTCCATCCTTTGGTAGTGAATGGCCTTAGGCATACTTGACCATTGTGAATTTCATTTTTATTATCTATAACATGAGGATAATGATAACATGGTGTCATAGGGTCTAAGGAGATAATGCATGAAAGCTACTTAACAACATAAGCAGTCAATAAATGTGGTCAATGTAATCAATAACATGTATTTTTATTTTTTTATGTCAGACATAAGTGATCAAAGACCATTCTTGACTCTAGGAAACAGACCACAGTCTCATAATCAAATTGATACTTTATGAAACTTCATCAAGAAAGAGAGGGTCATGAGAAGCAGGAAGAGTTTGCTAAGGAAAAAAATCAGTGCAAACTGTCTTCATTTCTTAATGTCACTAGATGGGAAAACACAGTGGGTTAAAGTAATCTGAATTTCCCAAGGCCTGACAGAGCCTCTGTAAGCTCCTAAAGGGCTTGGTTAGAACTTTCTTCATCCCTGTAGACTTTTACTTATATAAAATCTAAATGGAAGCTATTTATAAATATTAATATAGTCAACAAAGACACATTGGATTTTAAAATTTGTCTGTATCAAAAAATTGAAATGGAATTTATAATCAGTAGTTTTATATAATTGTGGCATATATTATAGATTGAAAGATGGGTCTATTATAGTGTTTACCAGGATCCAATAAATCTACGTATAATTCACTTTAATAGCCCATAGCACCTAATACAATGTTTCGCATAGATAGGTAATTTTAGAAAATTTGAAAACAACATGAGTAATGCTGACAGCAATATGAGAGTTTGGAGGATTTTATCTAGAAGGCATTGATGAATGAATCTAGTTCAATGTAGAGAACTGAACAGCTATTTCTGGCAGGCTACATGCTTTCATCTCAACCCTGTCATTGTCAGTTCATCCACTGCTGGGAGTGGGCGGGAGGTGGGGGCGGGGTTGGNAAAAGGAACAAAGCTGGGAGAGATATAGATCCATACAAGGGAGACCTAAAGTAGTTATAAGTTGGAAAGAGGGGTTAAATCTAACAAAGTGAAATTTTAATTAAATATGCCACATAGAAAATGTGAAATTGTTCTAGAAAATGGAAATAGAAAAATTGTGGAAAATATATGAAGATATTAGTTTAATAGAAGTTCAACATTAAACCACAGTGTGATGTGATTGGGACCAAAAAAAAAAAAAAGAAAGAAAAAAAGAAAATTACATCTTACTCAGGGAATTTAAAAGTGCTAATTTTATTGTATTCAGTGCTGGTTAAACTATCCAGAGTACTGTATTGAGTGAGTATCAAACTGAAAAATTGGAAGACATTTCATGGAGAGGATCCAGACTACTGAGTGGGCTTGAAAACATTATGGGAGTGGTAACCATAAAAACTAAAGTTACTGAGTCTAGAGAGAACCCAGGAGGAGGAATGATGTATGAGGCTGAAAACCCATCATGTGGAAAAGCAATGAGTTTATCTGTGTGATTGAAATCCAAAAGGATAAATGTGTGGAAATTATAGGAAGCTATATAGTATGTATGAAAAATAAAGTTAACATTAGAGATGGCAGATAATACAATTAGTTTTATGGAGAAATAGTGAATTCTCCATCACTAGACATTGTCAAGGTAAGGCTATAAAGAAAACTCAAGTATCCACCCTAAGGGTTAAAGTTGATGAACTTTCATATATTTTATAGACCCGAGACTCTACGACTCGGTGAATTTCCCATCTTATTATGGATATCCTTTGTGCTAATAGGTGTGCTCATGTACATTATGGGTACAACCTGTAAAAATGTAAACCTATTCACAAAAATACTAGTAAATAGGCTAAAGAGAATACTAAACTTAAGGTAACATGTTTATACATGATTTTTGTTTGTCATTTTCTTTCAATAGTATCACTATTGTGTTTTTACCAAATTATTATATTTTGAAAATATATATTTACATTGAACAGTCTGAAAAGCTAGCTTATCAGATCTTGTAGCAATGCCTGAAGACACTACAGCAAATTAAATATCTATATAGAGTCATCTAGATATAGATAATAATATCATTTCTAGAAATTTTACTGAAGCTCTAAGTGGGCATAATGAAGTAGACTGAATAATAGAAAAGCAAACACACAATTTTTCATACTACTACTTAATATTATCATGGCATATCATGTTTGCAAGTGCTCAGAAGTCAGCTAATTTAGTTTCCTTAACACTAGTCTGCAGCTTGTTGTAGGTCCATGCTGGGGTTTTCATTAGTACATTATATAAGGAAGAAAAAAATGAGGACAATGTGATATGTTTCTCATATGTGAAATGTAGTCACTTTTTTTTTTCTTTTTTTTTTTTAGCTGAGCCATCCTGCCACCTGTTGGCAGCTCAGTGGCTGCTCAGCTCGGGCCGAGACTCAAACTGCTGTTGCTCAAAGCTCAAACTCTTGAGTGAGCTCTTAACCAACTGAGCCACTCGGCCGGCCCCTGTAGTCACTTTTTAAAGTGTGAAAATACTAATTTTTTAATGAAATGTTGGTGAAAATAGGTGTCGGGGGTTTTTTTTGTTTTTCTTTTTTAATGGTTAGTAATCCTGTGTCCAGTTTTCCATTTTTAATTTTTAAAAATGATAGAGGTATATAAAACCCTAAAGTCTGTTAACATTCACTAAGTGACAATACCTCCCCCCACACTTAATTCTTAATTTTTTACTTTTTATGGAAAAGAAGCAGACTTTCCACAGTCTCTGGACATTTCTTCAGCAACTCGAATGAAACAGTAATTTGAATCAAGTTATGATTCATATAATGAACACCTCAGATTCCATCTCTGCCTCAATTGGCAGGTATGTTAACTGAAATACTTTGGCAAAGTAGATTGGACTTTGTCAGAAGTGAGTTGCTATGTAGACATTAATCAGTAGACATAAAACCAAAGGAGTGTTCTATTCAAAAAGAAGAAAACTAGTCCATGGAAGGGAAAGTTTCACCACATACAGATTCCTGTCTATCCAATTTCCATGAATTACATACGATTCCATTCAGGGACCTGGGAATCTTTAATAATATATCACCAAAGCAAGTGAAATTGGACCACTATCCTGTATTGTGCATTCTCAGTGGTATATCACAATGTTAAAAATTAATTTGTAGAGTTTTAGATTTGGAAGATCAGAAGACACTTTGTAAAATATAAGGCAAAAGAATAAATGGAAATCAATGGGGGCAAAAAAATGGAACAGCTTACCCCACGTTCCTGGTAAGTTCTCTTCCCCTCCACATCCTCTAGCCTAAAGAATACACTGTCCACAGCTAGGCTGAAAGGGAGACACAGACTTCTGTGTGCTCTCACGAGACCAACACGCCTCTGCCCCCTCTCCATTGCCACTGGCTCCTCCCAATCCCCCATGCCACAAACTTCCTATGCTTTTCTTATTTCCATAAAGGAGGCATTAATTAGAATTGCTTACTCTCCATCCCAAATTGAATGCCAGGACTATATCCACCACAACTTCTAGCTGTTGGCTTCAGTTACCACCAGGAGTCCATGGCTCCTATGTCATCTCACTTCTCCATGACAATTTTCTCCATGTTTTCCTGGACATCTTCCATTCTGACCTTATCTCTTATTATTCAATGAGCCCTAGACGCTTCCTTTGCATCTATAGTCAGCAAAATTTTCTATATTTGCAACCTCATGAATGTTCTCATCATGTTCTTGCACTAACTAAAATTATTATCCTTTGAGAACACATCTCTCCACTCTGGGCCCAGATTTCAATAAATACCCAGCTTACTGCCTCTTTCAGACCCTTTTCCTTTCCTCCTTAAAAACCAACCAACCAACCAACCAACCAACCAATCCAGCTCCTTTGGAGCTCATGCCATCCAATTATAGCACCTAACACCTGTACTGGTACGATTATTTACTACTTTGGTTACTTCCCTCATTTGTTAAAGATTTTAGCCTTGGCTTATTCTCCTTCTATATTTACAACTTCTTGTGGGCTTTCAACACTGCCTGGAAAAGAATCTTGCTTCTTTTCTCTGGTCAATTCTCACCTCCATATGCTAGGGTAGGTAGAAAAGTAGAAATGAGCAGGAGAAGAAGGGAGTCAGCCCTGGATAGAAGGCCCCTGGCAGCTGCCGGTACTTGGGTCAAGGCCTCTTGCAGCTGCTCTCACTTGGAGCACACACACCTTGCTTGCTCAGCAAGATACCGAGAACAAGATATGTCATTAGAAAAAGAAAAATTACTGGAGAGGGAGAGAAACCATCCCACTTATGAGAATATACTTCCTGCTTCTCGGGACCATTTTTAACAAGCTTCTCAGATAAATCATGGGACATTAACAGGTTCATGCTTACACTCTGAGAAGCAACCTTGAGAACCAGAGGGGAGGCCGGGACACCGCAACAGAGAAAGCAAAGGTAACAGGGAGGAAGAGGGGGAGACAATTCTACCTATAGAGATAAAAACCCTCACACTATGTAAGGAGAGGCTGCTTCCCTCTCTTGGGTCAGCCCACTCCATGTCTCGGAGTGGACTCTCTTTAACCAATAAACTTCTTGCTGTCCTATGCTGCACAAACTCTGTCTCTTGGCTGAGTTCTCTCCTTCAAGAAGACAAAGAGCAGAGGTATAATGTCATTCCCAGTAACACATGTATGAAGGCTATTTAACAGCACCTCTTTTCTCCTCAAATCTTCTATACTTTCTCCCCATTCATCTCTCCCAGCTAGTGATTTGCTTTTTATTCCATTGCAATAATTCAAACAAGGCAAGAACATTCTCATTCTCCCACCGCCAAATCCAGCAACCTAGCTGCATCTATGGCTAAATAACTTTCTTTCCCATTTTCTTTCCCTAGTGGATAAATTGTCAGAATTGCTATCTCAAGCTGGAGTATCCACACATCCACAGGTTCCCATCCCTTCTTGCGTCAAGGATGCTTTTCTCGCAATTATTTCCTTTTTCATTAATTTTCTCTTCTCTCCTGGTTCATTCCTGTCAGCCTACAAAGAAACATACTATAATATCTCTATCTTAAAAAAATAAAAAATACAAAAAAAGAAAGAAAACCAAACAAAAAAAATAAAACAAAAAAAATTAAAAATATCCTTAACCCTTATATCCTCCTCCAGCTATTGTTCCACTTCATAGCAGAATCTCAAATTTGTTCTTCCCTTTTTCATTTTCCCTTTAACTCACTCTAATCATAATTCCATCAGTACGACTCTACTGCAACAGCTCCTAAACTTCATGATCCCTAATCCAATGGTTAAGTTTCAGTTTTCCTCATATCCAACCTTTCTGTAGCACTTGACACACTTCCTCTCTTCTCTAAACACACTCAATAGATTATCGCATCCAGTGCTCTACTTCTAAATAGCATGTGAAGGTAAATATTTCTGAAATTTATAACTCTAGCCATATGCCCCCCAAGAAATCCAGGTTTGTATATACAACTGCCCAGGCAATATTACCTTTGGGTGACTGATAGACTGTTTCAGTTTATGATGTTCAAAATTAAACTCTTGATCCCACACTCCCCACCATCTAACAGTTTTTCCCACAGTTCTTTTTGGTTTTGGGTTTTCGCATTTTTAGTTAGCAGTAAAGTTTTGCTGAGTGTGATTTCTGTTGGCTAATCCATGTTTATTTTTAAATTCAGACCATTTTTAGAGCAGTTTTAGGTTCACAGCAAAATTGAGGGGAAGGTACAGAGATTTCCCATATATCCCCTTCCCCCACACATGCAGAGCCTCCCCTATTATCAAAATCCCCCACAAGAGTGGCACATTTGTTAAAATTGATGATTCTATATTGATACATCATAATCACTCAAAGTCTATAATTTACATTATGGTTACTCTTGGTGTTGTACATTCAATGGGTTTGGACAAATGTATTATGACATATACCCTCATTATAATATCATATGGAGTATTTTTCACTACCCTAAAAATTTTCTGTGCTTTGCCTGTTCATCCACGCCCCCCCCACCCCCCTCAAACTTCTGGCAACCACTGACCTTTTTACTGTCTCCATTGTTTTTCCTTTTCCAGTATGTCATATAGTTGGAATCATACAATATGTAGTCTTTTAGGATTGGCTTCTTTGACTTAGTAATATACATTTAAGTTTCCTCCATGCCAGTTTTTTTAATCTCAGAAAATCATGCAGTTACTCAGGTTTTAAGATATATTTGACTTTTCCTTACATATCCTATGTCCTATCCACCAGCAAATCATGTTCTTATATTCAAAATGTACTTAGAAGCTTCCCTGGTGGTCTAGTGGTTAGGATTCAGCGCTCTCAAAATGTACTTAGAATTTAACCACTTTTTACTACCCGTTACTCCAACTTCAGACCAAGCCAGTCTATCATCTTAGTTGAACCTTAAATAGCTTTTTAATTGGTCTCCTTACCCCCATTTTGCCCTCTTTATCCAACTCCCACCCCCATTCCTAAACCTGAAACCAATTCTCATGCAATAGTCTGAGTGAGCTTTTAAAAATACAAATCAAATCATGTCAATCATCTGCTCCAAATTCTTCAGTGGCTTCCCATCACTTTAGAAAAACATCCAAATGTCTTACAATGGCTGTAAGGTCCTACCTGAACTTGCTCTTGGTCCTTGCTCGTCCTTTTACTCTTTTTTTATAGTTCCTTTTACTCTTTTCTTCTCATTCACTCTGCTCTGTTAACACAGGCCTTCTGTAAGTTTCTTGAAAAAATTCAATCACTTTCTTGACTCAAGAACTCTAGCAAATATATTGGGTTGTTGGAAAAGTCATGGCGTATTGTTTCTATGTTTTTTGTTGCAAAAATGTGTCATGACTTTTCCGACCACTGAATACAAGTGACCTACAAACACCTTGTGGGATTTAGGGGCACAGACCCCAGTACAGTCAAGAATCTTCATGTAGCTTTTGACTCACCAAAAACTTAACTACAGTTGGCCCTTTGCACCCACGATTCAAACAAGCACGGATCAAAAACAGCATTTTCACATTTCCAATGGCAGATTCCCAACCTTTGAGCTAAAATACTGAAGAGGTTGGGGATCTGCCATTGGGAATGAAAAACACTGTTTTTGATCCACTCGGTTGAATTCACGGAATACAAAGGGCCAACTCTATTGAAAAAAACCCATGTATAGGTCGGCTCTGAGCAGTTCAAATTTGTGTTGTTCAGGGTCAACCGTACTCTTTCCTGACAAATTCAGATTATTTGTCCCTACTTTTTATTCAGGTTCCTGCTCTGCGAGGCTTTTCCTAATTACTTCATCTAAATAGTGCCTGTAGTCACTCTCCATCCAATTACTTGCCTTTTAAAACATTTTATCTATCAGTACCTGAATGTGTGTGTGTTCATGTGTGTGTTTACATGTCTTTTTACTTGTTTTGTTCTTTTTTGATTTGGTCTCCTCCACTAAAACAAAATTTCGATGACTCCAATAGGACAGAGTAAGACCAGATTTCATCTGTTTTGTTTACTAGGATATCACATGGTAGTTGCTAAGAATATATTTGATGAATGGGTTATCAAAGATATTTTTTAATATCTGTATTACAAATACTGATATTCATGATATTAACTATGAAATCTCGCTAGTTAATACAATTATTGTCCGGTAAATAAAGAGGGTGCCAAAAAATGTATACACATTTTAAGAAAGGAAAAAAAAACTGTACTAAATTACGCTGATGGTCACCATTTTGAGCACCTCTTGTAATTGCAAAAGTCAAACATGACTTGTATTCATCTTTTGTTATCGGTATATATTGAGTATTATAATTTTAATACAGTTTTTTCCTTTGTTAAAATGTGTATAGTTTTTTTGGCACCCTCTGTATTTCTTTCTTTATAAGATTTAAGTTTGAGTAGCATGATAAAAAATCATGAAATAAAAGAGCTTAACACAAAATCAAAGAAATGTTTATTACATTGGTTTCATTACTTCACTTCTAAAACTGTGTTGTGTTTGACATAGGTAAAATTTTATTTTCAAAACTAAACTTTTATGGAGGTATTTTTATGGTATTTTTACAGAAAAAGGATTAACATTCTGCAATGCTTTCTCAATCTCATTTAGTTCTCAACACTAGAGGATATAATGTCTTACTGTGTTGTCTATTTTTCCCAACCAACAAGAATGTTAATCTCATTGAATCCAGCTGCTTGACTTGAGTTGGCTTAGTGGATACTCTGCTTGTTCTGATGCAGAAGAGAGTTTTGTGCAACACAAAGACCCTGCCTTCTAGGAGCAGTCTGGCTAATTGTTTAATATGTCAAATACATACAATGACCATAATAAAACCTCAAAGTCTTGGTTGCCCAACACCTCATAAGCCTGGCTCAGAATAGTAGTATTTATGAAGCATAACTTAAAGGATATGAAGTCTTTTTTTTTTTTTCTGGAGAGTTTAGATTTTGCCTAAGTGATCTAGATTTTTCTTGTGTATTAAACTGGACTATTGAAAGGGATTATCCTTGGGCTATATCATCTTGGCTTCCCACGGACTTTCTTCTAATTAGTTCTATGTTTTGGGGCCACATCTTAAATATTTTTGAAAGATAATACTAGATATTGTTTTATGGAATCTAATAATGTATATGATATAAGGGTATTAATAAGGTCATTATCCATCCACTGAATCTGAGTGTCCAAAGCCTCCAGTGAGACTATATTTCAAGAAAAAAACTTCTCATGGAGACTCAGTATATTTTCTATGTTTTGCACAATGAAAACCATATAAATGATAATATTTTTTTTTCACTGTGGCCAACAGGAAGCTCAGAAACAAATGTTAATTTCAACAATTAGGAGCTATGTAGAATCTTATATGATGCATATTTGTACTCTATCCTCTCCTTTTCTCAACTTCTATGTTTTTCTGTTCATAATATTTAAAAAATCCTTTCTATTATATGAACTCTGTCAAATTATTTGTATAATAAAAGGAGCAATAAGTAAGTGAATAGCAATTAGATAGTCCACATTTTCTCAGATATTCTCATTTTTATGTATTATTTTCAATAAAAGTGATTCATTAAGTATAAAGTTTAAAGTAATTTATACTAATACACAAGATTTTTATAACCAGTTATTCAAAAATCAGAGTAATATATAAGATTTGTCACTTGATTTACGATTCATAAAATAGAGTCACTATTGATAAGAGGTTCTGAAAACATGTAGTAACAATTAATGTTCTAGTGGTAAACAATAAAAAGTAATTTAAATTTTAAAAAATTGAAGAAGATACAAAGTAGATGTCACTCCTCTGTTTTAGGTTTATATATTGTCACTTAATAAATATTGACACATTCCAATTCATGACATTCTTAATTCTCTTTAATCAGAGGTTTATATCTCTAAAAGCCCTGCCCTAAAACAAAAAGATGTGTGCTTATGGACAATGATACAGCTATTGTTAGCAACTAACAAATCAAGACTGATGCAGCAAACAATATGACTGTTTCCATAGGCCAAAAGCAACAGTAGCTATGCTAACTGAAATGAAATCCCAAGCATTATGGTCCTGGTAATCACACTAACTGGGCTGTGTACAACCTCTGATTCCTGACCTTTTATTAGATTACTTGAAAGGTCTTATAAATGTAGAATGTCTCCAATTTTTCTAAATTAACAAGTCAGTGAACTGCCATTGCCTTCATAGCTCGTAAAATTTCCAGTTGGTATCTAAGATTAGTCTTTTTTTTTTTCTCAGATTTACTTTAGGAAACTAGAATCAAATTTAGAAGTCAATCCAGAATAAAAGGCAATATCCTATAATTAACTAAGGCAAAAATCAATACCAGTTTTAAGGAACTAACCCAGTCATAAGATAGAATCCATTTTAGAAATTTTCTTACAGGAATTGTAATGGTTTGATTGTAAGAGGGTGTTCGTAATAACCCTACATCAATTCTATTTGGCTTCTATTTCCTGGACTTATGTATATTCACACAACATCCTATTTCAAAGTGCAATTAACTACTACTAGTCTCCCAAGAGCCTTGTTTCTTTCTTTCACACTAATAGGATTTATGTGGATGCAGGGGCACTCAGCATAAAGCTCAGCTTTCCTTAGAGCCAAGCATGACCGACTAAGTTCTACTAATGTGCTATGGGCAGAGGTGACGTGTACCACTCTGAATCTTACCCTCAAAATAATTGTGTGTGCTCCCCCAACCCCCTTCTCCCTCCTCCAAGCTAGGAGACGGCCAGGACATCTTTAGCCCACAAGTACATAACATATGTTGAGGATGGCAGAATCACCCAACAGCCCCAAATAGCTTAGCCATCCCTAGACTGTTATATGAGGAAGAGAAATAAACATCTTACTTGGTTAAACCACTGTACTTTGGGGTCTCTTTGTTCTGGTAGCTAATTTGGAAAGTTTAATTGGAAAGTACAAATACTGAACACAGCAAAAATGTAGAGCATAAGAATATATTATGTACTAGAATATGCTATGTTCACATAAGGTACTAGAAAATGTTAATTTAAAATCACATTTGTACATATTTTCATAGAATGGAAAAATTATTTTATAATAGGTTAGTGAAAATATATGGGATTTCAAAATAATTGTAATGAATTATCTGAAATATGTAAAAGTACTTTGGAAAAAGTGCCTGGAAGGAAATATGCCAAAACAATATCTGAGTTTATCTCTAGAATTAGGATTATAGGTGCTTTTACCTCTATATCTTTCATATTTTTTATGTATTTTCCAATTTACAAAAACAGGGCATTTATTATTTGTATAATACAAACAATATCAATGACTTCTCTGCACAAGTGTTTCTTGTAACAACTTTCTGAGTAGAAGAGATAGCACCTGCAATGAAACGCCCACCCACATCTGTTAGTAGCATGCACATTGAAAACCTTTTAACTTAAATCGACTGAGGCACCTACTTCTAATTGAAATTTCTGAGGATGTGTAAGTAAATTCAAAAATCTACCACGGTTAGAAACAACCCATAGTGTAACCTACACATAACTAAAATTTCATGTAGTTCAGATAATGTGAATGTTTCTATCTAAATAAAGTCTGGCAGTCAAAGAAGTAATTAAGAATAATTCCTATTAGCCTCTTAGGGGGAGAATTATGTTTTAAATGGTTTAAAACCCATATGAAACAGTATAGCTGTCATTCTCATATTCTTTACATGGAGGGCAGTTACTTCCCCAAATCTCCAAAACGTCCTCTCACTCTACTCCAGCCAAAGCTCTCCCTGAAAAAAACAAAACCATAGCTCCTCTTTTTCATTCACTTCTGTCTTTCTACTTGTGTTCTTCCTTCTTATTCTTAATTAAAAACTGGATGTTTCTAATGCAAATTATTCATCTTTTCATCACAAGTCCTATCTATCTCATCTCTTTTTCTTACTTCTACATCCTAAAATCTCAAGAAACAAGCTTGCAATGATAGAAAATTCTCTTCAGGCATTAATGTTGCTGGTGATTTTTAATTTTATCTGACTGTAACCTCATTCAATCTCAGGTATTGAATACCTTTATTATTCAATCTTAGCCCTACCAAATTCCTCTTTCCTGGTGCTACTTATTAATTATATCAATCAACATAAATTCATAGCAAAATGCTTTCACCATCTATAACATCTGTTCAATTGATAATGATTAGAGCATGTTAAGAATGATTCTGAGGTTGCATCTTTGGTACAATAGGGTTATAAAATGGATGAGTGGAGTCTGTCATAGTCACAGGCAAGAAGTTTGGTCAAATAGTTTCCATTATTTAGCCAGAGACAACTGTTATTGGGGTTATAAATATTACCAAATAAAAATAGTCCTGAGTAATAAAGAGTTTTGTGTATATATTTTCTCCAAATTTACTTTTGATCCATGGTGTGAAAATCAACAAATTTCTCTCAAATCCAATTCTTTACCCTAAACACATTCTCTGTATGTATTGTTAGCTTATATGTAGGAAACACAATTCAATTTTTATCATACAATATGGCTATTATCCTATTTGGGTTTCTTTTTCAATTGCATATGAGAATATGTATTACCCATTTACTAAATTAAATAAATAGAAACCCATATACCAATTTACCCTCTTCTCTGGCTACAACAATAATATCCCTAATGCTTGTATAAAAGTGTTCAAATATATCAGAGCTATTCTCTTTTGTTGAACAGCAAATGACATGGGAGGGAAAGAAGAAAGAGGATATGAGTGCCTTGTTGAGTTTCAGTTACAAAGATAATATAAGTCAGCTAGCTGCTTTTATAATAGCAGAGTGACATAGATAAATGAAAAAAAAACATACTGGGACAATAAAGGAGATATTCTCTCTTTTGCTTCCTTGAAATCAAACTCTATTTTATGAACTATCAGAACAACTTACTAATTATCTGCCTAAATCCATATGACTATTAGGGCAAAACGACGTCCTTTTAAATTTTTTGAAATGATGTTTTTTAAACTTTAGGTAAGGGGCTTACACAAATGCTTACATTTTACTAATGTTACTAGTAACTCAAAATATGAATATCTGATGTATTCTTAAGGCAACAAAATCTATTTGTGATTTTCTATTAACTATCTTATTCTTTCTGGCTACTATAGAAAGCATGACAATCTACAGAGAGCAAGTATATAAATCTGAGAATAAAAATATGAATATCACAAGAAAATTCGCATAAACACCACTCAAAGATATTTTTAAGAAAAAGAAGAAATCTAAGAACATTGTATTACCAGTCATGCACTTCATAATGACATTTCAGTCACCTGCAGACCTCATATACCATGATGGCCCCATAAAATTATAAAGAAGTTGAAAAATTCCTATCACCTAGTGACGTCACAGATGCTGCAACATCATGTCATAGTGCAATGTGTTACTCGTGTGTTTGTGGTGATGCTCGTGCAGACAAACCTAATGAGCTGCCAGTTGTATAAAAGTATAGCACATTCCATTATGTACAGTACATAATCCTTGATAATAATAATAAACGATTATGTTACTGGTTTATGTATTTAGTATACAGTATGTTTTATCATTATTTTAGAGGGTACTATTTCTACTTTTAAAAAAATTTTTGCTGTAAAACAGTGCATGTTATGCCCACAGCAACATCAGACATCTCGTTCTTACCATGTCTCTTGATTGCATCATTTTTTCTTGTGCTTGATTTAGTCTTGTGTTGGTTTGTACAATAACATGCTGTAGAGGCTTGTAGCCTAGGAGCAGTAAGCTGTACCATATAGCCTAGGTACATTGTAGGCTAGACCATCTAGGTTTTTTGGGTTTTTTTGCTGAGCCATCCTGCTACCTATTGGCAGCTCAGCGGCTGCTCAGCTCAGGCTGAACTTGAACCGCTGTTGCTCAGAGCTCAAACTCTTGAGCGAGCTCTTAACCAACTGAGCCACTCGGCCGGCCCTAGACCATCTAGGTTTGATAAGTGCACTCTACAATGCTCACACGATGAAATTGCCTAATCATGCATCTCTTAGAATATATCCCATTGTTAAGTGGAGCATGACTGTATAATGGAATATTAGAATGCAATGCTTATTAAAAATATAAGACATCAAGTGAAGGAAAGCTGAGACACACATTTACACTATCATACTCCTTACAAAGCAAGTTATAATTCTCAGAAATTTACCTAAATGCATTTAAATTTTGAAATTTTAGTCACTTCAAATGTGATCCATGCATTAAAATAAGAAAGAATGGTTGCAGTGCAGCACAAGGAGGAAAGGTCTTCAGTGAAATTAACAATAACCTGGAACTATCATTCTAGATGAATTCAGCATCCAGGTGGGATCCGATAAAAGGGGTAGCATTGGAAATTGAAGAAAAAGCATGCTTAGACTTTTATGGGAATGGGGAGAAGGTCGATGAACTCCCGATTTTAATGAAAGATTATAAACTTCTAAAAGTATGTTTTAAATTTGTAAGTAATTATTAGCAGATTTTAAATACGATATATAACTTCAGAATCATTAGAGGGAAAAACCAAAGTAAAGATAAATTTTTCAATTTTTAAAAAGGTAGGAAAGAGGCATAAAGAAGCAACAAGAAAGTATAATACATATAAAAAATTAATGCAAAGACTGAATCCAAATGGTTAATAATCACAATAAATGTGAATAAACAAAATTGCTCAGTCTGGGTAAGTACCGCTAGGCTATCAACAGGAGCTATGCTCAGCAAAATGGAAAATAAAATTTGAGAACAAAGGACTAGAGAAAGGTATACCAACTGAGTGCTAATAAAAAGAAAGTAGTTTGGCTAAGCAAGTGGAGGTGTTTCATAGAAAAGCAAGGAGATATGAGGTAACCATAATGGGATGGCTTATCCCAATACTCTTCTTTCAACAACTGACAGATCAAGTGGAGAGAAAAATCATTAAGAAGGTGTCTATATGTTCTGGTTTGTCTGGTGGTCCCAGCTGATGACTGTTCTCCACGAGTAATTATTAATAGTATCCCCTTTCTGACTCAAATGTGTTCTGATTTGGACATAAGTTATTATTTATTAGGGATTTAGTAGATTTAGTAGATTTAGTAGACAATTAATAGATTGATTCTTGCTTTCCTGTCTTCCTTGGTTATGCCACCATCAACGACCTCTACATTGTTCCTTCTGTCTGCAACCCTTTTCTTTGGCTCCCTGTGTGATTGGCTCCTTTTCCTCATTCAGTTCATGGCTTCATTATCCCCTCCTCAGAGCAATGATCTAAAGTAGCCACTGCTATTACTTGTCCCCTATCACATCATCCTGTTGCATTTCCCTCACAGCACTTATCATCATCTGATATTATCTTATTTATCTTACTTATTTAACCTTACCTCCTCCTCCTAGGACGTAAGTTCCAGCAGAGCAGGGGTCTTGTTAGCTCTACTTTCTGCTTTATTTTAATTGCCTGGTGCCCAAAGCTGCTCGGTTGAAAAAATGCACATATTTTTGCTGCTGAGATTAATCATCATGGGACAGTTACATATTCAAACTTATGGAATACAATTAGAGCAGTGTTCAAGGGGGAAACTTCAATAGTTCAATACCCACAGAAGAAACTGAAAACCAGATAAAAATCTACACCTACAAATTTATAAATCCAGGCAGTTTTCAAGGTGAGGTTCCAGAAGCAAATATTCCCTCTATGAAATAAACTGTTCCAAACCATTGAAAAAGCTAATGACCTAGCATGATAGCAGTTTTAAAAACAGATGAAGAGTTAGTAGGGAAAGCAGTAGAATAAGTTATGCACATAACTGTAAGAATCATAAATATAATATTAGCATATAAAATTCAGTTATGTATTAGGGGATCAAACACACTGGTGAAGCAAGCTTTTTCCAGGACTACCAGGAGAGTAGAGGTAAGATGGTTAACAACAGCATACACATTAGACTGAAATAATATTAATAAGTTAAAAGAGGAAACTTCTCAATGGTAAAAATGGTAATAAATAGGCCAAGCATGAAACATTAAGGACTTCTATAAAGTAGATCCTCAAACTCTTTGGACAGAAATAAAAGAAGACCAGAATATTTGGAGAGAGACATACAATTTTTCTGGGTGCCATATTGGAAAGATATTATTAGTACCTCCATGTTTATTTATGAATTTAATGCAATCCCAATTAAACACCCATAATGGAATTTGGGACAATACATCTCCAGATTACCTGAAGGATAAAATAGCCTAGAATAACTTCAATTACTTTTTAAAAAAACTTCCCATTTATAGAAAGGAATTGCCCCATCAGATAGCAATATTGATGTACTATAAAGATATGGTAATTAAGATAATGTGGTACTGGCTTGAACAAACGCATTAATGGAATGGAAGACAGTTGAAAAAAAGATTTATATACCTGAAAAAATTTAGTTCATAGAAAGCGGTGGCATTTCAGATGAGTTACGAAAGATTGGACTGTTCTCAGAGCTGTGTTTGGAAAACTCAGCTCTTCATTAAGACACTACAACATAATGGTTCATCATGTATCAGCAGCCTCAATGTCTCCTGGCAACTCGTTATAAGTGCAAATTCTCAGACCTACTGAATCAGACAATATGGGGTGTGTTCCCCCAGTCTGTGCTTTAATAAACCCTCTAGAGCAGCAGTTCTCAACCTTTCTAATGCCGCAACCCCTTAATACAGTTCCTCATGTTGTGGTGACCCCCAACCATAAAATTATTTTCGTTGCTACTCTATAACTGTAATTTTGCTACTGTTATGAATCATAATGTAAATATCTTTTGGTTTTCCGATGGTCTTAGGCGACCCCTGTGAAAGGGTCATTCGACCCCCAAAGGGGTCGCAACCCACAGGTTGAGAACTGCTGTTAGAGGATTGTGATATCTGCTCAAAATTGAGAACCACTGTTTTATATTTATTCATCTCTCTAAATTGATTGGAATTAGAACAAAGATCATGCAATCACAGAAGAATATGACACACTCAGCTCTTAATGTAAGTTTACTTGGGGAAACTGTTTTAGAGGAAAGGTTAGCAGTAGCAGTGAAATTCCACTTCCAAAAATCCCAAGTTGGCAATGATCACGAAGATGTTTGTCTAAGGAAGACAGAGTCACATTTTTTTTTTGTTTAAAAAGTTAAAATCAAGTATTGGGAAATGATTTTACAAATTTCCAGCATATATTTATATTGTATTAGGCAACAATTAAAAATTAGAAAGGTCCATATATTCAGGCATAAAGAAACCACTAAAATAAATGAAGCAAAAAAAAAAGTACGTATTTTACGTCACAGCACATTTTATATTAGAAAATTGTAATGTTCCAATCACAGTTTTCTGTGACCCAAACACCTTAACTGTTAATTTTGATGAAGAGAGAGGAAGTGTTAGAGTGAAGGAAGATCATTTTACTTTATAAGCTTTTGTATTTTAAAATAGAGAATGCATTCCTCTGCTATTTGTATAATTAAAATACAGAATTCCAGTATTTAGGGGCAGGAGTCAGAGGTGCATAATGCCCTGGCCGTGCGCATGGGACAGTGTTTCACAACTAAGAATTGTCCTGACCTTTCATACTCTCCATCACATTATATTAAACCTTTCATAGAGCTATAATAGTGAAACCAATGTACTCAGCAGAAATGTTATTATTTTAAAATCCTATTTTAAATGACTGGCACATAGACCTCAATAATACTGAGCAGCGGTTGAAAACACAGGTAGGGTATCAGACTATCTAGGTTCAAACCCCAAATCTTTCACTCTAGTTGTATGACTTATGACCCTGGGCAATGTGCTAAACATCTTTGTACTTCAATTTTTTATTTGTAAAATGGGGATATTGTGAAGATGCAATAATTTAGTATGTGTAAAGTACATAGAATAGTGTCTGGCACATAGTAAACACTATGTAAGTGTTAGTAGTTATCGTTAATGCTGAAGGGACATACGCATAGCTGCAGAAATTTCTGCTTTACTCTTTCATTAAGAAAAAAATTATCTTTTACTTTTCCACAAAATGTGTACTGTGGCCCAACCATTCTCAATATGTATTTCTCAATTCTATATTATTATATACCGTATTTCCCCATGTATAAGATGCACCCTTTTTCAAAAAATTTGGGGTATAAAAACTGGGTGCGTCTTATACAGTGGTTGTAGATTTCAAATGCCATAGATGGAACTGAGAATGAGGCAATATATGAAGACAGTGATTCATCATCAGACACAGATGAGGACAAGCTAATGGTTGGGAGTTTTGACAGTGATAAGGGGTTGTATGAAATTTATGATGAATAAACCTTGAGTTCAATATCTTTATGTAATACACTTATTTTTCAAATTTCGAGCCCCCAAGTTAAGGTGCATCTTATACATGGGAGCATCTTATACATGGGGAAATATAGTATTTTTCTTTCTGTATTCCCTTTTGTTTATAAATGTTAGTATTTTAGTTCATTCAATTGTAATTCAAAATCTTTTTGTTGTTGTTGTTTACCTTTGTCTTAAAAGGGCACCTATATAAAGGCTGGAAAGTATATTCCCCCATCCTTCTTTTAATCATGAAATATTTTTGATCTTCTAATATGTTAGACATTGAAGACAGAAGAGCTCAAAAGATAGACCACATTTCTGTCTACTTAGATGGCTCAAAGCAAACTAATGTCAGAACTCAAGTAAAATAAACATGCAACTCCCTATCATGAAAATACTTTAAACCAAATAAATACTTTGCTCTAATTTGAAGCAAAATGGTGAGTCTATTCCTCCATTTCAATGGTTCTCAGAGCAGGTAATGGCACCTCTTACTCTGTGGTAAGCAGAGGTCAAGAATGCTTGATGTCCTGCCACATACTTGACTTACCCCTTCACAAGAAGAGTTGCCCCAATCTTTCAAGACCTTTAAATGTCCCTTGGGACATATATAAGTAAAAAAGCTATTTACTATTTTCTGAGCCTATAACCTAAAAAAAACAAAGCAAACCCACCAAGTAGTTTTTATGTAATTACAATAGGAGTTGAGGGAAGTTTGTACTTTTTCTGGGAAATATATCAAGTCTTGTTCACCATTCTGGAAAATCACATGATCAACATCAATGCCACTAAGCACTAGTAGAGTCACCAGTACAATACCTCTATATTAACATAAATGTGTCACACTCTGTGCTTGTAGCTGTCACCTTTAGGGTGTGAGCATCTAATATTTCATTATGTTTTTTACGGGGTGAGATCTGAGCACTTACATGTTGAATTATATATTATTGTGTTCTAAATGGTTTCTCTTTAATTTCTCCTTTATGTTTCACTTAGAGGATCACATTGGTATTCTGCCTTAGTGCGTAACTATGGTTGCATTATCTACGAATTTCATTTCACGGGAGTATAAGGAATGACAGAATATTGGTTTTAAAGAGGGGTTTTGGGTTTGATAGGCTTAAGAATGGGAGTTACTCAGATTAGAGGTCAGACTAGCCACTTAACTGGAAAAGATGAGGGATGGGGTTCAGTGAAGTTGTTTTTTCCCTGACTCCAGAAAAACAAAAAATGAGTAATTTAAAGCTGGAAGCAAATTCAGAGTTACTACAGCAACTTCTTCATTTAACTCATGAAGACAATGAGAACTTAAGGGATATGACAAATATCAACTGCTAGTCAGTGGTGGGACATGGATCAAACTTAAAAACCAGTGACAACTCTTTGGTAATCTTTTTAGAACACACGCTGTCCTCAGTAATTGAGAAAGGCAGCCAGGGGAGGTGAAATGGAGAAAACCAAAAGGCACTGGGCAAGCAATTAATTCCAAAGCTGGCAGTCTTTTCGGTGATTGCTTTGGTGACTAGAAATATTTAATCCTTAGCCCTCAAGGTTTGCTTGTGGTAAAGAGGAAAGTGATGAAAGAAGTTTGAGAATGAAAAGACAATGAAAGGAAATGGAAAAGTCAATTCTGGAAACACTGACGTAAACAACCACAAAAAATTATTTTGCCATACCTGATAGGAAAGTTATTTTCAATTTCCCTTTTAATTATGGATAGTTAATTACTGGGATAAATGGGAGAGCCTTCACCTATTGGATGCTTTAGGTTACAATAAAGGCCAGGCCATCGTTGCATAATGCCTAACACAAAATATTTGTTGCTTATAAATGGTTATTATTTGAGGGGTATTAGGAAAACCTGAGTCAAAAGCACCTTTCATTGGAGATAGCTAAAATTCTACTTCCTGACGCATGTTAGCAAGAATACAAATTTTGGTGGGGGAGAGGAGAGAAAGGGGTTGCATCATGACTGATTTTGACCACTGTTTTATCCCCAGTGCTAACACCAATATCTGAACCTAAGAGGTGCTCAAATATTCACAAGGGGGAGGGAAGGAGGAGAGGTGGGAGAAAGGAAAGGAATTAATTCATTCTTGGCCCTCTTCTAATATCCAAATAATCTTAGAAGGGATAATATTTTTTTTCCTAGCACTTCTGCACACATATATTTCACAAATCTTATTGTTCCGGCTGTTATGGCATGGAAAATATTGAATAGATATGGCTTCCATCTAGTTTGCTTCTTTACCTAGGGCACAAGTTATTATGACTCAAAAATGCCTTATATTTGAAGCCTTTCTCAATAAGAAAAATATTTTCTTCAAGCACTATTTAATTAGTTTACTAATAGAGATTTTATTTTTAAAGTCCCTTCTGTTCCCACTCTGTGCTAAGGGAACTGAGTTGCAAATGGTTAAGGTTACATAGATTTCAGTTCTCTTTCCATCACCATATATTTGATCCCCTTCACCCCAATAAACTTTAATTAAAAAAAAAAAGGTTAAGGTCTTAAAAGATGGATAACCAAGCAAATCTTTATCTTTTTAAAATTCATTTGATTTTCAAAGCCATTTAAACTGCTCCTGCAAAATCCAAACAAAAATGTCTCACCAAATTTTAGGAACACAGAAAAGCTAAAGCCCTGGCTTATATTTAGAACAACTGTCAGATTTTCATCTGTACTATAAAGTGCTTCCATCAAGATCTTTTCATATAATGTCCAGAAGAGAGTCATATACTTACATAGTGAATATATATTTTGTTTCTTGTGTGGTTGAGGCATATACTGCATACATTTTCAGATTTATTTTTCTCTTTCACTACAATAATTTCTGCCTATATTTTTTCCCTTGAGAAAGGGCTGAATTTTCAAAAAAATGCATGGTTGCAAATGAGTCACTAAATTACAACACATCAACTGATGTCCTTGAAAATCTTCATAGAGGGAGCTGTAATAAAAGGCTGTTTTAGCCATTCTTATTGGTGGATGGCTGTCCTTTGGTCCCAGTTACACACATAAGTCTACTGCATAGACTTAGCAGAGGCTAATTGCCGATATTTAATCAGTGTGGAAGACAACAGACACAGGGGCCATTACACTTGGCAGGCATCATCATTTCCCACTGCGTGCATTTTGATCAATGGAATTGTGAGTCTATTTTTGACAGCCGGATTTTGGGAGAACAAAAACCTACCATTTTGCTCATCTCCCAAGGTCTTCTACATAATTTCACTAACGAAAATGTCCTGCATTCCTGCGTTATGGTAGAGAGTGGTGAAGAGCTCAACCCCTTGGGTTAGTCTGTGTGGATTTTAATCTTGGCTCTAACACTTAGCTGCTGCATGAACCTGGCAAAGTATGCAGCCTCGGCTGGCCTCTTTACCTCACCTGTAAAAGGTGGGCAATAATAATACTCAACTTATTGGATTATTTAAGGATTACATGAATTTATACTTGTATAAAGTGCTTTGAAAACCATCTGGCATGTTGCAGGTAAATAAACAATTATTTTGATGGTTAAATTCTATTGCTTATCTTTGATTTCAGGTTCTGTAAATGACAGCGACTTAATGCTACAGTAGCCATTGATGTGATAACCATCAGATTCACCATATCTGAAACAGAATTCATCCTCTCCCTCACCCACGTGTGTCCCAAAATCTGCTCCTTCTATTCTATTCCCTATCTAGCTAATGACATAGTAAGCTCCTTGTTACACAAGCTAGAAAACGCAAAGAAATACTCATTTGCTCTACTCCCTCTCCTTTAGCTTCAAACTCAAGAAGTCACCAAAGCTTTTCAAAATTGCGTTCTCAATATCCTGCTTCAGGCCCTTCTTTCTTCCTTTCAAAAGAGCTGCAAAAGCTCTCCATGTCTGACTACTCACCTTCTAATCTATCCTATGCATAGTCCCCAGATTTCTCTTCCTAAAATACAACCCCGACCACATGGCGTCTAATTCTTTTAATGTGTTCATTCTATTAATATACTATATATAAAGTAAAAATCATTTGTCTCCTATTGTACTAGCTAGATGCTGATGATACAGAAATAGACAGATCCCACTCTCAAAGGGCTTACAGCCTAGGGGGGCCATAGATAAGGGAGTAGGCAATTTTAATACAGCGTGATATACACTATTTTTGGTGGTATGCATAAGGTTCTATGACATTAAGAAAGGGGTAGTAACATGGACTAGGAGGGGAGCATATGAACAAAGACTTCCTTTCAATGTTAATTGATTAAAAAATAAAAATAAAAAGCTTCAACTGTTTCCTATTACATAGGGTGGATTCCACACTCTGCAGTTGCAGCCTGGCATTCGAGCCCTCCCTAAAGCAACCTGAACTGAGTGAGCTTCTCACACTCTACAATCTACTCAACTTGTCTTTTTATAGTTCCCCCAAAGAACCCACCTACCAAAACTTTTTTTTTTCATAACTTCATTTTAGTTCTCTCAGCCTAGAATGGGATTATTATTATTTTTTTTTAGCTGAGCCATCCTGCCACCTGTTGGCATCTCAATGGCAGCTCAGCTCAGGCCGGACTTGAACCTCTGTTGCTCAGAGCTCAAACCTTCGAGAACGCTCTTAACCAACTGAGCTACTCAGCCGGCCCTAGAATGGGATTTCTTTATCATTTTCAAGGAGCAATTTAAATGACCCCACCTCCTCAGTGAAGCCTGCTAAAATGCTCTAGTCAAATTAATCTATCTTTTTCCTCCTTGCTCACATCCCTTCCTGCTTCCATTTAATGCTTATCCCAGTCTGCCACGTTACAGAGTAACTACGCATGCGTCTCTTTCTTCCACTGGATTATGTGCTAATAGAAGGCGAGTGCCATATCTCATTCATCTCTGCATTTCCCAGAGGGGCTTTTACAATAACTGACACCTAGGAGGTGCTCAGTAAATGCTTGTTGAATTAAATTAAATTAAACGGTTGAGAAGGCATTTTTATTCTTTGTGATCTTCAGGCATCTCCCCGAAAGACCCTCTATTCAAAAGATTTAGCCTCTTGGCTGAAGATTTTCATGTTCATTTCAACTCTGAGGGAGAGAACTTTTCACGGGAAGGAAAAAAATCATCCATTTTGAATATTTAAAAATCACATGGAAACAAAGTAGTATCTTTGTTTTAGGGCTTTTCAGGTACTTTTTAAAATTCTTGAAATCCAAAGTCAGAAATGGTTTAGAATTCTTACCTGATTGGACAGAGAACAATGAACGAATTTAAGATTAATTAAAAAAAACTGAACTGAAACTAACTGAGGTATTCAAATGACTTTGTATCTTCAGATTACAAAGTCTTAATTATTAAACACTTTGTGTTTGCATTTGCAATTGAACAATTTACATAAAATATAGCCCAATGAATAAAGTAATAGTAAAAAAAAAGGCAAAAAGTATTATAAACTAGATAATTAATGTGCAAATGAAAGGCAAAGGAGAACAAAATACTTTTATTATCCTTTACTTATAGCATAGTTTTAAACTCTCAAAAGGAAAAAAAAAAGAGCTTATTTAATCATGACTTCACAACGCAATGCAATGGGGAGTCCTAGCAGAATTATGAATGTTTCTATGAGCAAGATGAGGAAACAATCTCTGGCTTAAAGTCACACAGACAGCTGGTGAGAGCTAGACCAGAACCCTCATCTCCTGACCATCAGTCCTTTGCTTATCTCATTAGTGTTAGGTCTAGACGCCACCAACAAGCATCATTAATTAAGTTCAAAGTTAAATACACAATTCATAAGCTGAGGTAGATAGTTCCAGCAAAATTGTGTTCCTCATTTTTTTTTTTTTTAGCTGAGCCTTCCTGCCACCTGTTGGCAGCTCAGCGGCAGCTCAGCAGGAGCCGGGACTCGAACTGCTGTTGCTCAGAGTTCTCACTCTTGAGCAAGCTCTTGGCCAGCCTCTGTGTCCTTCTTTTTTTTTTTTTAATTGGGGAATTGGGGGGATGGGAACAGTGCTGGGGAATTGGGGAAAGGGGAACAACAAGTTGCTGTCATTTTGTGTCTTTCATTTTTAATACCATGTTCTCATCCAGGCTAATCTCTTGAAACTATGTGACTATGTGATAACCTCTACCTCACATCAGTGACTTTCCAGAAGCTCCTATAATTTTAAAGCATTAAGAAAACAAATTCCCCAAGTTCTAGCTATGGTGTGATTGCACAGAAATCTCCAGTTAGACATTTGAAACATGCTGCCCTCTGTATTCTGGGACTGGAGGTGGGAGACGAGTGGGGAAGACGACAGGGGATGCTGGTATATGAACAGAAAGCATTCCATGATGATTCCTTGGTAACAATGACAAAGAACTTTTGTTCTTTACTTTGACTATCAGCTGGACTTCTAGAAGGGGGAAAATAGAGGAGTTAAAGAGTGGGGGCACTGGATCTAATAGATTGGGTTTCAATTTTTGCCATTTAGTGTGATTTCCAAAAGTTTTCTCTATTGGTAAAATTGGGATAAAAATAGTTATCTTCTTTATACCATTGCTACATGTTCAATGACATAAAATATGTAAAAGTGCTTAGCAAAAATTTTGGCATCTAATAAGTCCCC
This sequence comes from Hipposideros armiger, assembly GCF_001890085.2. Classification (NCBI taxonomy): domain Eukaryota; kingdom Metazoa; phylum Chordata; class Mammalia; order Chiroptera; family Hipposideridae; genus Hipposideros; species Hipposideros armiger. Next base: position 2,174,723 of record NW_017731523.1, on the reverse strand, counting down.
AGTACTTCAGCTATTATTTGTAGTAGTGGTAGTACAGAATTATTAATTTTGCTTTTCCATATATGATAATAAAATAAAAAGCAGAGATGGGGGTTTGGATGAAAATGGAGACAGGGCAACTGAAGAAAAGGAAGGGTATTTGTGAGAAGAAATCATAAATGATATTAGAGACAGATTTCCAAGTGATGAATACAACAGAATTTCTTCATGATTTCATTTTTCTTGAAAGAGAAAAGTACCTAGATTGATGGAGCATGAACACAAAAGGACTAAGAGTAAATGGTCCATTTAAAAGACTTAATGTCTTGATTAAAATATCATCATTCTTTAAAGTCCCAAATGAGGATAAATTAGCCTGGATGAAGATGTTCACATCCTCATTTGGAGCATCAGGCTTTGACTGATCATGGTGGGAGTTTGCTCTGCCCTGAAAACCAGTGGGCTGGCAGATGAGTTCGCTCTGCACCCACCATGAACGACAGTACCAAATGCCACCACCAAATATTTTCTCAAAGATAAAGTGGCTTAGAGTGATCGACACAGCTCCGGCCTTCCTTTATAATCTCATAGCGTGAAGGGAACATACTATCATATCTGTCTTCTCAGAGAATCCAGAAATGCCCTCATAATTACATTTATGAAAGATATTTTGTGACTCAGTATTTCTTGATAACTACCAAAACTTTGGTTGAAAGAAGCCACTGAAGAAGGACTTTCTGAAGCTCCTTCTCACATTCCATTTTTCTCAATACTCCCAGTTCTACCCTGGATTAAACCAAACTTTCAGAGAATCATGAATTTATATTGCATCATGCTGGTGAATTATATAATTGTTTTTGTTAAAGTGCAATTTGGCACAATAACATCAGCTTATATTAAGAGACAGTCCAAGAAAAAAACCCCTGATAAAACATGTAACTGTATGAAAACAATTGAAGATTTTGTTCTCTACAGTACACAATGGCCACTTTGTGACTTTCCTTGGGGAAAATGTCTCTATCATTTCCTAATCAGTGGCAGTTGGCCTTCTTCTGCTAAGCAACTGGTTTGTTTTTCTTTTATGGACACTGTAAATTGTACACTTCATCATGTGTACCCCTTTTCACTGGATGCTGAAAAGCTTGTGACAAATTTTTGTCTAATCTCTAAAACTTTATCTAAACTTTTAAGTATATTTTTGTGTCCTTTTGGCTTTATTTCACTTTTCTACCCTTATATTCTCTTTGCCTCATATTTCTCATCATTAAAAATTCATTTTGCCTAGCCATATTGTATGCTGACTTCAGTCATATGTTAGAACTTAATGAATAATGAATGAATCAGTATTTCTGATGATGAAGTTATACCATGATATTTAATAGGTTAAAGGACAGAGGGCATATCAATCTCTCTCTAGAGAGAGAGATCTAAAATTTCAGATAACAAGGATTCTAGAAACAGGCAGTCACCAAATGTGGGTTTAGTTGCTCAACATGTTGGACACAAATATCTCTCAGATTCTTTAGGTATTTTCCTCATGGTGGCAAAATGGCTGCTAGAGCTCCATTAATTCTGCTGTCAATCAAAGCAGGATGAAAGGGATGGGAGCAGTGGACAATCCCTCAGTGGTTAGAACTGGGTCACACTGTCACCCATATTTACAAGGGAGACTAGAAAAGATAATCTGTAATATCTACAATCTATAGAGTAGGTACAGGCAAGTGAGTTGGGTTGGAATTAGGTACTGGGTGTGACAACATAAATTCTGCCACAGGTATCATCAGCCATGGAAATAAGGCAATTCATTAAAGCTTTCAACACGGGCCGGCCGAGTGGCTCAGTTGGTTAAGCGCTCGCTCAAGAGTTTGAGCTCTGAGCAACAGCGGTTCGAGTCCAGCCTGAGCTGAGCAGCCGCTGAGCTGCCAACAGGTAGCAGGATGGCTCAGCTAAAAAAAAAAAAAAAGCTTTCAACAATCAGTTCAAGTTTGAGTAATATTCTTTATTTTCTAACTTTTCAAGGAAAATATAGAGGAACTTACACAATTGGTGGTTTGTTTAAGGGGCACCATAAAGTCTAATGATGGAAAGGCATTTCTTTTCCAGACAACTTAAGCGGGTCCTGCACCCAGGAAGGCTGACCTCCTTATGGAACATAGCACCAATGAATGCATTAGTTCTGGGTGGTCCTTTTCTTTTAGAAAGTAGTCAATCGGAAACTCTTCCAGTTACTCAGAGTACACATCATTATTTACTTAGCTTTATTTAAATCAGAGAGAGTATATGAATATATTTGGTGCTTCTGAAGGTGAGATTAACAGGGCACTCTCTCTATGACTATTGTTTTTACTACAACTCCCATGTTCTGTTTTGTAGCTATACCCTGTTATATGAGTTGATATGGGTAATCCATGACTGTTCATCTGTTTGGAGTAGGCACTTCCAATTGGTTTGGCAATTCTGGAATTTTAAGTGGAACAAACTCCAAGCTATGAAGTTAACGGGGTTCTTCAATTCCAACTTTGACAACCAATTGTAATGCATTTGGCAGAATTTCCCTGAGCTCAGTCAATTGTCTATTTTCAAGGTCTTGTCCAATGCATAATAGTTACATAGGAAATCCAGGTTTCAAGGGCATGCTTTCAGAGCAACCATGTATCAGAAACAGATGGATTTTTAAGACAGAAGCATAAAGACTCTTACTTATGAAAAAAGGAAATAAAAATAGAATTAAATAATAAATCAATCACAGTAGCAAGTATATTAACATTCTTGTCTACTCCAAAAAGAGAAAACACTCATCTTGCAAGTCCTCTGGTAAAGGCTGGGCATAAAAGCACTTTCAATGGACAATAGGGGTCTAATAGTAACTTCATTTCAGGGAGAAATTCACAGAGAATTTCCTCAAATAGGTGACTTTGTTGAGCTTGATACAGGCACAAGCAAGGTTTGGAATTTTAACTTCAGTATCTGGACTCATTTATTATGGCTTAGTGATCTAGGTAACAGTTTAATAACTGAAAATTGGGTGTTACAATCTCTGTCTCACCAATGAATTTCTTTGACCTTGGACTAGGCACTTGACTCTACAGAATTACTTTACCAGAAATTAGAAAATGGTAGATCAAATATACAAGTTGCAAAACTGGAGAAATTAAACTAGTAACAATATATCTTCACTCTAAATATAGGTCTATTTCAGCACTTAAATGATTTCACCTTTTTGTTTTGTAGGAAGCACAAGGCCTTGAATAAAAACAAAATGAAACATTGTCTTCTTTCACTGAGGTTTCTATCTATATCTGGAATGTCGACTATTAAAATGTCATTCTTTATTAACTATTGGCAGCATCTGGTGAACCACAAAAAATATCCTTTCGTATGGGACTAAAGGAAGATAAGAAATCTATCTCTTAATGAGTAGACAATTTTCCTCGGTTTATGGGAACTACTACTTGAAATAAAAGAATTTGACTAAATGACCTTTCGAGTTCCTATCTAATCAGTCTTCCTGCTGCACTCCTTTAGCAGAAAGAACTTACCTAAAAGAACTTACCTACTAGATCCAAGTATGGCAACAGATGTACACACACACACACACACACACACACACACACACACACACACACCAAATTTCCATGTATGCATATGTCTACGTGTTTACATATATGGGAGGAGTTACGGAAAGGACAGGTATAGAGAGAGAAGAGAGAAGAAAAAAAAAAAGATGGCCAAAGGCTTTAAAAGTAGTAAGCCCGAGAAAAATAACAGGAAAAGCAAGCAGGGTCTTTCATGAAATCCTGCTTGAGATTTCAGTGTCTGTTCCTTATTAGTGGAATCAACAGATCATCCCACTGCCTCCTGCAGATGAAAACCACATGCATTTGAAAGATGATGTTCCAACTTTAAATAAAAAAAGTAACCAAGGAAAAGAAACTGCTTCTATAGAAATGGCTTCTTTTTTCTTTTGCTCATTGAGAAAACATCAAAACTTTAAAAATGGGCAAAAATAAAATTGTGTATCTTTAAATAAGAGGAAGGGTCAACTTCTTATGCTAGGGATGGTCAGATACTATTTGCATAGAACTGAATCAACTCTATGAAGGACAGTTTCATAAAACTCTAATTTCATATATTTCTACTATTAGAATTAATATTTCTGTGATGATATAAATATAGGGATGTAGCAGCTTTCTTTTATTGGTTAATTCTAATAATAATAGTTAATAGAGAATGCTTCATATGTGTTTTGAGTATTTTACATCCAGCATACATATAGTCACCATAACCCTATGATATAGGTCCCATTATTATACCCATTTTCACAGATGAAAATTTCAAAGTTAATTTCTCAAGAGCACGCAACTAGTAAGGGTTAGATGTTAGAATCCAAGCTCAGTCTATGGGGTTCTAGAGTCCCTGCTCCAAACCATGACATTGTACTACCATCTAAGAGTGTTTTATAGTATTATATTTTTTATTTTTTAATCAATAAATCTTAGCTTAGAGAGTGGAAGGAGAGCATACTCAAGAAGACAAAAGACAATAGCCGTTATCTCACAACTATTTCTCTTCAGGTGTCCTACTTCTTTAATGTAAAACAAAATTTTATGAAATTTTGCCAACCTGTCACGACCCTAACAGTAAAAGCCCAGGTGAATAATGGATCTTTGGTTTCTAACCAAAACATGTGTTGCCATGTTATTTTATCATGTATCACCAGCCATGTCTTTCTACGAGCAAACATCCTGATAAAGCATGGCTCAATGCTCCTGAGGGGTGCTGAATTCAAGGATGTACCAACCATCATAACCCCACCACACTGAGAAACCTGCAAGAAAGAGCACTGGGCTAGATCACATAGGACTTGAGCCCAACTTCAGTATTGCGATGTGGAAATATTACTCTTGTCACAGGAAGTATCAATGCATGAATGAGGGAATAGGTGTATGGGTAATTTAAACTTCTTGGAAGCATCTTGCTTCGTTCATCTATTGCCTTTTTGTTTTCATTATTTCCCAATAATTCCATAGGAATTATTATAGATCACATTCTCTTTGGTCTCCACTAACACCTATTGGCTCTTTCTAGATGGGTTCACTAAAACCGTTAAGTGATTATTTCTACTTCTACCACTATGTGTCAGAGGAGTGGTTTTCTTTGAAAAGTAGGACAGCCTACTAATGGAACAATAGGATTTCTGAATATGCTCTCCTTCAACAAAAGGTCTGAAGGATGAAGAAGAACTTCTGGTCTTACAATGCTTTTTCAAAACTTAGGAACCATAGGTCTAAACACTCTCTTGAGCAGGGATAGGTGATACTCAGAATAATGTAAGGTAGGCACCAATGAACTCTGGGAATCAGACAGGAAGAGCTGCAAGAGCAGCAGAGGGCAAAAGGAATAACTGACATGGAGAAAAGACAGAGAGTTAGAGAAAGTGAAGTATGAGATGGAAGAGGGGGAGCAGTGGAGAAAGGAATGGTAGCAAAGAAATGGCATCTTGGCCCTGGTTGTTTATATTTTCCCATGTTTTGGGGGGTTGGGCAGAGGCAAATGCTGCAGCTCTGCCTGCACCCCTGGACACTCTGATGCCTTAGAGAGTAGAATAGTTATTCATTCCCACTTTGCTCATCGTTCTTTGGGGATTCATGCAGACTTTGAGGGTTGAGCAACAAAAAACTCCATCTCAGTACTCATAAGACTGGTTGCTTCCACGTGGACCACAAAGCTGACATCAAATCTGATTCCTTTCCAAAATTTCTCACCTTGGGTAGGTGTTGAATTTAATCGTTCCCTTTTTGATGACCTCAAGGCAGAATTAAGGAATTAGTGGGTTTTAGAAATTTAGCTGTCATCCAATCCAGGCTGTAACTCATCTATTACGTACACCTGCAGCATGCCCCAAACTCACTTGCTTTTGAGTGCTAGGCTCTCTGCATAAGCGATTACATTTAGTCCTCTATCAGACACAAATGGCCAAGCTGTGACAGTTCCCTGGAATATTTTTCTTTTAGATTCTGAGACATGTATAAACCTTTCCAGCGGTTCTCAACCTTCCTAATGCCACGACCCCTTAATACAGTTCCTCATGTTGTGGTGACCCCCAACCATAAAATTATTTTAATTGCTACTCTATAACTGTAATTTTGCTACTGTTATGAATTGTAATGTAAGTATCTTTTTGTTTTTTGATGGTCTTAGGTGACCCCTGTGAAAGGGTCGTTCAAAACCCCCAAAGGGGTCACGACCCATAGGTTGAGAACCGCTGCATTTAAACAATACTCGCATGTCTCTACAAAGTCTTAAAAAAGTGTAATTTTTCTGCAAGTCACTGAGAATAGAAAAGACACACTATCTTTGCATACCAGAGCTCCAGTCACCATAAAAAATAATTCTGCTCTGTCCAAATCCAGTAATGGATATCAATTACTTGGAAAACTGTTTGTAATTTATCTTACTGCTATCTCTTTAAACAGGCTATTTATAATAGGAGTCAGATGATATCCTACCAACCTACATGAAGAGAGTGGTTTTCTGGGTTTCTTTAAGTGAACTGAGTTTCAAAAGATTTTTGATTGGTTCTCAAGACTGGAAAATTGCATTATCAGCTTCAGGTTCAAAAGCAAAAGTCTATAATTTTTAATGGTAAATGTTTCATGGCCTGTTTTTTATAGCATGTCAAAACAAGAACATAGTATTTCCAGTTGGGAAAAAAATCACAAAGTTAGGCACAGTTGTGCAAAATAAAAATTTATATTTTTTTACAAGGATATTTTCATACATGGTATCCACAGAGCCCAGCAATTTACTATGGAGTTCTACTTATTGCTCTTATTTTGCATAAAGGTCACCATTTGAGTTGTAAATAACAAAAGTACCATATGGCTCAACCCACAGTTCTTTAGAGCAGTGATATTGTTTTAATATCTCTAAAAGGATTTAATAGAGAATACAGTAAACCAAAGATCAGGATCAACCGTCAGCATGATTATTAAAAAATTTAACACATGCTAGGCAACTCAGTAACCTACTCAAAGCCCTGAAAGACTAGAGTGCTGTCAAAAAAATGCATAGAAGTCAACTAGCAGCCCCAAAATGCTGGTTGACTTTGGCTAAGATACTTGAAAACATAAAAAAAGTTCCCCTTACATCTCTATTGCCAGATTTCATTAATAAAATGAAAACTAGAAAGCAAGATTGTAAAAACTATAATAATTGAGAAGCCATCACTAGATATTCTGTCATTGTATATTATCCCCCAAACTAAAGTTACAATGAGAAAAGACAAATGATCTTGAAGTTTGAGCTGGAGTCATTTGATCTGCATAATCCCAAATTTTCTCAACTGCAAAGTAAGACTAACAGACCCATCTTACTTACCTCACAAGGTTGTTAACAGGCTCAAGAGAGATAATATATGTTAAAACTGTGTGGGAAGTTTAAAGTGTTATATAAATGTGAACTATTATTATTATTATAGCACGCCCATGAATTTTACATAGGATCTGTGAGAGGTGATTTTGTTTTTTTACTTAGATGGATACAATGCTTACAAATGAAGCTAATTTGTATATTTTTTACTAATCATAATTATTCTTCTCTCTCAAGTTTTCTACTTGGGCAAATGGGACACTATATGGGTAATATTAAAGTAGACTTTAAACATGTAAATATTTTTGCTTATGTTGCAATTTAAGTTCTCTCCCCATATAGCCATCTTGTGAAGTTGGCAGGAAAAGAAATTAAATTTAGTCCTTTTTTTATTAAAACAGGAAAATTAAAAAAGAGAAAAATAGTTTTGGAAATAATTCTAATAATATTTTCAAATAGTGAATATGTTGGTAAAATCAAATCATTGCCAGCAGTGATTACTCTAAAAAAATTTTTTTTGAAAAAGATTAGGCTACTTCGTGAGTTTGTAAGTGAAAAACTGCTGGCATAAGACAAGGCATCCCCTTCAGTGATGAGTGACTTGGGATTAAAGAGGGTCTGTAAAAAGTTACTCTATAGGGTTTACTAAATGAGATCAAAATGTTGCTTTCTTTGCTTTAATGTTTTAATTAAGGCCTGCGAGTTCATTCTTCCTGACTCTTACTTTGTAAACTTAGCCTTTCTGTTCCAGAATTTGTCTCCTGTAAATTAAAGACACAAACGATAAATATGTGTGTGGCCAGAACGGACATGCGCGCTCTGCTGCCTGCCCCTGCTTGGGCCCATCTGCTCTGATGGCGACGTGCCCACTGGCAGGCTGGTCCATTCTACTTCAGCAGAGCTGCCAGCCTTCCAAGGATCTATGCGTGGGTGCACTGTGGCGAGAGCTAGCTTTCCGCAAGGCGCCCTTCCACCCAACCTGCATATGGGTCTGTTTGCACTTGACCACACTGGTTGGCTCTCATGTGTCATTAAACAAATGCTCCTAGCATGAATAAAAAGAGAGCAGAATTACACCAGTATTTCAGGCACCAGTGAACACACAGCACACGCAAAACTTCCTGTAGAAAATGGCTCATAGTAGACAAGAAAGCCTCACAGGAGAGGGGAGGAAAATCATCCATCTTTATATTTTTAATGTGAGAAGAAAGACTATTGTCTTGCATATCCCAGAGTGAGCATTTTTATGGTCCCACGTAAGGGTACGTTTCCCTGTCATATACTTATATAAAGGTCTGGGAGAGACAGTAAGTGTGCATGGGGTGATTCCCTGTCTATGGGGCACTGCTGACCCGATATGCCATGCCCTCTTTATAACCCTCTTTCAACCTAAACCTGAAGGCACTGAAGCAAAGGACAGGAGGCAAAGCCTAGGGGCTTCAGAATGGAGGGATAATAGCAAAGTATTTCAATGACTAACGGATCTAACAGTGGCTCTGTTCTTTATAAATATTAAAGAGCAGTAACAAAAGGCAAACAAGATCATGAATAAAATAATTGACAGAGATCAGGACACGTGTCACCTAAATTTACAGGAATTCTAATGTATGTCTGAGGGATAAGAATCAAAGGCATTGCTACAGGAGAACCCAGGGTAACAACGGCTGCATTTACCCATTCATTCATTCATTCATTCATTCATTAACAAATACTTAATGAGCACTGACTAGGTACCAGATGCTAGGGATACAAAGGTGAACAGACAGAGAGATTCCCTTCCCTCTCAGAGTTTACATTCTAGTGGGGGAGAAAGACAAACAGCCAAATAAATGTATGCTGCAATGTTAGGTAGTCACAAAGGCTATGAAGAAAAGTGAAGCAGGAAAAGGGGAGAGAGACTGGCAGGGCTGCTATTTGGGATAGAATGGGCAGGGAAGGCCTTACTGAGAATGATGATATTTGAACAGAGACCTGTGTGAAGTGAGAGAGTGAACCATGTGGAGCTCTGGGGGAGAAGTGGTCCAGGTAGGAGCAACAGCAAGTGCCAAGGCCCTGAGGTAGGCTAAAGCTTGGCTTATTTAGGTAACAGTAGTAAAGTAGAGGGAAGGAGGACAAGGAATAGAGTGATATGCGATGAGGCTGGAGACAAAGACTAATCAGATCATGTAGAACTTGTAGGTAATAGTTGGTAAGGACACCGATTTTTATTTAACTTGAGCGTGATAAGAAGAGACTGAAGGTTTTAGGCCAATGGACAAATGACATCTCTGATTTGCACTTTTATACGATTATTCTTGCTTCATCTCTGAAAGACTAGCCATGAGAAGCAAAGGTAGAAGTCAGTAGTCCAGTTATCCAGCTACCAAATATAGAATAAAATAATAATAGTGACTTGAATTAAAGGGCTTTTGGTGGATCAGGTAAGAAATGGTTGGACTGGGGAATATTTTGAGGGCACAGCTGACAGAATTTACTGCTATATTGGTTATGGGGTGTCAGGAGAAATAGGAGACAAGACACACACCTAGGTCTGGGCAAGAACAACTAGTTATCAGCTGGGAACACACTGAGATGAGAGAAAATTGGAATAGAAGCCTATATCAGGGAAGTGAGTTATTAAGAGTTCTGTTTGAAATATTGGCTAAGCAGTTGTAAATAAAAGTCCATAGTTCAGAAAATATAGGCAAAACATTAAGAACTCATTTGTCACATAGTGAATGCTCACTAAGTAATGGCTTTTATATCGTTGTTATTGTTGTTACTGCCAAGCTGACACCATCTTTTGCCTCTATGATGTTACTCAAGGAAAGGTTTGATGAATAGGAATAGGCTGCCTCAGGCAGGGCAGAACAAGTTCCTGTTCTGATCGAGAGAGAAAATCTGGGCCATGTTACTCAGTGTTTAAAAGCAATGGTGGGGGTGGCCGGTTAGCTCAGGTGGTTACAGTGCAGTGCTCATAGCACCAAGGTTGCCGGTTCAATCCCCACGCCCTCCACAACTAGATTGAAACAGCTACTTGACTTGGAGCTGATGGGTCCTGGAAAAACACACTGTTTCGCAACAAAAGAATAAAAATAAAGTCTTTTTTTTTAAAAAAAGAAAAGCAATGGTTATCTAGAAAGGAAATGGCAGGGCATAGCACTGGCAACTCCAGGCTCCTGTGCTATATACCACAGAGCAACGGTCCTCAAATGCCAGCCTCACCTGGGAAGCGATGAAAGATGAGCTTCTAAAGATCCTACTGACTCAGAATCTTGAGTTCCAGAATATATCATTTAAAAGTGTTCCCTGCAACTGACTGAAACCACTGCCCTGGAACAGACTCACTCTTCTAAGCTCTCTAGACCTGAAATGTTTGCTAACACTAGCCGTTAGAAGACCAAGATGGAAAGAACATCATGGTCATCTTTTACATAAAGTGGGCACATAACGCCCATTTCTAAAACACACCCAGGCATACCTATCAAAAATAGGCTTGCTGTTCAGAATGGTGCCCCAGAATGCTGCTGCACCTCAAAGAACACTTAAGACACCAGCTAAAATAAAACAGTGATAATACCAAATGCTGGTAAGGATACAGAGAAACTTGATCATTCATGTTGGAGGGAATTTAAAATGACACATCCAATCTGGAAAACAGTTTGTAAGCTTCTTAAAAAACTAAACAACCAGAAATTGTACATTTGGGCACAGCACAGAGCGAATTTCATGGGCTATTAAAACACGCCCTCTTTGGCGACACTTCTGTGCCCCATTTCTTCTTTAAGGGTGCCTTAGATATTATGTTTAAATAATTTACTTTTTAACTAAAATCAGTGTAATTCAATTCACCATGGGCCTTACATGTCATATGGATAGCTCTCAAAAGTGTGATCCCTGGGCCACCAGCAGTAGCAGCAGCACCTGGGAACTTGTTAGAAATTCAAATGATTGGTCCCCATGTCACACTTACTAAGTCAGAAACTTTAGGAGTGGAGCCTAGCAATCTGTGTTTTCAAAAGCACTTCCGGTGATTCTAAAAGCTTGAACCACTGTTTTGTACATATCTATATATCTTCACTTACATCTATCTATAGCTATATCATCTATATCTATATCTATATCTATGTCTATATCTATATATCTATATCTATATCTATGTCTATATCTATATCTATATCTATATCTATATCTATATCTATATCTATATCTATATCTATATCTATATCTATATCTATGTCTATCTCCTGGGTCCCGAATTTCTATCTGTGTTGATGTAGGATTAGGACAAAGATTGTATGATCACAGATTTCCTTAAAAAATGAAAATGGGTCCTCCATGCTAGTAAAATCTTGTGAGAGCTGAGAGCAAACATTAAACTCCTTAAATATCCCCTGTGGAAGAAATTCTGACCAACTACATCCTCTAGGCATAACACAGGCCACATTTTATTTATTTATGTTTTTGTTCCACTCCCCCAGTTCCCTACAGGCAGGAGACTCTCTCCTGTCAGGAGTCGTAACTCAGGCACTGTGGAGAGGACGAACAACTCAGAATCTGGGAGCATCCAGATAGGATTCACGTTCTTGCTGGGACACTTACTAGCTGTGTGATCTTTGACAAATCACAGTTCTGAAGGCAAAGGAATAAGGAACCACTAATTTACAGGATTGTTGTGAGAAAGCAATGCAATAACGTGCGGGAAGATTTCTTTGCAAGCTGTATTTCACTGCACACACATTAAATGAAAAATGTTATTCTCATTCCTCTTTACTATTTCCTAGCCAGAGACAAAGCTGAGAACAATGCATGAACTCTTGCAGTAGACCCCAGGACCTGATTCTTCCCACCTTTCTCCTGCTACGTGCTCATCTATTTCACTGCACATGAGTCTACATGTGCAGACTTGGGAGTGCCGTGTAGGTTTTCATGGCAGGAATGTGAGGTGGGTTGCAGGCAGTAGCTAATGGTGATAGCCACTTGTTCATGCAGCTCTTGATCTGTAATCCAAGAAAGCCTCCTGATAGCTTTCCTGTGTCTTGGAATTTCGACATATTTCTCATATTTCATACAACACAATTTGACCTTTCTTTACGTCATGTGCTTTCACTAATTATTTGTCTTAATTGCATCTCCCAAGCAGAATGTAAGCTCCCTGAGGACAAGAAGCTATGCTTCTCCACCTACTCTGTGTGGTCCAGGCTTCACATAAACGCTGATGAATGGACACCTTCATCTTTTTCCAGTCCCACACTGAGTTACGTGGGTAGCTGGGATGTCACCTTGAAATAGACTGATGGCTTCTCTAATGAGAACTTAGAGCAAATCAGCCAGTTGTCAGCTCAGCATCTGGCGGGGCCAGAGTAACATTTCAGGTATTGCTAAAGAAAATGATGTTAGCAGTGAAATACTATTTTTGCATCTGAGAACTGCCATATTTTCCTTTTAGTCTATCACTAGGTAAAGACTGACACAGGTTTTGACCATATAAAGTCTTTAGCTTTGCAACAATTTTATGTCATATTTACTATTGGCACGTACCTGTTGTTAATCTTTGTGTTTATCTTACAGGTTTGCAGTAATCTCAGTGGTTTTTGGGGTCATGGACATGGAGTTTCATATAACAGATCTAGCCCACAATAATATATACCTTGGCCCTTTTGAGAGATAGGATGCAAAAGACTTCTGGAAAATAAATTGAGCTCTGTAAGCTATGTCTGTTTAAAGGCATGGCAATCTAGAACAGTATGGCTGTTACTTTCACCACCAATCTTAAGCAACTTGCAAAGTTTTCCATGAACCATGAGATCCGTGCAAATGAACCTCATTCACTGTAGTCACCCTGATGTGAAACAAGTATCATTCATTATATGCTGGCTTGCTAGTTTGCATCCCATAATGCAATGATTACTTTTCACCACAGTAGAAGATTACTATTTTTTCCACCAAACATGCAAAATCAGGTAAACCATAACATGTAAAGAGCAAATATGTTTAAGTTTTGTTACTAGTTATCTCTCGTACTGGAGTTGTTGTAGTTTCATTTTTGAAATCAAATAAAAAATTCAGTTTTTATTTTAATTATGACTAGTTATTTCTATAGGGCTGTGATACATCTTTAAAATTTTTTTTGCAAGCAGAACCTGATTGTGTAGATCTTTCACTTAATCACAAGTATAGAGAGGTCAGTTAAATAAACCACAAGGGCTCCCCAAGGCATCACTCTTCGTCCACCCAGTGACTGCTCATCCTAATGACTCATGACTTGAAAGCATCCTATCCACACAAACAGTGGTTTGCACATTCCTTTCTTCTCCACCAACTAGAAACTATTCTGACTCCCTTGATTTCTTCCTTAGATGGCAAAGCCCGGGCAACTCTAAGGTTATGCAGTAGCTTCTTTCTCCTTTCACTAATAACATAGTCGCAGAGTAGGAGAATTTAAGCTCTGCAACTTGGTAGCTCGGCCATATTAAGCAAGTTACGTAGCCTCTCTTTTCCTATATTTTTCTCATCTAGAAAACAGAGCTAATAATACCACTGTAAAGAGTTTTTGAGAGGGATTAAATGAAATAATACATGTGAAATGTTTAGGAGAGTTCCTGACACACAGTGAGTCTTCAGTGCATCTTTACTTTTATTCAACTGATTTCCCTTAATCTGACTCCAAATTCAAGGAGCAAACTTGTGATGATAATTTTTCTTCCCATGGAGATTTTTACCTACAGGGCAAGAATGCCCTTGGTTATACTGTTCCTAGTGACAATGATAATTCTAAAGTTGGCATTTTTATTTATAGCTCAGTCTCTATAAGCTTGGTTAATGTGATTATGCCCTTGAGAGAAAGATCTGGTTTCTGAATTTATGTGGACTTTAATAAATTGAGTGAAGTAATGCTTCTGTCACCACCAACCTCTGTTCTTTCTTTCCGACTTCTATAGCTCATTTCTGGTTGTTAACATAGGCTGCATGATAGAAACACACCAAGCTGCTTAAATTAAAAACTTGGTGTTGGGATCTATACACTCTGATTTTTGAAAAGCTACCATAGGTTCCTGGGCTGTTGAGCACAGATCTAGACTGGCCTCCATAATTAAAATCCTAAAGTCAGAGAGATGCTGATTAAGTGGGTCTAGGATGGGGTTTAGATACCTGTCCTTTTGACAAACACCACAGACAATTCTGATTCAGGTGGTCCTTGAAACATATTTTGAGGACTACTGCTAAGAAAATGGATAGTCAGTTTCACAATCACGCTGAGCCAGAAGGGCACACAGAAGGTATGACGGGCATGAATTATGCCAAAGACTAGTTCTCCAACAGAATATCATAAAACGCCGAATCGATGTGAATAATACGGAATGACTGATGGATGAAAAAGGAGGGAAAACTAAAAAATGGAGTCTTATCACGGGCTTGGCAAGAGTTTGGAGAAACACAAGCCAAACACTAAAATGTTTCTGGTTTTGCAGTATTAGTTTTGAGCCTCTTTGCACGGCCATCCACTTCAGGTGGACGCTGGCTGGGGGTACTAAAAGAGAGACGCTGAGAGGAAAACAAAACAAAACAAACAAATCAACAAAGAAGATGGCGAGAACAGGTGAACTGGTGGGAAGAGAACAAAGACCGTTGGCATTGATGATCACCTACCACAAACAGGCAGAAGTGATAAAAGAGAAGAAAGCAGTGAAGCACTGATGTGTCACCACTTCCCACTTTCATCATCAACCTCAACCCTAAAAAAACAAAACCCAAAAAACATCCCACATGGTCACTCATATGAAATCACAGGGCTATATTTTTCTCTTAAATCCTTGTGACGTTCTTTGGGTTCACTTCTGTTGTTTCTCTTCCTTGTCTATGAAGGAATTCAAACTGTATGAATATGGAGTAACTCTCCATTTCACATGCAAAATATTAGAGGTATTTAGAGAACTTTTAATTTTCTATTTGTTATCGCATATGCTCCCAGAAAATAAGCATAAGAGGAAAAAAACATTTTTAAACCAACAAAGAAAATAAATCCCAAAGAAAACAAAAAAACCACCAACAACAGGAAAAAAAGGAGGTTTAAGTACTACAGCAACACTGAGGAAAACAAAAAAGAATAGCCAGATGCTTCAAAATGTTTTCCAATTTTGAAAATCTGACTCAGTTTGATCAAATTTTAAAATCAACCTGACTGATATATGACTTCCTAAAAGTTGTTCAGCAGCTTTAGCTTATACACATGCTAGTGGTAAATGTTACTTTTACAGTGTTTAAGTTACAAGGAAGGGGCAGAATGTATCTGCATATGGAAAAACATCACCTGACCCATTCTGTGTTTATAAATAGAAGCTAACACTGTAGGGAGAATCTGGACGACCGCCCACAGAAGACACAATATGCATGCCTTACCTTCCTGAATCTATCTTTTCTTACCTCTATTTATTGCATAAGAGCTGGGGTTTTTTTCATATTTAAGCCTTACCTAAGCATCGTGGGGATGATTTCATCACCACATTTAAAAAATGCCAACCAAGTGATTACTTTAAGAATGAAGATAGCTGAGTAGTAGTGCCAGGGTTAGGGGCCTTTCTGTTATAAAGGATGACTGTGTGAGAGAAAACATCTGCTGCACCATTTAAAAATATGCTCTTAAAGGGATGGCTCCTCCAACCTGCCCAAATGGCATTATTTAACAAACACTGTATAATGAAGGTTTGGAAAAGTCTTATCCCCAAAACATTGCAGAGGCACAACCATTTAAATACCCAAGCAAAATGAGTAAATGAGAAATATAATCAGATTGAATGCACAAAGGGAACAGAAGGGATGAAAAACATAGTACAACTGGTAGTGGAGAATATTGAAAGGATAAAGAATAATATTTTTCCAAACCTGGAATGCGTCATTTTAAATCAAAAGGAGATAAATTGCTCATGAGCCATTTTCCCAGCTTACTCAAGAACAAGGTACCTTTTAAAAGGTTTATGGAATAAAGGGTGTATGGAACTGAAATGTATGATTTATAGAAACCAAAAAAATAATTGGCTTAAAAATTACAACAGTCCAATGTGATAACTAATCAAAAAACGAAAGTATGAGTAACAGATAGTGATGTATATTAAGTGAACTCAAATCCATTATGTTCTCTAAGTTTAGTGAACTGCTAATTTTTGAAAGAGTAAAATACTGTCCTTAAAGTAAAAGTGAATCGTATTTAGGACTAGAAGCCACAGACTACTTCTTAAATCTGCTTCTGTCTATATTTTACTACAATCCCAAAACATTTTTAAATCTTTTAACCTTTTACCTCTTACTAATTTTTTTCCCCATCTAGGGGTTTATAAATGTACCCCAATGATAAAAATCTCTATTCAGAAATGCAGCTTCTCTGTCCTCAGGACAGCCTTGTAGTCCAGATTTCCTATAATCTCACATGACCCCAGAGAAAAACGCCAGTGTGCAGTAGACAGTGAATCCCCCACGGTAGACCTGATGTGGCAACGACAATGATGAGTCTGGACATCTGCATATGCATCTGTCGCTAACAATACTGTGTGACAAGGTCTCCTAAAAAGCTTCTCCTTCAAGTGATGCAGAGATGCCCCCACCCCTGCTTCCAAATATCTCCATGACTGGTGTCAGCTCTAGGAAAGAGCATAAAAGCAGCTAGAACACCCCACTGCTGTAGGACTTGGCAGCTCTGAAGAACAAAGGCAGGGAAGTGTAAACATGACTCATGTTTTTGGTTACAGCCACAAAATCAGACATGGAGCAATTATGACTCTTTGTGTTAAGGAGTGCAAATCAGTATTTCAAAGACCATGGGAAATAATAAAACTTTAATTTGTTTGCTATATTTACTTGAAAAATACTTATAATTAAAAAACACAAGGTGTGAAATACAGTAAATAAATTTTCCAAAAAAACTAAACTGATGAGCCAAGAATCATGATAAGTATAAATTCAGTGTATTCTCCAATGGTTGGTGGGGTTATTCTAGTCCAGTGGTATCCAGCTTTAGTGTGATTTAGAAGCACCTGGAGGGCTTGCTACAAGACGGACTACTAGGCTCTATCCCCAGAGTTTCTCATTCAGAAGGTCTGCGGTGGAGTCTTAGAATTCACATTCACAGTGAGTTCCAAGGTTGTGCTGATGCTGCTTATCTGAGGACCACACTTTGAGAAATGTTGCTCTAGTATAGTGAGAACTTCATGGTTAACTACAATGTCAATAATTTGATTTGTCTTTTGGAAGAATTTCCCTACACTATTTTTCTTTGTACTTGTCTCCCTGTCAACTGTTATTCCTCGGCATATAGGTTACAAGCAGAAAATTCTTAGCCCCATCTCCTGTACTTAATCTACTTGAGTAGTGATTAAACAACTTGACAATGGATTTATTTTAATGTATAATTTTACATTAAAGAATTAACATTAATTGCTGGTAGGTGCTCCTCAGTTGCAGTTTAAAGATGGATTTTTCTTTCTCTCTTAGTAACATTTTTTTCCCCACATGCTTTTATTTTTAAAGATTTTATTGGGGAGTTGGGGGAGGGGAACAGACAAGTTGCTGTCGTTTTGTTCTACAGTCTAGTTGTTGAAGACGTTGCTTCACTGGCCCACGTTGGTATTATCATTGTGCTCTTCCCGGGTGAGGCAGATCGGTCACCGGTCTTGGGATGGCCACTCACGGCAGCTCTTGTCAGCTCACATTGGCTGTTAGCCACTCACGCTGGCTGCCAGCCACACACAGTAGCTTATGGCAACCCACTGCAGCAGGGGCTGCAGCCTATCCATCGCTGGCGACTCACGGCAGCCCAGCTCCAGGTCGAGCTGTTGTTCACCATCTTAGCTGTAGAGGGCAGTGTCACTGGCCCCCATGTGGGATCCGAACTGGGGCCCTGCTGCTCTTAACCAAGCCAGCTCTTTACCAACGCGCCACTTGGCCGGCCCTTCCCA
>NW_017731523.1:2134410-2151020 GCF_001890085.2 Hipposideros armiger | reverse complement strand
AACCGTGGCCCTACTGCTCAGAGCTGGTGCTCCCAAGTGAGCTCTTAACCAACTGAGCCACTCGGCTGGCCCAATGAGTTATTCTTTGGTGTACTTGATGGCATCCTCCACCCTGATAACACATGCACACACATACGCACACACAGAAAGCAAAATCAAGTCTTGCTTCTCCTTCCTTATGGTACAAATTAGAGCAATAGTTTGCTAGTTATTCTATGATATAGAGGTTTGTATGAAGCTGAGCACACAGAGAAATGATGTATCACATTCTTAATAAGGATACATGAGTCATAGAAAAATATGCTCAGCCTTAAGCATTTCCAACAGCTTCAAAGAAGAGTCACGCATTGGTATATGTGTACTGTGTATGAATTGTGATTCTTGGTTAACATTAACATTAATCATATAATCTGCATATTACCTATTATTTGCAAGGAGAAATAACATCAACTAACATCCACTTTTAGATACTGTGCAAATATCTTTATATGCCTTAGCACACTTAACCAATCAGTACTTCACTTTGATAATGACATGTAGCATCTGTCT
Source organism: Hipposideros armiger (assembly GCF_001890085.2). Taxonomy (NCBI): domain Eukaryota; kingdom Metazoa; phylum Chordata; class Mammalia; order Chiroptera; family Hipposideridae; genus Hipposideros; species Hipposideros armiger. Next base: position 2,150,471 of record NW_017731523.1, on the reverse strand, counting down.
TAAGCTAACATTATTTAGATAATATTTAAAATTATTAAGTTTTTTTATCATAATAATTACTATGATTGGTATCAAAAGTTCTCATTGTAAAAATTAACGGGGTTTTAAAATATCTTACTGAGATAATTCAACAGATGTTTTTTATGTTATACTTTGTAGTCTCCCTGCAGTGCATGTGCTGAACAAAGACATTGGGGGAAGGGGAAACAGGTGACTTAAAATTCTTGTTTATTAATGGTCACAGAACTTCCAGCTGTTAAAGATATTTCCCTAATTGTTGGAAATGCTAAAGTACATATTCTTGATGGTAAAACCTTCAAGGGTTTCAAATGGTTCTTCTTATTATTTTTGAATTTAAAAAATATGTAATATATAAGGAGGCATTTCTCATAATCTAGCAGTCACCTGTCTTTGTCTAGGCATTCATATATCTCTTCTTGCTTGATGTATATATTTTGCCTGTAAAATACGGGACAAAAAGCATTGATGTAAAGGAAGTTGTATTNTGGAGCTGCAAAATATATAAAGTCAAACTGATAGAAATGAAAGAGGAACAGACAAATCTACAATCATACTTCGAGACTTCACATGCTCTCTCAACAATCAATAGGACAACTAGACAGAAAATTAGCAAATATGTACAAGAACTCATCAGCAACATCAACCAATAAGATCCAGTGAGCATTTATAGAACACTCTACCCCCAAACAGTTAAACACACAATCTTTTAAAGTGCTCATGGAACATATACCAAGGTAGGCAATATTTCAGATCATAAAGTAAACCTCAACAAATTTAAAAGAATTGAAATCATAGAGAGTGTGTTCTCTGACCCAAATGGAATCAAACTAGAAATCAATAACAGAAAGATAACAGAAAATCTCCCAACATTTGAAAACTAAACAACACACTTCTAAACAATCCACAGGTCAAACAGGAAATCAGAAAATAAATTAAAAAAAATACTTGAACCAAATTAAGTGGAAACACAACGTATCAAAATGTTTGGGACATAGCTATGGCAGTGCTGAGAGAGAAATTTATAGTACTAAATACATACATCAGAAAAGAGAAAAACCTAAAACCAATAATCTAAGCTCTCATTCAGGAGTATAGAAAATGGTGAGCAAAACAAACCAAAAGGAAACATAATTGAGGAAATAATAATTATAAGAGCAGAAACCAATATAATGGAAAACAATGGAAAAAATCAATGAAACAATGTGTTCTTTAAAAGATCAATTAAATTGACAAACCTCTAGCAAAACTGACAGAAAAAAGAAGACACAAATTACCAACATCAAGAATGAAGCAAGGGATATTACTACAGACCCTGCTGACATCAAAAGAACAAAAATAAATATTATGAGCAACTCTACACAAAACGAATTTGACACTTAGATGAAATGAACCACTTCCTTAATAAACTTAAATTACCACAATTCATACAATATGAAACAGATCATGTGAATAGCCCATAAGGATTGTTATGGGTTGAATTGTGTCCCCCGAAAATTCATATGTTGAAATCCTAACCCCTAGCCATATTTGGAGATATGGTCTTTAAAGTGATGATTAAGTTAATGTGACAACTAGAATGGGCCCTAATCCAATCTGATTTAGGTCTTTATAAGAAGAGAAAATCTGGACACATAGAGAGACACCATGGATGCACATAGAGAGGAAAGGTCATATGAGGACACAGTGAGAAGGTGACCATCTGCAGTCCAAGCAGAGAAGCCTCAGAAGAAACCAAATCTGTTGACACCTTAATCTTCCAAGCCTCCAGAACTGTGAGAAAATACATTTCTGTTGTCTAATCCACCTGGTTTATTGTATTTTATTATGGTAGTCCTAACAAACAAATACAAGTATTAAAGAAACAGAGTTCATAACTAAAAAATGAAATACTGAAAAAGAAACCTCCCAGCTTGGATGATTTCACTGAAGAATTCTACCAAACATTTAAAGAAAATAAACACCAATTCTATACAATTTCTTTCAGGAAATAAAAGAAGGGGGGATATACCCAATCCATCTTAGAAAGCTAGTATTACTGATACTAATAACAAAGACAGTATCCAAAAGATAACTACAGACCAATATCTCTCATGAATGTAGATATAAAACTCTAGCAAAATATTGGCAAATAGTAATGCATACAAAGGATTATACACAATGACTAAATGGGATTTATTGCAGGGATGCAAGGCTGGTNCGGCATATAGGTTACAAGCAGAAAATTCTTAGCCCCATCTCCTGTACTTAATCTACTTGAGTAGTGATTAAACAACTTGACAATGGATTTATTTTTAATGTATAATTTTACATTAAAGAATTAACATTAATTGCTGGTAGGTGCTCCTCAGTTGCAGTTTAAAGATGGATTTTGTGCTCACTATTTTCTTTCTCTCTTAGTAACATTTTTTTCCCCCACATGCTTTTTTTTTGAAAGATTTTATTGGGGAGTTGGGGGAGGGGAACAGACAAGTTGCTGTCGTTTTGTGCTACAGTCTAGTTGTTGAAGACGTTGCTTCACTGGCCCATGTTGGTATTATCATTGTGCTCTTCCCGGATGAGGCAGATCGGTCACCGGTCTTGGGATGGCCACTCACGGCAGCTCTTGTCAGCTCACACTGGCTGCCAGCCACTCACGCTGGCTGCCAGCCACACACAGTAGCTTATGGCAACCCACTGCAGCAGGGGCTGCAGCCTATCCGTCGCTGGCGACTCACGGCAGCCCAGCTCCAGGTCGAGCTGTTGTTCACCATCTTAGCTGTAGAGGGCAGTGTTACTGGCCCCCATGTGGGATCCGAACTGGGGCCCTGCTGCTCTTAACCAAGCCAGCTCTTTACCAACGCGCCACTCGGCCGGCCCTTCCCACATGCTTTGTGGTTCAAAATTGCATTTCACATGGATAGTGTTCCCAGGCATAAAGAATTCTTGGTGAGAATACAGTTAGGGCTGGGATGGTGTAGTTCCAGACTCCTGTCAGAACAGACAGTCTATGAGAATGGAGGAAATCCCCAATTTTGCTACAGCCTGCAGCAGTGGTTTCCCAGGAGAAGATAAGGCATTGATTTGGAGGAGTAAGAGTACCTGTACATGGTCCCTGAACCTTAGCACAGGTGGAATGTTCTGTGATCCTTTCTGCATCGTTGTCCAAGGACTCCCTCATCCCACCGACCAGTAAAGTGCTTATTATTCAGAAACAGGTCAGCAGTAATCTCCTGAGATTCAACCTTGAGAATCAATGTTGAGTGATATTTTTCAGTTTATACTTGCATGAAAAATACAGATTGGACTTCTACGATGGAACAGAAGTACTTTTCCCTATTCCTACCACTAAGTATAGCTAAAAACCCTGGATGTTATACATAAAATAAGCATACACGACTCTGAAAATTGGAGAGAAGGCAAACCAGCTAGGGGGCCTCAGGGCCCAAGAATAATAGGGTGGTGAGTTCCTTGGAATTTTGTTTTGCTTTATATACTCATATTCCACATTTGAAGCTAAAGGAATCAGGAACCCAGAAATGCCAACAGACACAGATTTTTTAAAAAAATGGGTTTCCAACAAACGGGTTTCTCTCTAGCCAAAGGACCAGGAAAGAAACAACATATCAAAACAAAAAATCATTTAGACGGTAACTGCTCTTCTCCAGCCATATAAGACAGGAAAAACTATGGCTCTACCACACCTATGCCAACAAAGGCTTACACTTCCACCCTCACCAGGCTGTCACAAGGTGCTGCAACTCCTTTCACCTTCACCATGGTGATGTCACAGAAGATCAAGTAGGGAGCTGAGTTTCTCATTCCCGTCATGTGGTAATGAGACTCTCTGCTTCCCACCCCCGCCAAGCTATCAATGGAGACTATGTCAGGAGCCTGGGCTTCCACCCTCACCTGGCAGTACTGTTTCCCCTGCCTTTCTCCACTAGGTGATGTCACAGAAGGCTAGGGGAGAATCAAGGTTGTCATCACAGTCCAGCAGTAATCAGGCCACCTCCCTGCCCACATTTTGTCAGTGGAGGCCAAATGGAGAACAGAAAAGGGGCATTCCTACCACTCGCAGCTATGGAGTTATCAGTGAAAATGTGGTAAGCAGCCTGAATTCCCACCCTGTCCCACAGTAATGTGAAACCCCTCTCAAGTTACAAACATGACTGCGTGGGAAGCCTGCATTTTTACCTGCACATGGAAATGATGAGGTGGCACCATCCCCATTTTGTCCACTGAGGTGATCGTAGTCAAATTTAGCTAAAACTGGTTTAAATAAGATCCAGAGTCTCAACATAACAAGAAAATATCTAGGTTTCAATTGAAAATCATTCATCATACCAAGACCCAAGAAAATCTCAAACTGAGTGAAAAAAGATAATCAACAGACAGATGCCAATACTGAAATAACTGAGATGTTAGATTACCTGACAATGTTTTTAAAGCAGCCATAATAAAAAATATTTAAATGAGCAATTATGAACATGTATGAAACAAATGAAAAAAATAAGAAGCATCAGCTGAGAAATATAACATGTAAGAAAGAAATGGAAATTTTAGAGCTAAAATAATAATAACCAAAATATGAACTTCAGTGGGTGGGATCAATAACATAATAGAAGTGACAGANCATCCCAAAATAACGCTGTGGCCATAATCTGGGGTGTGGAGGAGGTTAACCATTGAAGAGCAGGAAAAAATTTTTTCACATCCAAAGATCATGTTTCCATGTAGTTTCAGTTGGATTCTAGTCTATTTTCACTTATAATATTGATTAAGTATGGATTTGAAATATGTATATTGAATTTAATTAAACTGAAAGACAAGAATTAAGGAAATCTATGAATGTCAAAATAATTTTTGAAACTCGTTACGTAAAGGAGCAATTAAATTTACTTGAAAAATGTAACAGATGAAGATTTAAGTGAGACATCTGTCCAATAGAATGAATAGCATGAGCGCTCCATGATCAGTTCAAATGAAGAGTAATTCTCCAAATATGTACAGTTAGAGTTCACCCCACTGAGACCTTTCTCAACATCATGGTTCATTTAAAACAAGTGGAGATTTAAAAAGTATTTCAACTTAGAACTAATGAGAAAATTTGATTTCAGTCTTCATTGCTCCACAACTTTGTATAAAATATATACAATATTGGCTAAAAGGCATGACATACACAAATACACTCAAAATATAGCCTGCCTTTAATTACCGATAGTTGAAAGAGAATTGTATACTTCTTCTTTTGAAACTGCCTAACCCCTTGCCAGAGTTGATTGGCTTAAAAATGATTAAACTTGCTCAAAAATTCTGCAAGATTGTATTCAGGAGAAAATTATGACCGTGCATTGAGCAAAGGACAGACTAATATCTTAGGAAGTTTAAAATTAAGTGTAAACAAATATATAGAGTCAGGTATCTGCTTTATAGTAATTTATTGGCTGGTAAATCTTAACTGCTGAAAATCTACTTTGCTGATAAATACGACTTCAATCTATAATTGTTGTAGGAAACTTGGTTAATTGTGGCAACCAAGGAAACCACTCAAAGGATATTTTCCATAAATACAGTATTAAAAAAAAATTAGGAAAAGAGTTAATTGCGACCAACTTGTAGCACATGGTCAGTTAAGAGGTTCATCTTGGTAGAGAGATGTGGGCAATATATCAAATAGAAGACCTTAGGTACAATGGGGTCCTGTTTTTATGAAAAAAAAATATATATGAGTTGGTTAAGAGTACACAAAAAGCTCAACTGAGCTCTAACATTTCATAACTGTATGACCTTGGGTAAGTTATTTCACCTGTCTGTGTCTGGACTTTCTCATCTGTAAAAGATGGATAGTATTGTTACCTACTCCTTATGGCGGTATAAGAATGAAGTGAGAGAATAAAGCCAAAGAACATATAACTGTATCTGGAATATGTAGAGAGCTGTTTTGTTTTTTTCTCTCCTAAACTTTCTACCTTTGGCATAAGCATAATAGTGTCTTTTTTTGTAAAAGCAATTAATAACTCTGTGTACTTCGACAATGTAAGTTCTTGTTATATCAAAAGGAAACACAAACATTAAATACCAAGTGATCACAACGGATAACAGGAAAACTCGAACGTTAAACATCAATTCAAAAGACCATTATTTAGAGCACAGATGAACCTCAGGGTGGTTAGCTTCACGGCAGTGTGCATCTAACATTCCTCCCCTAAGTTCTACAGTTATTTTCAACCCAAGCCTGCCAAAGGGAAAGTTTACTACCAAGTCCCAGCCATGGAACCTCTGAGCTCCAGCACGGCGTCACCACCCCTCTTCTCTCCTTGGCTTTGGTCTTTTGACAGACACCTCTCCACCTCCCACGCCGGGGACCAGAACCAACCCCCCCCGTTCGCCTTCTGTCCAGCGGAAAACTCTAAAGTGGGCAACAGGCTACAAAAGCCAAAGCCACTCGCCCCGGTACCCCACCGCCCCGGCGACCCCCGAGTGCCCACTCCCACTCGGACATCGCCCCGGCACCGCAGCGCATTGCAACACGCGCAGACGCCGCTGGCTGGAAAGGAACCCATCGCGGATTTCCTGGTCAGTGCCCCCCAGACTGCGCCCCAACGTGAGTGTCATCCCTAATGGATGTGGCTACGCCACCTCTCGCAGGCTCAGTCCGCGAGGACGACTCAGAGGGCAGCAATGACAACAAAAACAACTCAACCCGCGACGCGGAGGAGCCGGCTGCCATCGCCAGCCCCGGAGCGACGCATTGGCGACAGCGGGGTTCTGCAGCGATGCCGGGGCCTCGGCGGGCGGCTGAGATTTACCTGCGCGGCCCCGCGCCCCCGGGCCGGCCATCCTGCCGCAGCAGCTACAGCCGCCCCGCGGGCCCGAGGCGCCGCCCGCCGCCGGGGGAGGCGCCGAGCCGCAGTCCTGGCTGCGGCGCCCGGCACATGCTTCGCGCTCGCCGCGTCCAGCGTCGGCGCACAGGTGGGAACCCCGCGAGTGGGCGTTGGGGTGATTCCCTGCCCCCGCCGGCGCTGGCGGTCCGCTGCCACTCTTGACTTTGCCGGGTGCGCGGCGCCTGCCCTTGCTCCGGGAGCCGAGCCTCCGGTGCCCGCGCCCCGGCGCCGCGGGCGGCCGGGGTCCCTGCGCAGCTGGGGCTGCGCGTCATGGGCATCTCCCGCCTCGCGGTGCACCGGGCGGCCGGGGGCAGCTCGCAGCATCCCTGCCCCGCGCCCACTTCTCGCCCGACACCCGGACCCCTCCATCCCCACGCCCTCCCCCACTCCGGAGCTGTCAAGGAAGAAAACGCCTTGCACACACCTTGGAATGGACGCGCGCCTCAGTCACCGACTCGCCAAACTCTTAGAAGATGTCCATTGGTCTGTAGGGAGGTTTGGGCATGGAGTAAGAGCCGCTTTCTTATTATTTAATAATGTTGGAAGTGCCCGGTCCGCTGCCAGAGTTGTGGGTCATGTGGGCACAGCAGAGGCTGGCTGCTGCCAGTACCAGGGTTTCCTGAGGATCCTGAAACTATGATCTCATCCTCCTCATCCGCCTCCCCCGCCCTTCTCTCCGCGGGCGCGCACGCACAGCACACACACACACACACACACACACACACACACACACACATGCACACACACACGCGCGCACACACACTCACACTGCATGCACTATCCTCCTTCCTGGACCGAAATATTCCACCAGGGAAATACAGTGGTCACGCTCTTCATTGAAAAAAAAAAATCCTTTCTGATATTTTTCTTTCAAAGCTTGATTTATGTGCTTTGTTTATTTTCCACAGTTTTCCCTCACACGTGCGAGGGATCTGAACAGAGCCTCAGAATTAAAATAAAAAATAATCATCCTCTTATGTTGACCCAGATTTTGGTCAGAACCCAAGGACTCAAACAGTACAATTTCATTTTAAAACAGAGGCGATAATATAGCAGGCTTGAATACGGAATAGTAATAACATCTGAGAGTATGAAATGGGTTTCTTTCCCAAGCTGCGAACATTACCTCATTTATTTGCAGAGCATCTTTGCAGAGGAGGAAGATGAGAAGGCAAATAAGTAGTGACTTCAGAGACACAGAAGAGGCGTAGGTCAGATAGCATGACCTATCCAAGTACACATAAGTCAATATCTCACTATAAATATGAATTGCACAGCTACTCACAGGTTGTTTAGTTACTATAATCAATTCCTGGAAACTTAGGTTCTGAAAAATTATGAAGATANCTAATCTCTGGACACTGTGAATGCTACCTTATACCGCAAAAGAGATTTTGTAGATGTGATTAAATTGAAGACCTTGAGATAGGGAGATTATCCAGGTGGGCCCTAAATGTAATCACAGCATCCTTAAAAGACGGAGACAGAGAGAGCTTTTGACTACAGAAAAGGAAGTAGGAAATGTGATGGTAAAAGATTATAACATGTGTAATGTGGATATTAAAGTAATGCAAGGAAGAAATTGTGAGTCAAGGAATGTAGGTGTCCTCCAGAAGCTAGAAAATGCAAGGGAATGTATTGTCTTCTAGAGCCCCCAAATTTGAACAAGCCTTGCCAACACCTTGATTTTAGCTCAGTGAAACTAATTTCTTACTTCTGGCCTCCAGAACTATAAGAGGATAAATGTGTGTTGTTGTATCATATTACCAAGTTTGTGGTAATATGTCACAGCAGCCATAGGAAACTAATACAAGTTGTGACTATAACAAAAGATGTAACATTCATAGCTTGGAAACCTGGAAGGAGAAAAGAAAATAGGCACATACACAGCATAGTCAAATTTATAAAAACTAAAGACAAAAAATGTCAGAAAAGAGCAAAAGAGAGATAACACATTACCATTAGGAGAAAAAAAACTATTAGAATGACAATAGATTCTCATGAGCATCCATGAAGGCCAGATGAAAGTGGCACAACATTTTCAAGTGCTGAAAGAAAAGAACTGTCAACTTAGAATCCTGTATCCAGCTAAAATATTCTTCAGGAATGAAAGAGAAATTAAGACATTCACAAATAAAGGAAAACAAAGATATTTTATCACCAGCAGATCTGCCTGCTCTAAAAGAATGGCTAGAGGGAGTTCTTAAAACAAAAAGGAAGCAATAAAAGCAGGAATGTTGGAACAATGTTAAAGAAGAAAGAACATAGTAAGCAAAAATATGAATAATATAATGGATTTTCTCCTCTTGAGCTTTCAAAATTATATGTGACAGTTGAAGCAAAAATTATAACANTCTCACTATAAATATGAATTGCACAGCTACTCACAGGTTGTTTAGTTACTATAATCAATTCCTGGAAACTTAGGTTCTGAAAAATTATGAAGATATTCTTTATTACGTTTAAGCTACTTACTATCTAAGATTGAAAATTAATTAATGAATTAGTTTTTCCCTATACGTATTATCATATAATTTTCTTTTGTGTATTTGTATATATTGCCTTTTTCATGTTTTTATATAATTTTCTTTCTTTTTTGGGACATGTGTATGAGTTGTATGTCTGTATATGTGCATTCATATTCATTTATGTTGTTTAACTCCTTAGTAATATCAAGAAATTTTAGTCAATGTTTTTGAGGTAGTCATCAATTTCATAATGATTTATACATTTCACTCAAACCATTTTAAAATGCTTGATGCATGTAAAAAGCTGTGCTGTTTTAAAGGATATAGAGAAGTTTAATATTTGGAACCTGTCTTCCATTAGTTTACATCTAGTTGTTGAGAATATATATATATATATATATATATATATATATATATATATATATATATAGTCTACCAAGAAGTCTACAACTGAAACACTGTTATTTTTGGTGTTATGAATTGTCACAAAGAAAGTATAAGATACACTTCTTTTTATCAATGTAATTTCTGTTCCATGTTAAAATTGTTTCATTTGTCTGTGTGCCCCATATTTCAGCCTGTCATTGGCCCCCACAGCATCTCAATGGCCAAGGTAATTTGTTAACTTTGCCCTTCACTTACACATCCACCATACTCACATAAGCACCACAGGGGGATTTTTTTCTTTGTGATTATAAAAGTTCTCACAAAAAGCACTCTCTTTTGTTCAGGTGTATATAAGAACATTCAGCAGTCTCTTAATAATACAAAGAACAGAGAAATGGTGTGAGAGAGAGAATGCCTCAAGGAGAAAGCAGAAGAGTAAGTAATGGAAAGAGGTGGGGGAAGGGAAGAATAAAAGGCAATTAAGAAATTACAAGATAAGGGAGAGAGAAAGAGGGGAAAAAAGCAAAAGAAGAAAAAGAAGACCAACTTTCAAGTGAAAACCAAGATTTTCCACATTTTGCTGTGTAGTAAACAAATTTAGGAAATCATAAGAGTTTCTTATTGCTATGAATTATTTTTTTTTAATAAGCTGACAGGAATTTAATGGCAGCGACACCAGGTGTCAGTCCTGCAGAGACTATGCTGAAAGATCTCAATTTTCAAAATTCAGTGTAGGATCTACTAAAAGAAATAAGTAGGCTGACCCATCAATATAATGTAATAATAAAAATGATAATGCGATCAAATAGTCACAGTATACATAGTATTTTATGAAGAAATTAACACTGAAATTCAGGGTGATAAATGGCAAAACAAAGACACAGGAATATTAAGGTGGGCAATAAGGAGCTAGGCTTGCAAGACAATGCAAAAAATAGTAATAGTTACAGCATGTATTTTTAAAAGTAGTACTTCAGTTTTCAAAGTGCTTTTCATACATCTTTATTGAACCTGATAATAATTAGAGGCAGGCACCTTTGTGGGCTTCATTTTAAAAGAATATAATAATTCTCCCTAGTTTTCTACATGTCGAATGGAGACGTGCTGAAAAATTTCACTCATTGTTTTGGAAATATCATTTATATTCTCTGACCAGTCAACCCTAAAGATGTTGCTCAGTATCCCTCCCTCCAATCCTTCTCATAAACAATGCAACTAGACGGATTCCTGGTCATAGATCGCAACAGTGATTTATAATCCAGGATTTTACACAGGCTATTGGAGTTAAACTAGAAGCTTTAGCATGTAGCAGATGCTAATGGCTTTGTAGCATCTCTGGGAGATTTCTGCAGTAAAGGTGGGGGCCCAAATTGAACAGCAATATATCAAGAGCACTTTTCCTTTGATATGCATACTTATGGCAGGATTTGTTTTAATTAGAGGTATATTTAGGTTGGATGATTATAACATGTGTCTCAGAAATGCATTACAACTTTAGTGGCTCAATAGCCACTAGCAGTTTGTGTCAAAATACCTTCAAGTAGGGAAAAATATTTTTAATATGGCTATGTACACATATTTATGGGTCATAATAATTTAGGCTATCTTTACCAAGGGAAAAAAAATACTGATATTTACTATTTTGCTCTTATAACTTTTTGACTTTTAAAATAGGTTCTAACTAATGAGACTGGTTATAGGAAAAATCAGAATATTCACTATGAAACACTGAAACTATAAGTGTGTGTATATGTTTTATAAATACAGTGATCTATAGAGTGTTATAGGTCAAATAAGAATGATTACTATTACCTGTGTGCTGGCAATAGTTTGGGGGCATGAGGAATTAAACATTTTGGAAACTTCACGAGATTTGAATGACAAGAATAGAAACGAAGATGGATTGAATAAAGTTGAGGAAGTAAAGACATCGCTATTTTATCAGTTAGAAACACTTATATCCCCTGGGTGTAGACGATTGTTTCAGGGAAGGATGATAAGGGGCCTTGAGGAACACAAAATATACATAAATTCTGCTCCCTCCCAAAGTCTTGATTTTCATTCTTGATTAGCTTTCAAGAATGAAAAGTTCATTAGCAGTTCAACACAGGACTCAAGATGATGGATCAACTGAGCTATGGCTTGGAGGATTCATGGTTAGATTTTTTGGGGGGGAAGCGGGAGGGGCGGGGGAAGAGCTACCAAATTTTGAGGCCAAGGTGGGCAGAAAGAACCCTTTGCTGTTCTCCAACTTTTCAAGATACCCCCATTTTTGGAACCCATCAGACTCAGACAGAACATTGTCTTCTGACCGCCAGTGAAATGAATAAATTGTGTCCTAAGCATTCATGAAACTTGAGAGGTTGTAAAGTATGTGTTTGTATTAATAAACAACAAGGTGTTCGTTCAGTCTCCTTTTGCATCACCTCGAAGTGCATGTTTATATAAAGTTAGTATCTGATTGCCTGAGAATTGAGGCATGGTCCTGTTGGCTTTTAGGAAGGAAATGCAAGGTCAGGAGAAAAGAGGTATTTTTCCTTTCATCCCACCTATGAAGGCTCCCCACCCTCTTCGCTAGACTGAAGCCTCCTGTACACAGGGCAGTGCCTTGTAATTCAGTTACTCTGATAGTACATATGATGGTGCTCAGCCACAGTGTCTCCTTGGTTGATCTTCCTGTCTGCCTAAGGTCCTCAGAAGAAATGCATTTGCATTCCCCATGTTCTCTTGGGACTGAAGGGGAGGACATTGCTTAAAAACGGGTGGGTGTAAGTGGTCAAGTGTATTTTGTTTTATGTTGGTGTGTACAAATCTGTTGCCATTTTAAGTAGCTGTGATTACACCTTGTAATGGCAATTCATTAACTACATGTTCTAGTGGTTTACAGCTCTCAATGACATCACACCAGTGTGCCTTTTATTCCTGGGAGAATTTATTTTCTCATTGGACCACAGATAAAACATAAATGTTTTAGATGAAACTCAAGTGTACTGTCACAATGGAGATAGTGAAAAAAAGACAACTGGAGAGTACAGTTTATCAGGAGGTGCTTATAATCCATACACTTTGCTGCTAGAATTGTTTTTTACTCTTATTTTTAATCGTTTTAGGGCTGAATGTTTTTATTTTGCCCAAGAATACAGAATAGCTTGATACATGTAACCAAGAACAACATTGAATAAATAGTAAACATCATCATAACAAATACACTTGATCAATGTTGATGACGAATCCAAATAATTAAGGACAAAAGTGCTATTTATTGAAGATGAATTATCTGAATAGCTATTCACGTTATCTCAAGGAACTGTCAAATTTTTCTTTAATGATTCTAAATAAAACCTAATGATTTTAATAATTCCAAAGAAGCCTGTTACACACTTGAAGAGCCTCATTAAAGCACAATTTTATTTATGTGAAATCAGTTTGTCTAACTTATTTCCCAGTGAAATGATTTTTTACACGTTATATAGATACAGCCCAAATCTCCTGTATACCATCAGGAACCATGTAAACAAATGTACATTTTAATTTTAAAGTTAATCCCTATAGTAAATATCATGTAATTATTTGATGCTTTGAAGCATTGTATTTTATGAAAAACTAAATGAAAAAAATGGGTGGGAGGGGGAAAGGAAACTAAACTAACCAAACTGTAATCTTTAAAACTGTATAAGTAATAAGTGAGTAGATCCATAATTAAAGCTTATTATTGGAAATAATGGTATTTTACCTTTTAGGGGATACATTTTGAGATAGTTCAAAGTGTATCCCCTATAAGGTAATAATATATTTATTAATATGTAAATTTGTTGATTAAGATGCTTATCTTTTATTTGTGCCACAAATATCATGTATGATTCTCCTGGTTTTTTTTTTCTCTCCTTTTTATCCCTGATCTGCATCACCAGGTCAACTTGAACGTTCTTCATGGTTTAATGCCTTTTTATTTACATATTTCTCTTACGTTCCCCTTTTTTATGTCAATCATCAGACAGAAAGGAAAAGAATATTGGCCATTTTACAATGTTTTATCATAACTACAAGGCTTATTTTGTACCCAGTTCTTAATCTATGGTCAGCATTGTCTGTGCTTTTTACCAGAAATACATGAAAATTTCCCGATTTTGAAATTGTCATTTTTTTTTATTAGCACATATCTCAAAAAGCATTTTAAGATCCTCAAGGACAGAGGCCATGATGAAAACATCCTTCCTTTTTTTTTCCTCCCTAAAGAATCAATCATGTTTATCTCGTATAGCAGGTGCTTGGAAAATACTTGTAGGCATAGAATGAGGATGACGGTGAGGAACATTCAAAAGTTTTACTCTTGGTCCTTTGCAGTATATAGAAACAATTCTTTTAGGCTTGTAAATGCCTTTGATAGAGCATGTTTTTGTATGTTTTATAAGCTGAACTGGATACCCTGTGTGTGGCTTGCTTTTGCTATTGGGGTACATGCAAATTTTTCTTTGTGTTTAAAACAAACCAAAAATTTTTTTTGGATGACAGAATTATGTACACATACAAATATTCATTTAAATCTTGTGATTAATGCCAATGCAGTATATTTCTTTTGGTAATGATATTTCTTCAATCTAATGAAGAAAAATAATTGTAACTCCTCTCGTCTATCTCTGTGTCTTGAATATTTAGAAGCAAAGATGCTCAGCATTTAAAATGTATTTTATAGTTTACATCAGAGGACGTAGTGGATATTTTAGATCTTAAGGTTCTTACCCAAAGAAAATAGAAACAATTTACTTATTTTATAGAAGAAGAGTGAAATAGAAGAAGAGTGAATACTTTAAGGGTTATGTGCAGTGCATAAAGTATTTGTTCCAAATCCTCTCTGTCCTTTTCTAACCATCATTCCAAGTACATTTTCCAGCCCAGTGGTATCCACCCTCCTTGAACTCACATGAAAGACTTACTCTTGGAAGCACTGTCTTCAAATGTGTCCTGTTTTTATCCAATCATTTTATGTGTATTAGACATCTCGATTGTCCACTCCTTCCCCAGGATTGCAAACTTCTTAGCCTGTACACCTCTGTACATTTCACAGTTTCTTCAGGTTATTCAGTAAATACTTGCTGATGGCTTTGTTGATTAACTGAAAATAGGTTACTGTTTTGACATGACACAGCCCCAAGTATGAGAGAGTAATGTGTTCTCTATTTATTATTAATCTGCATGCATTTTCAAATCTTTAGATATATATTCCTAGTACAGTATTAATTTTTTTATAATAATGACATAAAGTTTGATAAAAGAAACTTTCCTCTTATATCTATAAAATAAATAAATAAGAATTAAACCAAAATCAGTGTGTTGTTTGTTGCAAGGAGTAATTACTACTTATGATCTCTTATATTTCTACCTTAACCACATAGTATTACCACAGTATCATTCATTTGGGATAATATAATTTTATTTCTTACTTTAAGGAACTTTAAAAAACAAATGTGGAGGTATTTAAGTATAAAGGATTTTCTTTCTTTGGTATCCTTGCTCAGTGTTGTAAATTTTTGATAATCTAAAAATTGAAGCTGTTTTATTTTTCCAATTACATGCTCATCATACTACAGAATGGCTTATATTTGTTCAGTGAAAATGAAAATTTTTTCAACAACTGAAAATATTTATTGAATGTCTAATGTATATCAAACACATTTATTTTACAATAGGTCATATCAAAGAGCTGTAATCTACAATCAATAGTCTTTAGGAAATTCAAATTTACTACCTTAGCTTTTATTTCTAAAATAAAAATCTCAATTATAATTTTCTTCACGTCCTGATAGAAAAACAAAACACACTAGGACCTGCTCCACTGGTATTTTCGCCTCATCTGAAATGAAAACATTTCTGGTCATTTCTCTTGTTAGCTGGGATGCTTCCTATTCGGCAGTGACAAAGGATTTGGTTCCTTCTCTTAGTTTTTATTTGCACTGCCCCTGAGACCCCTTTAACCTGTGAAACCTGCCTGGATGAGACAATCACAGAGCAACAAGCCTCAGTCCAACAGGGGCAGGGTCACCCAGTAGGTATACATACTATCTGTGGGCCTTTTTTTTTTGGGGGGGGGAACAGTGTGTTTTTCCAGGACTCATCAGCTCCAAGTCAAGTAGTTGCTCCAATCTAGTTGTGGAGGGCGCAGCTCAGTGGCCCATGTGGGGATCGAACCGGCAAGCTTGGTGTTATGAGCCTGCACTCTAACCCACTGAGCTAACTGGCTTTTAACATTAGCAACAAGGGCACTAAAATAGTTAAAAGATTTTTGTTAAAACCTTCAAGGTCATTATTCATGAAAACTAAATAA
>NW_017731523.1:2123981-2132715 GCF_001890085.2 Hipposideros armiger | reverse complement strand
ATCCAAAGATAAGTGGGAACTACTGTAAATGGGATCATACAGTGTATACGCTTTTGTATGTCTCTTTTAGCTCAGCATTATGTCTGTGAGATTCATTACAACCAATGGCATTGTGTGTATCAATAGTTGGTTTCTTTTTATTGCTGAGTTCTAGTCCACTGCATAAATATATCCCAATTTGTTTATCCATTCCCCTGTTGATAGACATTGGATTGTTTACAGTATTTGACACAAATAAAGTTGCTATGAATGTTTATATATAAGCATTTTTGAGGGTCTAGATTTTCATCTCTTGAGTAAATATGCCTGATTGGTTTTATTTTTTTGAATCTATATTTTCATTTCTCTTTGGTAACACTTGATAAGTCTTATAGAAGCTGTCAATTTTATTTATCCACTCAAAAGATCAGCTTTTGGTTTTATTCCTGGTCTCTTTTGTGGTTCTTTTCTTTTTTATTGATTTTACTCTTTAGTCTTTCTTTTTGTTTATTTGAGGATTAATTTACTCTTCTTATTCAAGTTTCTTATGGTGCAAACTTAGATTAGTGATTAGTAATTTGAGATGATTCTGCTTTTCTAATATTAGAGTTTAATGTGATAATTTTCTCTCTAAGCACTGCTTTAGCTGCTTCTCACATATTTTGATATACTGCTTTTCATTTATGTTCACGTAAAATTACTTTTCTAATTTTTCCAGTGATGTCTTTTTTGATTCATTTTATTTAGAAGTCTAATTTTAATGTCCATATACAAAAGTCAGACAATTAAGTTTGCAAACTCATCCTAGAAAAAGTGCTACATACTTCATTACTGAATATCACTACAGTCACCTTCAAAGTACTTCCCTTGGGAAGTTTTGCACCAACGCCAGTGCCTAGTGCACCCTTCAAACCAATTTCAGAACTCTTTTTGGAATGGCCATCAGAACTGTCATCTTATTACCATTGATGTCCTTAATGTCATCAAAATGTCTTCCTTTCAATATTTCCTTTATCTTCAGGTAAAGAAAGAAGTCATTGGGGGCCAGATCAGGTGAGTAGACAGGGTGTNTCAATACAGATTTCTTTAACTTTCCAACATACATAATGGTACCCATCATCCAGCAGTCGCAATGATTAACCCGTGGCCAAACACTTCCACATACTCATTCATCTCTCTACTCATATTGTTTTCGAAGCACATACTAAATATAGTATACATTCATCCATAGATATTTCAGTATATGGGTGCATAATTTTAATTTGTAATTACTCAATGAGGGTAAAGTAAAATACCATAATATTTTCCGTGTTTAGGGACTTTACGAAGTTTGCACACGTACATACTTAAAGCTAGTGTTGTTATTTACAACATAGACATGACACCCACACAATTACAAGTGCAAGTGTTTAGCAGCAAATAACTTAAAGACTGTGCATCCCTGGGGGCCCCTGTCCATTCTCTAGAGACTGCTCCTTACCGTAGCATTTACTTCAGAGTTTTCTGAGTCAGTCTTGTTTTGTAACTCCTCTATGCCTTGGTACGTGGTTCGATTAATTTGTACCCCAAGACCCTGGCCAGGTTGGTCTTTTTTTTTTGGTTTTGTCTTCTATATTCTTTCTCTCTGTGTCCTGCCTTCTCTCCCTCTCCTTCTGTCTCTCTGATCATAGGTGAACGGACTGATGATTTAGATAAATGTATACATCCTTGTAAGCCACTCACACCAATCAAGACACAGGGCACCATGGAAACTGCCTTGTGTCCCTTTCTAGTAAATCCTTGCCTATCTCCTATACCTGGAGACAATCATGGTTTTGATATCTACCACTATCGTTTTGATTTGTCAGTTTTAGAATTTTGTATACAGTAGTCCCCTCTTACAAGTACCACATGCTAACTGATTGGGCCACTGGCGCTCCTACAGTCATCCCCTGTTATCCATGGTTTCACTTTCCGAGGTCAACCACTCTGAAAATACTAAATGAAAAATTCCAGAAATAAACAATTCATAAATTTTACATTGCTCTCCATTCTGAGTAGTGTGATAAAACCTTGNAGCAGTAAGTTAGACGTTGTATTTGAGCCTATTTTCTCCAGAGAATGTCCAGTCAGCCAATGCTGAGTGAGTTACAAAGTCAGTTACACTGTGGGTGATTCATTTGCTCTATAGGTACATTGTTGTGATCTATTGTTTAGTTTGGATCTCGAATTATAAAATGAATGATTACCATGACCACCAAAAGCCAGTTAAAAGGATGTTCACAGCAGCTTTATTCATAAGGGGCAACATTTCAAAACAATCTAAAAATCCATCAACAGAAAAATGAATAAGCAAACAGTGGTATATTTATATCATGGAATACTACTCAGCAATAAAAAATAATAATGTGACCACTTTCTGTTTCAGATCTAACATGTAAAAAGCTTAAATGTCACCACTTTTGTTCTTACATCAAAAAAGAAAAAGAAAGCTGAACAAACTGAAAACCAATGACTTTTCTTGGACCCCATCTGAGAACTGAAGTTTTGGGGCAAACCGTCACCCTGAAATCTCAAGAGACAGGCAAATACAGAGGGTCACAGCCAATATATACTTATATGGACCAGAAGCCAGTGGAGCCACACACTGGCAGGAAGATGGTTAAATGTGATGGATTGTTAGAGCCTGAATGTAGACTAGTGTGAGAAATTTTGGGCTGCACTTTGTGGGGCTCCCCACATCTTCAGAGGTATTTTTTTTCAGGAACCTCTCCAGATTCTCATGCTGCAGATCCAAGAAAGAACCTCTGATAAAGACATGCTTGTGATGGTAACAGTCCAGAGACATATGCCCACAAATTTAATAACTTAGATGAAATGGGCCAATTCCTTGGAAGACACAAACTACTCACAAAAGGAAAATTGATAATTTGAATAGGCCTATGTCTATTAAAGACATTGAATCAATAATTAATAACTTTACAGAAAAAGAAAGTACCAGGCTCAGATGGTTTCACTGCTGAATTCTACTGTGAAATGAGACCCAATCAAATTCTGGCTCCACTGAAGCAATAGTTTCTGAAGTGTTGGATTTTCATTCTGAGCACTAAAGAGCTCCCCCTACATGTCATATTCCTTTGTCCTCTCCTGCAAAGTAGCTGGTTCACAGTTTTAGTCTGTATCTTGAATATTCTCTCAATATCCTTTCATCACAACCTCCACTTTTCTTCAGAGCACCTTTAGGCTTCAAATTCTTCGCTCTTTGTTGTAAATGAAATCAGTTCCTTTGGGAAGAGTTTAAGAGCTTCCTGTTTTATGCCTTGTTTCTTCCTCCACTCTACCAGGCAAAATCTTTGAGCTGGAACGCTGGAGTTTAGGGTAGGAACAATGACAAGCTTCTTACTGAAGGACACACCCACTCTAAAAGCTGAGCACTCACTGGGAGGGGGCCAGCAGACTGGGGACCTCTTTACTTGTCTCTGCTGGCATGGAACCTCTGCTTCACAAGCAGGAGAACGGCAATTGTTGCTCCAGTATTTTCAGCATGTTACATTCAAGCTAGAAGCTCTGTTCCATTAGCAGGGGCTGAGCAGAAGACGGAAACGCTGCGTCTCAATCATACTCAACAGGGACTTAGCCTCAGTTCCTCGAGTCTTCCATGGGGAGTCTGTGTGCACACACTGTGTGCACTTCTTCTAGTGACATTAGTGTCTCTTAAAACCAACAGTAATCAGAATTTTGACTAGATGGGAGCTGAATATAATATATATCCAAATAATAAAATATTATCTCTATTTATTGCTGTCTAATTTATGTTATTCTACCGTATTTATTTTTTAACTAGAAATGAACTTAGTTGGAAAGATTAGACTTATATTAACATGTCTAAGGGAGAGTCTCTGAGGAGAACAGAAGCATATAAGCAGGCAGAGTGTTTTTAATTAATGATAAGGGCTATAAAATATTAGATGAATAGATTAACATGTCTCATATCTTTCTCATTATTTTGTCAAAACAAAATACATAGTGCTAAATGGGTTTTAATATGCCACTGCTTCGATGGTGTCAGCATTCAAGCTGCTCCTGAAATGTTTACTGTAGCAGGTTTTACATTGGTAACATTAACAGTTTATGAAATGCTGGCACATACATGATGATTTTTCACTTNTTAAATGGGAACATTCACTTACTTGGTAAAAATTCCCCTTTGATAATAAACATTCAGTTTAGTAAGCTAATCTCTGCCAAATCAGAAGACATTGCTTATAACATTCTAGAGAAGCACACTCATAAAAGAGACACAATTAAATGCAGAACCTAACCAATATATTTTAGTATAAATTTAAAACATGATAAGTAATACCAATGACTAGATCCCTTCAGTTTTTAAATGTGATGCTCAAGTTGAAACTTTAATACTTGATTTGCCTATTTTTTCAGTGAAGTTTTATTTAAAATTAAAATGGGTATATCCCTGACCTCTCACCCAGTTTCCACTACACACAGCACATTTCCTCTCATATATCTACTTATGCTTCAAATTAAAAGTCTGTAAAACTAAACTCACGTTTTCTATTGTCTCTAAATGCTTTCCATGTTGAACTAAGTGGAAATATAATCCTCTCAACATTAAATTGGAATTGTCTTCAACTCTTTCTTCTCATTAGCTCTATATATCATATCAGCCTGTTTCACTGATTCTTTTTTCCAAATGCTTTTGTTATTCTCTGAATTTTACTGAGATCACCTTTACTCAAGCCATCATTAGCTCACACCTAGTTTAGAAAACATCCCCTCTATTGATTTTTCTTCTTCCAGCCTCACCTCTCCTTTAATCCACACCTAATTGTTAACACCAGATCATTCCTTTTAAAATCATTATTATGCTTACCTTAACCTGAATCCCTACAATAGCTCTCCATTATCTGTAGAATAAAACACAAAATGCTTTATCCCAGTACTCAAGGCTCTTTATAATCTGGCCCCAACCTATCTTCCAAGGTTTACTTCATACTAATCCCAACATCAACCTTGTACTATAGTCAAACCGCTTGACTTTCTGTCTCCCTAACATGCCGTATGCTTTCCAGCCCTTATGTTCTTGCCGTTTCCCTTGCGTTGTAGACATTCTCTTCTCTGTTGTCAGGGGAGTAAATTTAAGTGAAAACTAAAGCATTTTTGACTGGTAAAAGTGTTAGAGTTAATTGAGTTCAACCACTCGTCTCTTACATCATTTTAAGAAATTAAGAAGCAAAAAATGTATAATAGGTTCATACTTATGTCTAATGAGCACTATGATAATCATTGCATAAAGTCAGTTATTTTGAAAATTATGTGGTTCATTTCCTATCTCCATATTACCTGAGTTTATGATAATTTTTTGTAAAGACTAAAAATCTACTAAATTTGACCACCATAAACTACCTTAAGGAAGTTCAAGTGAAGCTCAGTTTCCTACATGTTCTATGAACTGGCTAATGACAAGTTCTGAACTGACTTTTCATTGAATCTTAGATTTTCCTGGTCCCAGGAAAGAAGTGCTCAGACTTTATGCTCTGCTAATATCATGAAGAGTCCAATAAAAATCCAGAAGCTGGGCTTTAAGTAACATTTTAAAATCTCTCAAACACTATTAGTGTGTATGTGGGGGGTAGAGGATGAAAGCATAAATTCTCTGACTATAAAAAATAAATCAGCTAATATTTAGTGAGAATAGCCCTTAATAGGGGATGATAGTGACAAAGGTGAATTATTCTCCTCTATATTGAGGATAAATGGAGTCTGCCACATATAGGTTAACANTTAAGTTCTAGAATTTATGTTCAGTTCTTTTGACATTTTTTTACTTCCTTGCTAGATTTCCTACCTTTTATTCACTGTCAGAATATTTTCTTTATATTGTTATGCATAGTTAGAATAGCTGCTTGAAAATTCTTGTCTGCTAATCCCAGTGCCTGGGTTATTTTGGTGTTGGTTTCCATGTATTTTCTCTAAAGAATAAGTCAACATTTTTCTTGTTCTCCAGGTAGTAACTGGAGTTTATCTAGACACTGTGAATGTAAGTTTGTGAACATATTTTCTTTTCAATTCTTCCAAAAACTGTTGATGTTTTTCATTTGTTTTAAGAGGCAATAAACTTGATGAGACTCCAACTGCCAAGTCTGTTTCTATTGTAGCAGCTCAAATCTCAGTTCAGTTCTTTCATCCTTAGCCAACCTCTGTGGTCTGTTTCACACGTGCATGATTGAGGGTTCTGCTAGGTAGATGAACACAATTTATATACAGAATTAGGGGTCTTTTTCTTTGTCTCTCTCCTTTCTGATAGCTCTTCCCTCACTTACCAAAAGTTGTGATTTCCTTGGAACCTCTCCTCTGTTTCTTTGGGTCAGAAAATCTGCACATTTTTCTGCAGAAATTTTATCACTCTGCATGGTGCCTCCTGAAGCATGCTTCTAGGTTAAAAGCTGTTAAAAAAAAAAGGGAGGGGGGGATAAAAATATCCTGTGTTGTTCCTTTTTACCAGTATTGACTTCCTCTAATATGAACCTGTTTCTTTTTTTTCACCACATAGTGACTTCAAATAGTCATTTTGTAATGCAGGCAGTCTTTGCATGTACATTACAATGTTAATTGAAACCTGTGTCTTTTGTAATGATGCTCTCACTTTGCACAGTAACTGCTACTATAGAACTGTGTAAAGCTAGGACAGGGTTCCAATATGCACGAGTTTCAGTTAACATGATATCGTGCAATATGAGACTGTCTGGAGTCTGTCTATATAGTTGTTATCTGGAGGATGGTTGTTCTGGTTGGATCCCTCTTGTCCACACCAGAAGAGGAACCTTTTTTCCTGATAGTTTCCTGTCACGGTCTTATGCTTTTTTTCCTTCATAACACTTTTTGCAATTTTTAATTATTTATTTAATTTATGTCTGTTCACTCATTTATTTTTATACTCTACTGTTAAAATTGTTTGACAAGTAGGAGACACTCAGTAGGTGCATTGAATGAAGGAATAAAACATTGTATAACTAAATATCTTCCATGATGGTAAAACTTAGGTTGCAAAATGGTTTCAATTATATTCCCAAGATACTACTTTCAGGGACCACAATCAGATAAACACTATCATGATGGAAGCCCAGACAAGGTCCTCATGTGTGTTTAAGATTTGAGATAGGCACTTTAGATGTATTGTAATAGCAAGATTATCTGATTCCTATTTTTATAAGATATTTTCTTAATACCATCTAACTGAAGAGATGGGAAAAGCCTGGAAGCATTGATATTTTCTAATAAAGCAAAGTTTTAAACACATAGATTTTTAAATGAGTTATTAAATGATTGAAAAGCTATGTTTTTATAGTTTTTATAGTTGTGACAGAGCACAATAATACCATATTTGTATGTTAGAGAACAGGTCTCAAGTTTAACATTTTAGAGATCCTGGTTCTTTATATAAAACGTCTAGTATAGTACTAAGCACAGAATAGAGGCTCGAGAAATGTTAGTTTATTTCTTTTTGTCTCACCCTTCTCTTCTGAACAGTGAGTCAAGTAAGTCCTTTTCAGTCCATTCAGGTTGCTAGCTTCCAAGCATGGTGGCAATGCTGTATTTTAAAAAAGCTTAATGAAGCTCAGGCAAGAAATAGCCCTCTGTGTATGACTTAAAGCAATCCTATAACAAGACTATAAAAGAATGGACCATTTATTGCAAAATGAGTAAGAATATATGTATCTTCTGCATAGCTCTCCAGACTCACTTTATTTTTACTGTGGTGAATGAGGGACCTCGGTTGAGATTTTAAACTAAATTCTCTGGGCTAGAGTGGAGGAGGTTACCATACATGGTCTGAACCATTCTTTTTTTCTCCAGTTTTATTGAGATATAATTGACATCTAACATTCTATTCATTTAATTAAGATGTACAACATAATGATTTGTTATATGTATACATTGCAAAATGATTACTATGATAAATTTAGGTGACATTCATCACCTCACGTAGTTATAAATGTTTTTCTTGTGATGAGAACTTTTAAGATTTACTTTCTTAGCAACTTTCAAATATATAATACAATATTGTTAACTATAGTCACCATGATGTACATTATAGAGCTTATTTATCTTTGTACTGGTTTTATATGACGTATAATTCAAGCTATTTCTTTCATGATGAATCTCTTCAGTTTTACATATCTTCTTTGACTAAGTCTATGACATTAGGGCAAGTGACACCATAAAATTTGATGAACTAAAGACAAGTAAGACAGAAGTGGGATCTCTATAGGGGGATGATGTGAATTTCTCCACTCACTGGCTGTAGATCCAGTAGGATTGTTCTCAGTGCTTCTCAGAGTTTAATGTGCACAGGAATCACCTAGAGATCTTGGTCAAATGCAGATTCTGACTCAGTGGTTTTGGAGTGGACTCTGAGATTCTGCATTTCTAATAAGGTCCCTGGTGGTGCCTATGCTGCTGATCTGAAGACCACACTTTGACCTACTAGGTTATACCACTGACTTACTATGTCAACTAAGATGGGGCTCAGAGTATTTGCTCCTATTCCCTTCCTTTTAAGATTGTGATTACTACAACCATAGAACTTACTAAGCTGCCTGGATAAAAAGACTGTGTAAAATAAATTCCACATAACATTCATGAGAACAGCCTCTGATTTTAGATTTTCTTGACAGCTGCTCTTTCTGGTACATTTTTAGTACACCTAACATGTTCAATAATGAACTCTTTTTATTTTCTTAAGATTTAGTGTTTA
>NW_017731523.1:2119870-2123278 GCF_001890085.2 Hipposideros armiger | reverse complement strand
AAATCATCACTTTGTTCACTTTTTTGCAAATAAAGACAGGTCCTTCTATGAATGAGGAATTACGAAGCTCACTGAAAGATAGCAAAAGGTTATCAAACAAAACGGGCAATATATCATTGATTGATCTTTGTTCTTTATATAAATAAATGACCTTTGAAAAACATAGACAAAAATATGTCATGACTTTCCCGACAACCCAATAGATTATCATAAGTGATATGCATCATTGCTACATTCATGCACCTTGATATGACTCACATATAGTGGAAAATAAACGAATATAACAACTGCAGCAAGTGAAAACAATTTTGAATGTGACTACAATTTTATGGTTTGAATAAAGAAGTAGCCACAGAGGAAAGGCTTTCCTGGTAAATGAAAAAGTTTTTCTGATATGTAGTGACTATATGCATTGGTTTTGGAGTCAGGTGAACCAAAATTATTTTTCAAAACTGTACTAATGTTTCATCACACAAGCACCTCATGAATATTTTTTTTCTGTAAGAATTCAAACACAGCAGATAAATAGAAAAGCTCCTTTGATTATCTTTTTCTACCCTTAATCCTAATACCTTTGCAGAAGTTATTGTCAGTTTGGATACACTCCTCCCAGAGTTTTTCTAAAACTTATATAGATATAAACATATTATCGTAGTTAGCAAATATAGATATAAATAGCTCAGTAGCTCTCCATGGAAAACATATGCTTTTCATTGATATTTTATTCACTCAACACTATGTGTCAGGAATGTTTCCACAGCTAGCAATGAATACTAATGGTTATTTCCATTTATTTGCTATAACAAACAGGGCAAGTAATAGTGAAACAAATATCCTTGTGTCAGCTTCTTTATGCAACATAGGAGAACTGACATTACTGACCTACGGTATA
This sequence comes from Hipposideros armiger, assembly GCF_001890085.2. Taxonomy (NCBI): domain Eukaryota; kingdom Metazoa; phylum Chordata; class Mammalia; order Chiroptera; family Hipposideridae; genus Hipposideros; species Hipposideros armiger. The sequence continues at coordinate 2,122,386 of NW_017731523.1, read as the reverse complement.
TGGACATTTTCCATGTTTACTGAGCACTAATGTGCAAGGCTCTTATGAGTATGAGGTAAATGCTGTTATTTCCCCATTTTCCAGATCAGGAAACTGAGGCATAAGGAGGTCAAGTATTTTTAATGAGAAGATGGAAACCAAGGTATGAGAGATTAAGTACCTTGCTGAAGATGATATGGAGGTTACGTGTCAGAGCAGGGAGCTGAGCCTAGAGTATGTCTGAGCTCTTAACCGTGTTGTTGCATGGTCTCTGCAATAGATACCACCAAGCTGAACCAGTAACTAAACAAATTTTCACTCTCCCTAGTAGTGTGTGTGTGAGTTCTCATTACCCCTCACCTTCACCAATACTTAATATTATAAAATGTTTAAATATTTGCTGATTTGATGTGCAAAAATTATCTTGTTATTCTAATTTGCATTTCCCACATCGGACATTGTTGAACATGTCTTATGAATTATCAGACACATGTATTTTCTTTGCAAGGATTTATTATAAATATCTTAAAATTCAAAGATTTGCTGTAAAGAAAATGAATCCATACTGTGGATCTCTCTCTCTAAACACACGCACACACACACACACACCCCATACCCACACACACACCCACACACATACACCCACACACTCACACACATACTCACACACAGACTCACACTGACTAAGGAGTTGATGTGAAAAAAAANGTAAATGTGAATTGCCCTACCTCCTCTTAATCAGTTTCTATTTTTTAGTTGGTTGTTATTTTTCACTCTTGTTTAGCTGGTTGGTCATTATCATTGTGCCTTTTTAGTCCTCTCTCTAGACCACTATTCATTATATGACTTTTAAGATTTCTAAGGTATTCCCAGAGGAACTACAGTAAATGGATAAAATGTTATATCAAGCAATTTTCAAGGAGTTTGATGTCAATGTTATTGTATTTTAGAAGATTAATAAAAACTTAATGAATAAACAAAGGAGGAAGTGCTAAATTTTCTCAATGATGTGGATAATTGGGCAGGGACAGAATCCAAAGTAAATTCTGTTCCCCAACTCTAACAGAAGCAGGAGAAGGTAACTATTACCAGAGGCTACACATTTCTATGTAGGCCTGTTTGCAAATCTTATTAGCTAGGGGAACGTAAATAAAACATAACCAGTCCTCTAACAACTAACATTAAGATTGGAAAACACGTTCTTAAAGAAAAGTTTTATTTACAAAATTTAAAACATTTATATATCTTAAAATTTTATATTTATTTATATATTACACATTGCATATTACAATATATATTATATAACATGGTACATATTATATATAAAATAATGTAATATTATGATGCCATTAAAATGATACTAGTAAATCAATGTTTATTCTATGCAAAGAAAATTGCAATATATTAAGTGACTAAGTAGGTCATACAAAATATGTTTCTGTGTTTGTTAAAAAAAGTAAATATCTATATACTCATATATATATATATACGACACTCTGCAGAAAGATGTATACCAAAATGTTAATTGTGGGCCCTCTAGGCAGTGAGATTAAAGGTGATTTTCACTTTCTTCTTTGTATTATTTTGTAATCTGCATATTCAAAAAGGAAATACGCAATTTGAAATATTAAAAAGTGCATTTATTCTCAATAATTTGTAGTGCAAGATGAGAAAGAGATGATTCATTAATCTAGAACAATATTCCTGTACTTCTCTCAAGTAAAGTGCCACATAATTTACTTCTCTGGTTTTTACGTTTTAAAGAAAAGTGGAATCAATTATTTGGAAACTTGCTTTCATCAGCTACTTGGCAGTTGTTCAATGATTTTAGCAGATTAAACACATGTTAAATTAAGTCAAATATCTATTTTAAATATATTTTATCCTTCCTGAAATCAGTTGTTTTGCAGAATATGGTGATTATGAACTGCTAAAATGCACTAATTACATGTTTTAAATGTCACCATAGTCTTAAAGTAAAATCAATTTGAAATTATTAGTCCTAACATTAGTGGTTTTCTTTTTTGGGGGGAAGGGAGTGGAAATTATCTGGAAGTTGGGGGATAATCCAAAGGAGGCCTGTAATTTTTATGGTATTATTGTTGACATTTATAGAAAAAGTATAATGAATGGAAAACCACAGAATCAAGAAATTATACAGAACTTGAATTTTCACTCTATATCATTATTAAGTCTATTACTTTATTGTGCAAAAATAACCAATAAATTAAATAATAAGTGATGTCAAGGTCAATGAATAAAAAATCACATGATTTATAATTTTCAAATGGTTATATTAATAATAGATGGGATGAATATTCAGCTGACTGAAAATGTTGGTGATAACTAAGGTATGGGTTTATCATTTGGTTTCCTTAATTGTGCATGAGGCAATTTTCTCGTAAACCCTAGGACCCCAATTTGGGTCATTGCCCCAGATGAAATTCAAGCTTATATTTGTTTACAAAAAACATACTTTCCCTGATTTGAAGACCTCAAAATAATGATAATTGTACAATTAAATCATTTTCAGTTTT
>NW_017731523.1:2110808-2116968 GCF_001890085.2 Hipposideros armiger | reverse complement strand
AGGTCCCAAGTTCAGTATGGCATGGTTGAATGCTCTGCTCAGTGTCTCTTAGAGCTGAAACCAAGGTATTGGCAGGGCTGAATTTTCATCTGGAGGCTCTGGGGAAAATCTGGTTTGGGGTTCATTCAGGTTGTTGGCAAAAATCAGTTTCCTGCAGTTGTAGAAGTTTTCTTGCTAACTGTCAGGCAGGGGCTGCTCTCTGCTTCTACAGGGTGCTCTCAGGTCCTGGCCCCTTCATCATCAGCCTCAGAGAATCTCCCACACCTTGATTCCTGCCACACTACTGAATCTCTGGACTTCCTTGTTTCTGACCTCAAGATGCAAAAAAGGGCTTATGTTATTGAGTCAGGCCAATCCAGATAATCCCCCTATCTTAAATTCAGCTGATTTGAGACCTCAATTACATCTATAAAACCTCTTTGCCATGTAAAACAACATAATCACAGAAGTGATTTCTATCCCAGTTGGGAGGTTCCATCCCAACTGAAGGCCAGAGGATCACACAAGGGTGTCAGTGGGATATATCTTTGAATTCTGTCTACCACAAATACCATGTGATATCCTTGTTTGTTTATTTATTTTGGTGTCAATCTCCCTCCATTAGAATGAAAGCTTAATTAGGACTGAGGTTTTTTGGTATGTTTTGTTCACTGTTGTATCCCATTTGTGCTTAGAATAGTGTCTGGACTATCACAGATGCTCAATAAATATTTATTTTATTTTATTTTATTTTAATTATTTTTTATTATGAAATACACATTTTTTAGAATTAGTTTCAGCTGTACAACACAGTGCAATAGTTGTACTTTTTACCCCTCGAAATGACAACCCCCCTCCCCCAATCCACCACCCCATTTCCCCCCAATATCATACATAGCTATTACAAATCCCTTGACTCCACTCCCACACTATACTCCATGTCCCATGACTATATAGTTGTAGTTGACATACAATATTATACAACATCAGCTTCAGGTGTACAGTGCAGTGATCAGGCCTCTTCCCCATCCATGATGCAAGACATGTGACCACCTGACACCCTACAAAGTATTCACAACATTATCAATTACATTCCTCGAACTGTTCCCCATGTCCCCATGGCAACACTGCAGCTGCGTATTTATGCTATCCAGCCCCCTCCCTCTCTCCCTCATCCCCACCCCCCAACCAACAGCCATCAACTGCACCCCCACATCTATGAGATCACCTCTGTTCACTTTCCTTGCCCATTCAGTTTTTTAGAGTCCACATATAAGTGAAATCATATGGTATTTGTCTTTCTCCAACTGACTTATGTCACTTAACATAATAGTCTCTAAGTCCATCCATATNCAGAGTATATAATATATGAGTACATATTATGTATAATTAGGGATATGCAGTCAAATTATATATAACAGAGTATTTACTATATATATTTGCATGTGAGTTAATTATGGGAGAAAGAGATAAAGATAAAGAAGAAAGACAGGCTCAAATTTGGGTATAACATATTTAAGTGAAAATATTCTATAAGCAATTGTAAATGCATGCATACACACACTCACATATCATATATAGTATATAATGTCTTATATACATAGTTTGACTCTACATCCCTAACAGTATACCATCTAAAGACAACACATATACACAAACATATCTATAGTAGTTTTCTCATAATCTATGTCATAAAAATGGTTACAGGTTCCACAGAGACCAGTATTTTTCTTTCAGTCAAGACACTGTATTAATAAATAGAATCAAATTAAAATGTGCTTCCAAATATATATCTCCTCTTAAATGCTGTTAGTTATTTACAAATGCTTCTAAAATATTTTCACTTAACTATCCCCAAAATTGAGTCCAACTTTCTCCTTCACCACTTCCTTCTTTCATCAGTAATCCACACACATACCCAAATATCACCATGAACAATTTCCTTTCACATTTCTCATTTTTATCTTGTCCAAGCGTGTAACCTGCCAGGCCCAAAGCTTTAGCATCATCTGTGATCCTTCCCTCTTCTCTCTTATGTCTTTCATATTCAACCTGTCATACCTCCCCTGGGAAGACTTCTTTAATCTTCAGGTCTGCTGCATAGTCTCTAGTATGCAGCGTTTTTATCACGAAAGCCATGTTGTCTTTATTGTTGAAATGAGACTGGATTTTGAAACCAGACAGGCCTTGGTTCAAATTCTGGCTCTACCATTGACTATTTGTGTGATTTTATGAATGGTTTAGTCTCTCTGTTGTTGAGGTTCCTTATCAGAAAATCTAGGTAACATTAATTCCTTACAAGGCTGATGTGAGTTCTAAAGAAATAAAGGTCCTGACTAGAGCACTGTGCTTGAGATGTAGTAGATGCTTACTAATGTAGTGTTATTTTTTTCTGGGCTTTTATTATCAGACCCTACCTGATTCCAAATATTCTGCTTTCTTCCTGTTTTATCAACTCTTGGCCCTTAACCTGCAGACATGCCCTGTCTCTAAGAACTCTGTGTATCCATTTTCACTTTAATCTGGGTAAATATAAAGAAATTTAGCCACTAATAGTCTACTCCACACTATCTCCTCTCGCCTTTGATTATGTGCCCCGAATCTGAACTGACCTTTTATATCTTTTTCTTACCCTAATGTTTACATTGTCCTTTGTTACATGAGTGGATCTTGCTTGTACTTTCTGTCCCCATGTCCCTGCATTAATAATCTGTTTAGTAATCTAGTCTTTTTTGACCAAGGCACCTGCTTTGCTCTTGACAGTATCTCTGTTAAAAGCTGGGTCTTTCTTCTCAATCCTTGCTTGTTAGTCGGAGCTTTGCCAACTGTTGGCAGATTTTCCTGATATGAACCATCAGTGCTGCTTACCTGCATGCCCAGGTCTCTAAATATCGCATGACCTTGGATTCCTCACTAACTCATTTGCAGGCCTCATTTGGTCCGTGTTGGATTGACTTGATGCTAACCATCTCATGGAACTTCTGCTTGCCAATCAAGAATCCACCCCAAATATGCTGCTAGGTTTATCTGCTCAGTGTCTAGTCCTTCCAAATGTGTAGTTCTCATTCCAAAATATGATGGCCTTTATCTGTTCTTCGTTCTTAGTTAACTGACAAAGAGATGGGTCTTGATATGTGACATTATTGCTTTGTCTTTAGAGTTCTGAAACATCTGATCTGCTCTCCCTGTACCCAGATATCCCTTTCTGTGCTCAAAAAGTATTCAGTCGACTGAAGCTTATCTTCAGAACACACACACACTGCTCTTGCTTTGTTACTCCTTACCCACTGATGGACCACACGTCCCTGTTGGAGTATTCCAATGCTCCAAAGCCTGCCTGTAAAGTTTCTCTGTAGCCTGATGCTTTTTAGAGAAATGATTTTTTTTTTTTTTTTTAAGCTGAGCCATCCTGCTACCTATTGGCAGCTTAGCAGCAGCTCAGCTAAGGCCGGGCATCAAACTGCTGTTGCTCAGAGCTCAAACTAGAGAAATGATTTTACTCCCAGACACTCTTCACTCCCTCAGACTTGTCTACAGTCACCTTTTGCCAGTCATATTCCTTCTTTCTGCCATTGCTCACCCTGTTCTACTCAGAGGAAGCATCCCCATTCTCTCCTCTGACAATCAAATGCCACCTTTCCTTAAGTCCCAATCAAGCTCCCTGTTTCTCAGAAGACTTCTCTAACATTGCCCCTGTCCAAATTCTTCTTTTCTTCTCAACTCCTACGGTTTTTACATGGTACCACTTACCTTGATAGTGTACTTCATGATGCAGCTAATTAAAATATATTAGGCACAGTTTAGCTAATGACCTTCACAAAGTAGGCCAAAACAGAAACCTGGCAGTCATTCTGGAACCTTCTGCAGTCCTTCTCCATCATTCATTTATTCTTATCAATTTCCCCTCAACTTTGTCCTGAACCCCTTCCTTCCTATTTGTACTGCCCTTGCCAAAGCACTCCCCATTTCTCCCTTGGTTAGCTGGACCTCCCTCTTAACGGAACTTCCTGTCTCCAGTCTTGACTCATAAGCATCTATAATCTATGTAACAACCGCAGCAATCTTTGTAAATGGTGAACTCCCCCATCTATGTCCTTCAGTGGCTTTCCGTTGCTGTTAGGGCAAACTCCAAACCAATTCACATGGCTCAAAAGACCTTTATATTTTGTCCCCAGCTTACGTCCCATTTTGAACATTTCCTTACCTCTCCCCATCCCACATCTTTTGTACTGCATGCTCCAAACACTCTAAACTCCTTGTGGTTCCCCTTGTAAGAATGCTCTATCCCTTCTCAGGGCCTTTGAACACGCTAGTTTCCCCTCTGTGGGAACACTGCCTTCTATCTGGCCCTGTTCTCCTGAATAACACCCTGCTTTCCAGTCTCTACCTAAACATCACTTGGTTAGAGGAACCTTCTCAGAGTTGCCGAATCTGGGCTGATCTACCCTTCTTTGTTCTTCTGTACCCAAGAGTTTATTGTTCTCCTCATACAACTCACCCAACTGCTTGTGATTGCCCCTTTACTGTTACCAGTTAGTAAACTCCCTGCTTCTATCTTACTCAGTATTATATCTCTATTGTCTATCACAGTTGCAGACACAAAATAGGCATATAGTAAATACTTAATGAAAGGAGAATGGAAGAAGGGAAGGAAGGAGAAGAGTGAAAGAAAGCAATAAAGAAAAGAAAGAGGAAAGGAGGGAAGTAGAGAAGGAATAGAGAGAGGGAGGNGTATAATTTCTTCTCTTAGGTCCAGGGCTTATCACAGTTCTACCTCTTGGGTGTTTCCTATCCCTTATCAGTCCCTGTCACTCTGACCACTTTTCTACAGACAGTCTTTTCATTAAAATCTCCTCAGTTAGATTATTTTGAGTATCTCATTTGTTTCTTGCCAAGATATTGCCAGGCAGAACTTCTAATTAGAGTACTAATCTCATCCTAATCTAAGAGTAGCTAGAAAAATCTCTTTTCTGATTTTGTTCCAAATCCTCTTCATCAGGAAATCAGATTCCACATAATCAACTTATTTATTCTACATTGAGTAGATTCATGCCAGTGAACACTGTATTGAGTATTTGCATATCTCATAGCTGTGATTCTTGCTAGCAAGAGCACAGTCTGAAGTTCAAGCTGATGTTTAGATAATATCACCAATTGTTTTGTGCAGGTTACACTTCTGTGGCAGATAACACATATATTCTTCGGAGATTTTCAAATGTATTCAAAAGTAGATAGTATAACACAATGAACCCATATATGCCCAAAATTCAGTTTCAATAATTATCAACACATACTCCATCTTATTTCATCTAGATCTTAACCCACTTGTTGTCATCCCATATTAATTTTGAAGAAATATTACAGATTCTAGCACTTCCTTCATAAATATTTTGTAGGTGTCCTTAATATCATCAGATATATAGTGTTCAAATGTATAACTGTCTTATATTACACTTTTAGTAGTTTCAGTTAAGACTCCATAGTTCAATTGGTTATAATGTCTTTTAAATTCTCCCTTTATCCATTGGTTCTTCACCCATTTCTTTTCTTTCCCTTGCAATTTTTTTGTTGAAGACATAGAGTCAGCTGTTTAAAGAATTTCTCACAATTTGAAATTCACTGTTTGCATCTCCATTGTGTTTTGAAATATGTCTCTTTAAACTCTGTATTTCTTATAAATTAGTAGTTGGAAAGTGGTAGGCTTTTATCAGTTTTAGGTTAGTCGTGTGTATTTTTGAAAGACCATTAAAAAATTGTATTGTAGCCTCCCATCAAGAAACATTTAGCCTCTAGTTGCCTGTCTTTTGGTGGTGTTAGTAGCCACTTATTCCCAAAGCCTAGGTTCACATGGGGTTACAAAATGGTAGTACCTGTATTCTATTATTTCTTCTTCATTTATTGCCCAGAATACTTCTGTTAAAAAAAAATCCAAAAGCTGGGCCAGCCAAGTGGCTCAGTTGGTTAAGAGCTCACTCAAGAGTGCAAGCTCTGAGCAACAGGGTCACCAGTTCAATTCCTACATGGGCCCGAGCTGAGCTGCCACTGAGCTTGTAGCAGGATGGCTCTGCTAAAAAAAAAAAAAAAAATCTAAAAACTAAATTTTCTCTCATCTACTATTTGGTTATCTGTGAAGGCAGGAAAAATGTTCAATTCTTTTGCTTTCTTTGCTATTTTAAAAATA
>NW_017731523.1:2106463-2107846 GCF_001890085.2 Hipposideros armiger | reverse complement strand
TGGCTGAATCTTAAGGGAGCTGGCATGTAGCAGCAAGCCTCCAAGTATCCCAGCTTTGTGCAGAGTTACCCAGGCCTGGTACCAGTGATAGCCATCCTTAGTTCACAATGTAGCCTCTTCCACTCACCTCCAGGTTTAGCACAGACAGTGAAAACTGCAGATTGCTTTGGAGCTTCTACCAGGCAGACTCCAGCAAGTCACAGGCAGTGGCTGACCTGGGCTTGCACTGGAACTCCTCTCAAGAGGCCCCAGAACCAACATACTTGGAGATTGGCTTTAGACCATAGCAGAGCACCACCCAATTATCCCCACGAGTGGCAAACCAAAGGGTGATCTCAACAGACACCAGAGCCAGCTGAGGTAAATCCCACTCAGTGGGATAACCTCCTGCATAGCAGCCCATAAGCTGTAAATGTTGCCAACCCCACAGCCAGTAAGGCTGAGGGTCAATCCCACCCACTGACTTACCAATAGCAATCAAGGCTCAACTATAACAGGACAGCAAACACAATCCACACAAGAAAAAATCCTGGAACACCTGGCACAGGTGACCAGGAAGACTGTGACACTGGGCTTTATAAAACTCCTACTACATGCAGCCACCTGGCCAAAACTGGGAGACATAGCGGATCTACATAATACATAGAAACAAACACAGAGAGGCAGCCAAAATGAGGGAACAAATAAATGCATCCCAAATGAAAGAACAGAAGAAAAATCCAGAAAATGAACTAAATGCAATGGAGGCAAGGAACCTACCAGAGACAGAGTTTAAATCAATGGTTATAAGGGTGTTCAAGGAACTTAGTGAGAACTTTAATGAAGAGATTGCAAACATTAAAAAAGGACAAATAAACCATAAAAAAGAAGCAGTCAGAAGTGAAGAATACAATAACTGAAATGAAAGATGCACTAGAAGGAATCACCAGCAGACTAGATGAAACATAGGATCAAATCAGCAATTTGGAAGAAAAGTTAGCAGAAAACTCCCAATCAGAATAGCAAAACCAAAATAGAACCCAAAGGAATGAAGATAGTTTAAGAGACCTCTGGGACAATATCAATATCAAGTGTAACAATATTCACATTATAGGGATGCCAAAAGGAGAAGAGAGAAAGCAAGGGATTAAGAACATATTTGAAGAAATAATGACTGAAAACTTTCCTAATCTGGTGAAAGAAATGGACATACAAGTCAAGAAAGCACAGAGAGACCCAAATATGATAAACCCAACAGGCCCACAACAAGACATATTATAATTAAAATGGCAAAGTTTAAAGACAAAGAGAGAATTCTAAAAGCAGCAAGAGAAAGGCAGCTAGTAACTTATAAGACTGTCAGCTGATTTCTCAACAGAAACTTTTCAGGCTAGAAGATATTGG
>NW_017731523.1:2103506-2104558 GCF_001890085.2 Hipposideros armiger | reverse complement strand
AAAAGTAAAAACAACAACAACAAAATATTTCATGAAAATAAAAAAAAATTGGGGTAGCAATACTTAAATCAGACAAAATAGACTTTAAAACAAAGGCTGTAAGAAGAGACAATGAATGACCCAGTAATTCCACTTCAGGATATTTATCTAAAGAAACCCAAAACACGACTTCAAGGGGACATTGGCATCTATATGCTTATTGCAGCATTGTTTACAATGGACAAGGTATGGAGGCCTGGGTGTCCGTCAATGGATGAATGAATAAGAGTATGTGGTCCATATATACAATGGAATATTGCTTGGCCATGGAAGGGAATGGGTTCTTGCCATCTGCAGTAGCATGGATGGACCTGGAGGGTGTTGTGCTGAGTGGAGTATGTCAGACAGAGAAAGACAGAGGCAATGTGATTTCTCTTATATGTGGAATCTAAGAGCAAAATAAACAAACAAAACAGAAACAAACTCATAGATACAGAAAACATTTTGATGGTTGTGCCAGGTAGAAGGGGTGTTGGGGGTGTGGGTGAAAGGAGAAGAGATTAAAAAGTACAAATTGGTTGTTACAAAGTAGTTATGGGGATGTAGGGTACAGCATAAGGAATATAGTCAATAATATTGTAGTAATTACGTATGATGTCCGATGGGTACTAGATTTGTAGGGGTGATTGATGGGAGGGGGTTATGGGGCAGGGTGAAAAATGTGATGGGATTAAGAAGCACAAATTGGTAGTTACAAAATAGTTATGAGGACGTAAAATAAAGTATAGGGAATATAGTCAATGATATGGTAATAACTATTTATAGTGCTAGGTGGGTACTAGACTAGTCAGTGGATCACTTCATAAATTATATAAATGTCTAAACACTATGCTGTACACCTGAAATTAACATAAAATAATAGTAAATGTCAGATATAATTGATAAATTTAAAAAGGGGGGGGGAAGGTGAAGGGGAATAAGAGGTCTAAATATCCAGGTATAAGACAAATAAGTCATGGGGATGTAATGTACAGTATAGGAAATATAGTCAATAATATTGTGATAACATGGTA
>NW_017731523.1:2098141-2099276 GCF_001890085.2 Hipposideros armiger | reverse complement strand
CAATATCCATTCCTGATAAAAACTCCTAAAAAGCTAGGAATAGAAGGGAACTTCCTCAACCTGATGAAAGGCATCTATGAAAAACCTATGGCTAACATCATTGTTAATTGTAGAAAACTGAATGTTTTCTCCCTAAAATTAGAAACACAGAGTGGCTATCTGTTCTTAGCACTTCTTTTCAACATTGTATGGGAGGTCCTAGCCCGTGTAATAAAGCCAGAAACATACATAAAAGGAAAGTGAATTTAAAGGAGAAAGTAAAGCTATCTTCATTTTCAGTAATGTTATTTTTATAACCAAAAAAAGCCAATAAAATTTGGCAGTGGTGGGAAAAAATCACCTATGTTAAATTTTTACTACCTTTATCTAGTTTGCAGTCAATAGTGCGTTGAAACTATTTTATTTTTTTGAAAAACAAACTTTGCCACAGAGAGAACTAATTTCATTGGAGAGAAGAATACACATGCTTAACCCATATTCTTTTCAAACTAAATAGCATCAAAATATCAGTAGATATAAAACACGTATTATCCTGCAAAGTCAAACAGTCATGAAAGTACTACAACTAATCTCTGATCAGTGAAGCGTGGGGAAAATTACATTTGGAATAAACAAGTGTGGTGCTTATTCTCTCCTCTCAGACTTATCCATATAAGTTAGGCACCGGTTTTAGTCGATAAGTGAATTAAAAACCTGGAAGATAGAATGTAACTGCCATATTCTTTATATCTTATAAAGAAGGAGAGAAAATGTACACATAATCATGGCTATTTGGCTCATAATTCAGCTTTTAAACATAGATTGTATAAAACTGCAGTGAAACAATGGGTAAATACAGGCAATGACCAATCACCGAGGTGATTTCTGGCTTTTTAACTTCTATTTTCAGATTGGCTTTGTAATAATTATGGCTTATCAATTCTGTTTTAAAGAGTTCCAATGGAAATAATGCAATTGTTATGATCTTGAATACAAAATTACATATTTTGACACCAACCGTTTTCTCTTTTTTGTTTGGGTTTCTTTTTAAATTTTTTTCTTTCTTTTTTTTTTAATTAAAATTTATTGGGGTGACAATGGTTAGTAAAATTACACAGTTTTCAAGTGTACAATTCTGTAATACTATATATTACAT
>NW_017731523.1:2091037-2093024 GCF_001890085.2 Hipposideros armiger | reverse complement strand
CCTAAGTACTTGCTATATGATCTTGGGTCCCAGCTTTCTTCATCTATAAAGCAAAGGTAATAATACTTTATTCATAAAATTGTTGTGAAAATTAGACAGCAAAATGAGTGTAGTAAAACACCTGATTCAATAAACAATAGTGAGATTCTGTATATACATAATATTTTATATAGAGTTGACTCTTGGACAATGTGGAGGTTAGAGGTGCCAATCCCCCATGCAGTTGAAAATTCACATAAAGCTTTTGACGCCCCACAAACTTCATTACTAATAATCTAATATTGTTGACTGGGAGCCTTACCAATAAACAGTGGATTAACACTACTTTGTATCTTATATATATTATATACTGTATTTTTACAATAAATTAAGCTAAAGAGAAGAAAATATTAAGAAAGTCATGAGACAATACATTTATTGAAATAAATCTGCATATAAGAGGACCCACACAGTTCAAGACTGTGTTGTTCAAGGGTGAACTGCATTTTTGTTTCACAACCTAATAAAATGTTTTACTTTCATGATGACATTTTTCAAATAATCGAAAAAAATTCATTTTTTTTTTCTGATTACAAAATAATGCTTAGAACTCAAATTGTAAGTTTTTTTTCCAAAATTTAATTTTAGTTTGTTTTTCCCATGGTCAGTAAGAAGTAAAGTGTTGAATACAGCTCATGTACAAATTATCTGTAGAAGAAAAGACAATGAATTCAACCACAAGCAGGTGAGAAAAAAGGAGGGAAGGTTATATGCGACGAGGCTGTTTGTGTTCTGAATAAAAACTCTTAGTCAGTGAGAAAACTCACTGATGTAAGCTGATTAAACCCAGGGTTCCTTTGGAAACCTTTATAGCAGTATGTCTAAATTTTGTTTTGAAAACATTTAGTTGAGAACATTTTAAAGTAATTTTTGCAATTAACAAAATTTATGTGCTAATAGTTTAACATTAGCAGTGAAAATTAATGGTAGAAAATAAATTGCATGCTTATTTCTTCCAGGATAAAAACAACTATTAAATACAGTTTTATGTTTAATAAAAGAGAGAGGGAGAGAGAGAGAGAGAGAGAGAGAGAGAGAGAGAAAGAGAAAGAGAGAGAATTCCTAATTAGTCTACCACTTATTCTAAACAAAATCTTTAGAAAAAATATTTTAATGAACATAAGCACAACAAGCAGGATTCATTTATCACTTGGCTCTGTGACTGTCCAAGAGATTCCATCATCATCATCATCATCATCATTAGGAATTGCTCTTTCACAATTTCTCTTTCTTAAAATGTCAGGGTTCCAGATGGATGACTAAAGATAATATAGGAGCCATGATGGGTCATAGCAGAAATAATGGAACAGCAGCAGCAAATGCAACATTTACTAGAAATATGTGTTCCTATCGTTCCGCCCTCATCCTTAGATGTCAGCTCAAGATGATCTCCTCAAAGAAATTTTTCTTGTGGATTGAGTTGTGTCCAAAAAGATATGTTAAAATCATAATCCCTTGGGGAGAGAGATTTGGAGACACAAAGAAGCTCATATGACAATAGATGCAGAGATTGGGGCCAAAGGACTGCAAGCAAAGGAACATGAAGGATTGCTAGCTACCCCAGCAGCTAGGAAGAGGCAGAGACTCTTCCCGCGGGCCTTCAGAGGGCCTTGACAACACCTAGATTTCAGACTTCTGGCTTCCAAAAAGAGAATTGATTTCTGTTGTTTCAAGCCACCCTGTTTGGGGTTATTTGTTATGGCAGCCATAGTGAGCTAATCTACTCCAGACTAGGTCTAGCCCCCTGTGGTAAGCCTCCATGGGCTTCTATTCCTCTTCTTCAAGGCCCTTTCAAAAGTAAAGTGAATGAATTCACTTGTAATTAGTTTTAAATGTCTTTCTTGTCTGCTGAAGTGTAAGCAGGACATTCCGAGGAAAGAGACCGTGCATGTTTTATTTACCTTTGTATCCTCAGTACTACTACGTTGCCTGCCTGGAATAAATAGGC
>NW_017731523.1:2088016-2089356 GCF_001890085.2 Hipposideros armiger | reverse complement strand
CTCTAAAAATGGTTTCTCTGTGTTGGGGCATTGATAGACTTCCCTACTACTTGAGCAAAATATTTTTCCAGAACACCTAATGATCTATTATTTTATGCACACTGAATAGATTTTTCTAATTAACTTCCTAAATGCCTGATTTATAGAAAAAGATTTACCCTGGCTAGTGGGCAGAAGTATTGATGTGTGTTCTAATTTAAATTAATAAACTGGTGTTCTGGTTTTCTAAACAGTGTCTTGGGAGTTTCACAAATTTGCATCTTATCAGTTCAGGGAGAACTGATGAAATGGAATTCCTGGAGCAGCCCAGCTGGGTCCAAGCATGGTACCATGTTGGCTGCTCCACAGTGTGGTTCATCTGAGAGGGATTGCCTGAGTATCCTGCTGCTTCCTTCTTTGGTTGCAGTATTGAGTAATTAACGTAAGTAAAGGTAACAGAAGGGAAAAGGCAATTGTCACTTTGTAAGAAAAACTAAAGAAGGAAATAACACGTTACAGACAAATTCAGACAGTGTTCAAGATCCCTTGTTTAGGACATTCCACTGGAACTAGATAAATAAAGCATAGAACGTAGGTAGATTCTCATATCTGCATTCAATCTGTTGCTTTCTGTTGTTTTGGTAGTGGCATATGATAAATATTTAGAAAAGAGAACAGTATTTTAATAGCCTTTTCAGATAGTAGTAATGTTCTTCTTTGACAATTAGTAGTTTCTTAGAAGTTACTTGTAATCTGTTCTCTCACATAATATCAAGGAAGTTTCCTTAATCTGTTACACATTAAAATCCATTGGTCAATTTTGTACTTTGAATAGACATTTTGCCCATGCAAGATTTTATAACATCATGCACTGGTCATTGGAGTGTTATAGATCTAAATATTGACATTTCATTTTATTATATTTAAAAAATCATATTCATTATATCATCACCTATCTTATCAGAAAATTCATCAAGTATTTTAAAGTGGAAAAGCTCATAGTAGCAGGTATAAATTTTCCAGTTTGACTTTTCCCTTGAAAATAAAGTTTTATAATTGGTAATAAAATCTGTTGCTTTCTTCAATGTGAAAAGCTCACCTTTATTTATGTTTTAAAAACTGTGCTAAATACTCTAATCTGAATCACCATAGTGTGTCTTCTAATGTTTCTTACAAGAAAAAATGGTGTTCCATAAAAAAATTCAGTTAGTTCAACTTGCAACTCAACCAAACAAGTGCTTTTTCTCAAGACAGCCATCATACTTTGGAATGCAAAGGAAGTGTTTTATGTGAACTTTCCATTTTGTCACACAGAATACTGAAAGCACGTGTACACAAGATTTGAGATGTAATAAAATTAA
>NW_017731523.1:2084458-2085306 GCF_001890085.2 Hipposideros armiger | reverse complement strand
AGAGAAAAAAATATTTCAAATTTTAAACAAAACAAAAATCAAAGGGCAATGTTTTGGACTAGAATGTACTTTTAAATTGAGAACTGCTTTTCTTTTTTAATTTCTTACTTGAGAAGTTAGTAATAATATAATAGGGACGAACCTTTAGAAATAATGTTTACATGTGGCACATTCATCTCTAAAAACTTGTACTCAGCAAAGTAAGTGCGAAGCGAATCCCATTTTTTTGTATGTAAGAGAACAAAAGAAAGAAGATGGGAACTATTTTTCACTAGAGCCTATAATCATTGTTCCAATTTCTGAGGAACACAGGGTAAACTAAAAATGTTGGATAATGGAGATTTATTATCATGACTTAGAGGAAAGAAGTTACTCTCCCATAAATTCTAGGTAATTTGTCTTTTTCAGGCTACCAAGTAATGAATTTCTATTTGTTTACAGATTGGGTAGGAACACCTTTTTTCTCAAATGGCCAGGGCGACTTGCATCTTTTATCTGTCTTCATTTATCTGAAGCCGTGTGCATCTGGAATTTTGATTTCTTTTTTCACTCCAAAGCAGATAGATAAGTATTGAATTCTATATTTAATGACTAAGAAGGCATAACCATTTTTAACGGCTAATTGCATTTAGTCATAAGTGTACCTTTTCTGCCTTTGTCAAGAAAGACCTAAGTGGACATGTCAGTATATGGGGAAAACCTGAACTACTGCATTGGATGTGATCTAATGAAAAAAAAAAAAGACTATTTCCTAATAACAGAATATTTGTGTTAAAGTTTCTCATGCACTAGAGGGAAAAGACTTTTCAGGCTCATATTTTCCTAAGCAGAGATGTGGTAAGTTATTA
>NW_017731523.1:2082129-2083201 GCF_001890085.2 Hipposideros armiger | reverse complement strand
AGAGAAATCTTTTTGCATGAGAGAGTCATTATACCTGGGGAATGAAAATTTACCTGTGCACATTGCCTGCTATCATCCTGAGTGGCATTTGAGACATGGTGATTTCTTTGAATTTAAAAAAATTATAATTCTGGTTGCCTCAGTCAGGGGTTTATTTTGAGATATATATATATATAAAATTTATTTTTAGTTTAATTTATTTTTTATTAGTTTCAGGTGTACAAAGCAATGTGCTAGTTAGGCATTTAAACCCCTCATAAAGTGATAAGCCACCCCCCAAGCTACTACCCCTCTAATGTCTTATATAGCTGTTACAGTACCATTGACTATCTTCCCTATGTTGTACTCCACATCCTGTGACTATATATACCTATATATTTAATTATAGTTGACATTCAATATTATTCTACTTCAGCTCTTCAGGTGTGAGGCATCTACACAGTCTATGATTTGATCCCCCTGATAAGTCCAGTGCCCATCTGCCACCTTACATGATCTTTATAACATTGTTGATTATATTCCCCATACTGTAGTTACTATCAATTTGTACTTCTTAATGCCTTCACCTTTTTCACCATTCCCCCATCCCCATTCCCATCTATCACCCTGATAGATCTAGTACCTATCTTGCACCATAACCTTGTTATTACAATATTATTGACTATATTCTTTGTGCTATATCTTACATCCTCATGACTACTGTATAACAATGAATTTGTAGTTCTTAATCCCTTCCCCTTTCACCCATCCTTAACCCTCCTCCCATCTTAAAGAAGCCCCTCTAAGATTCCTTGTAATACTGGTTTGGTGGTGATGAACTCCTACAGCTTTTTCTTGTCTGGGAAGCTCCTTATCTGCCCTTCAATTCTAAATGACAGTCTTGCTGGGTAGAGCAATCTTGGTTGTATGTCATTGCTTTTCATCACTTGGAATATTTCCTGCCACTTCCTTTTTGCCTGCAAAGTTTCTGTTGAGAAATCAGCTGATGGTCTTATGGAGGCTTCCTTGTAGGTAACCAGCTGCTTTTCTCTTGCTTCCTTTAAGGTTCACTGTTTGTATTTAACCTTTGGCA
>NW_017731523.1:2058404-2078924 GCF_001890085.2 Hipposideros armiger | reverse complement strand
TAGCAACAGGATAATGTGATAAGAAAATATATGTGATTTCTATTGTTGACCAAATCATAGGTACTACAAATACTACTGTGGTTTATTGTCTACAGTCACCATTGAAGGGAATGCTAAATTTTTGTTCTCTAACTGATATTAATTAGTAAAAATGAAATGTATTTTTGTCCCTATTCAAGTTCATGGAACTCCTTTGAGGATAAAGGAGCTGACCTGAACATGTGTCGTGCAATAGAGCCTGTCTGAACTTTGGAGTAAAGTGAACCCAGTATGAAGGTGGGGAAAGTAGTTTTCCCCTCTAACACCTATTAAAAGCGAGGCACTACACTAGATTTTTAACATACATCATCCCATTTAATTGTCAAAACAATGTTGTATGTTAGATACTAGTTTCATTTTATAGATAGGGAATTTGAGACATTAAGAGGTAGCATGATTTGCTCAAGTTCCTGTGACTATGAGTTTTCAACCTAGGATATAAATCCAGGTTGCACCCACCCCAAAAGACATACACTTTCATCTAGGAATCACTATGACCTCTGAGTATTTGGGTAGAAATCATATTACTTCCACAAGGCTGTAAACTCCTTTCTGCCAGGATTCCAGTTGAAGTCATATCAGCATCTCCCATGGGCTTTGCAGTGTTTCACACCTCACTTTAAGCCTATTATATTTTGATTTGTAATCATTAGCATAACTGAATATCTTTAGAACACAAAATAAATGTCAAAATATTTTTTAAATGCCTCTATTCTGGCTGTCTTTGCTGCAAAACCAGGGGAATCTGATCTCTGGTAAGATCATGGATAAACTTATCCTGTATTAGCTACTTAATAATATTGCGAAGTAAAAGCCTTTCTGGAATGCTCCGCCATGTCAGTGCTTGTATTATTGTTTATGAATTATATACAGAAACTGTACATGGAAGCATCCAAATCGCTACATTGATTATAATCACACCCAAAATAAACAGACTAATTAACATTAATTATAATGAAATCACACTTAACCGTTCAGTAGTCCCACTTACATAGTTTACTAAATAAAACTCAGCCTTAGAAATTTCTTTAACTGAGAGAAGTAATGGTTGTGAACACTAAGTCTTCCTTTTTTCCATTAAAGTCCTCTAGCATATTAATTGCATCATCATCCTGTTTATTGATTTTAATGCCTTGCAGTTTGCTAAAAATGAAATTCTTTCTAGTTACTTTAGAATTCCTTGAAATTTAATACATACAGTGATTTGGGGATAGAGAGGTTCCACTGGCCAGTTTTAATTAAAAAAATACAATACAATGAAAAATAAAACTCTGGGTTCACCAAATTACTTTTTGTTCACTGGGGAAAAAAATCCAGATAAATCAGACTTTCTTGCATTTACTTTACTAATGAGGAATACAAGCTAAGCAAAATAAATCTCTTTTTGCTGAAATGGCAATTTGCTAGTGCTGGAAGTTTTATTTCTTATTGATTAGGTAATAGATATAAAGAGATGCATTACTCTTGAGTGCTCTGACTTGAAGAATGTTAAAACACAAGACAATTTCAGAGAGATTTTGAGTAATTCTAGAGGCCACCTATAAGGGACATGCAAATTCACTCTTGCTGTTGTTTGTTTTTTTACTAGTCTTCAAAAAAAAAGAAGCAAGTACAATAGACAAATACCAAAATTTTCAATTTATTTACAAAAATTCAGCACTAGGAAATACACTGAAAAGTACTTTTTGTTCTAATAATTTAAATTCCTCAAGCGTAATTCTTGCGTTTGTTCCCCCAAAGCACAGCACATTAGCTTATTGAAAAGGGTCTGGAATCTTAAAGACTAGAAAACAGTAAGATTTTCAAGTACATCCCTGTGTGAGCAGCAGTCCCCAGACTCTGAAGTAATATTTACTCAGACAATGTGGGAACGATTCCTGAAATATTTTTAAAGTGACATTTTGAGGAACATCTTTCTATTTTTTGCTATTTAGCATATTACATGACAGAGACCAAAAAGTATTAATTGTTCTTATTTTTATTGTGCTGCTGTGTGTCTCAGTGGCTTGACACCAAGCCATCTTTGGCATTCTTTGAAGAGTTCTGACTCTACTCAGTGGTTTGATGGGACATTAGTGAAGCCAAATTAACTAGTCCTTCTATATAGTTTGTTTTCCAGTGGAATCCCATTATGTTACTGTGGGAAATAGGCTAGGCCACCTGTGGGTTTCAGGGGTTACCAGCCAAGGCAACGAACCTCAGCCTTTTTGATTTAAAAACCTGATGCTATCGATTTATCTGAGCATCCTCAGGCTGGGGGCGTGGGTGTGGGTGTGACCAGAATATGGGCTTAGTGGCCAGAGCCTTCTAACTGGGCAAGAATTCTAATTTTGGCAAACAATAGCTTGTTTTTACCTAGATGATTGTGCTTAAGCTGATTCAGCTTCTTTTTCTTCAAGTGTGACATGGGAAGAGTAAGACAAACACTATGAGGGTAACATCATGGGTCTGTGGTGAAGAAAAGTGATAATAGGTGACAACCATCTGACTGGAAGCTTAGCACATAATAGAAGGTACTCAGTACAGGAAAGCAGTGTGGTAGCATGGCACAATTAAAAGAGACCTAAAATGGACTTTTATTTTAGAAAGATAAGCCTGATAAACAGAGGCTAGGGATGGGGATGGGGTGGGACGGTAAATCCTACGAGCAGAATTTTCTGCTAAACTCTGAAAGTCTAGAACAATAACTTAACACGCAAAAAAGCAAAATGCTAATTTGCTTATTTGTGCTAAGGTAACTATTGGGTTGTCAGAAAAGTCATGACGCATTTCTACAATGTTTTTTCAAAACATAGAAAAAATACGTGATGACTTTTCTGACAAGCCAATACAATATTTAGGTCTACTACATGTGATATTGATATTGTCAACCTTTAAAAAAAATCATTCACACAAATTAAATGGGGAAATAATAGAGTGTCTGTGGTTTTCCCAAGTAGGTTCTACCCACAATTACATTATCATTCAGTCTCTTTGTGGAGGAGCAAGGATTGTGTTTCACCCAACAGTTAAATGAATTGTGCATTTCTCACGAGTCTAAAAGGCACTTGGATATTACTGTCATGGGCACTTTATGTAAGTGTGACATAGCAAATGATATGTTAGAAAAAAGTGAAGATGAACAGGCCTGCTGGAACTGGGTAGCTGGCATATATTTTGCATCACTTTTATTTTCCGGGTGGGTCTGTTTCGAGGCCCCACTCTCTCAGCTAGAGTCACAGACTGACAAATCCATTTTTTCCTCCAGTCATGTTTAACCAGATCAGTTATCATGTCCTGTTGGCAAGTGGCACATGTCTCCCTTGATCTGTGTAAAATCGTGAGGCAGTGTTCTTTCTGGATGGAATTGAAAAGTTTGTCTCAATCATCACCTAGCCTTTAGCACTGAGCTCATCAGCACCTTTCTCTCATATTTGGTTATGGTCACAAGCACGTCCTACCCATAGGCAATGTTTTTCATATGTACTGTAGGGACCCACAGCTTCAGAATCATGGGAGCTGCTTGTTGAAAATTCCAATTCTGGAGTTCAATTCAGACCTTTAGAGCCGCTTGGGGTGGGTTCTAGGAATCTGTATTGGATCCAGTGCTGGTAGTAATGGTGATGAAAAGGCTCCTAGGACCCTTCCCTCCGTCTCCTGCCAAGAGGAGCTCTGAAACTCCCTGGGAATCCACTGTGTGCTGGGCATGGGATTTTTGCGGGAAGAGCACAGTGTGTCTCTCTCTCTTAAGACACATCTCCCATGTGTCACATGCAGTAAATATGCCCAGTCATCCATCCTCACTCATTAAGCATAAACATCATAAAACACAGCCGGGCCCTAGAAAGAGGCAGGAAGGGAATTCCTAGGCTCACACCTGGCCAAACTCAGTTCACAGAGTGGGGACATTAGACAGAGTGGAGGGATCCAAGCTTGAGTGAGTCATAAAAATAAGCATTTTCTAGAGAAGTGATTTTCGAACTTTTGATCTCAGTGCCCCTTTACATTCTTAAAAATGACTAACGATCCCCAAAAGCTTTCGATTTTTGTTTATGTTTAGCCTATCAGAGCTTACAGTATTGGAAATGAAAGCTGAGGAAGATTATAAATATTAATTAATCAAAAAGTAAACTCATTAGGCGTTAACATAATTAGCATATTTTTACTTGAAAAACTATATTGTTTCAAAATTAAATAGTGAAAAGAGATGTTATTTTATACTTTTATAAATATTGTTACTATCTGGCTTAATATAAGAAAATTCTTATATCTTCTTTTGCAATTGATTTGTTGCAGTATGTTTTTTTGTTTTGTTTGATGTATGTGAAGAAAATGTGGCTTCATATAGACATGTAGTTCAAAAGGAAGAGATATTTTAGTAGCCATTTCAGACCTCTCTTTTAATATGACACCAAAAGTTAATCAGTAGTAGTTTTTTAAACCTTGGTTGTAACATGTGAAATCTATCAATAAACTCTTTGTGCCCTACTATATTAAAGCCCATTAAAATCTTGAGTGGCTATTTTGCCCATGTGTGATTTTGTAACTTAACACATTAATATTGGGAAAATACTACTTCACCTTAGTATACGGAATTTTCAAATATTGACACATTTTATTTTACAATAAGGAAAAATTGCTGTATTAGTTTCTTAGGACTGCTGTAACAAAATATCACAGAATGGGTGACTTAGAATAATGGATATTTATTATCTCACAGGTCTGGAGCCTTGAAGTCAGAAATCAAGGTGTCAGTAGGGCCACATTCCCTCTAGTGGACTCCTTCTTTGCCTCTTTCTACCTCTGGTGGTTTGCCAGCAATCTTCGGGCTCCTTGCCTTATAAATGCATCACTTCGATCCTACATCTTCACATGACATTCTCCCTGTGTGTCTTCATGTTGTCTTCCCTCTGTGCATGTCTGTGTCCAAATTTCCCCTTTTAATAATGACACCAGTCAATTGGATTACAACCTACCTGAATGTCCTCATTTTAACTCGATTATTTCTGTAAAGACCTTATTTCCAAAGAAGGCCTCAATCTGAGGTCCTAGAGGTCAGGACTTCAACATATCTTTTTCTGAGGGACACAATTCAAACCATAACAATTGTAATTATTAACACTACCACTGAACTCTTCCAAAAGGTCTATAATTATTATGAAGTGGTCAAGCTCTCAGTGGTGGATACAAGTTTTCTGAAATTCTAATTTTTGCTTGGTAGGTTGCATTCTGTCATTGGCAACAAATGCTATCAGTTGTTTTCCTTGAAGTGACAGGCTCACTTTCTTCCTTTATGGAGAAAAATGTCTGCCAAATACTTAAGTTTCAATAGCCACAATTTTTCAGTTGTTCTTTCAAATAAAAATGGTGCTCCATTAAAAAAGGACCTAGTTCAGCTTGCAACTCCATACTTTTCCCTGTGACATCTCTAATGAGTCAGGCTCCTGGTTAAAAACCTATGTGTGATTTTTCATGCCTGACCAGAGGCCATTACAAAGGCTTTACCTTGCAGGCGTCGCAGGAAAAAGCTACCCTCCCTACACCACGCTTGGCACACAGCCAGTACATTGCAATCTCTGAACAGTTACAGTCAAAGACTCAGCCCCCTCTACACTCCCCTCCTGGGTCTGTCATGCTTTTTGCATAATGTTTGCTTTCCCAGCTTAGGCACCTTCATTTCTGGATCTCTTTATCTGAGGCTTTGGGCAGAGGTCTTCCTCAGGTGCTCCTGCTTATGGGGAAGTAAGGGAAACCCTTGCAGGTGTTTTTCCCCTGATTCAGAACCAGTCCTTTTCCACTCCAAGCCTGACCCCAAGCCCTCCCCGCTGACCTCAGTGCCCATAACACTGCCAGAGCCTTTTGTTTGGGGCTCCCTTAACAGCGAGAGGACCTCCATGTTGTGCTGAGCCGCCTGACCCTCGACTGGTGCCTTTCCATGAGGAAAACAGCGTTTTTTCCCTGTTGTAGACGCTTGCTAACCATCGCAGTAAGTTTTGGCTTGTTGCTTCAGTGGGCCACTCTGACATGTGTCAGCTCAGTTCTCTATCTTCCAGCTCAGCTGAGCTCCTAAAATGCAAAGGGCATTTTCTTTCAATAACTGTCACACTTTGGAGTGCAGCAAAAGTACTTTATGTGTGCCTCTCAGTCAAACAGAATATTAAAAGGCCATGTACTCATGGATTGAGTTTCATAATATTTTAACATTTTTACTACACAGTCAAGGACATTCATGAGTGAACCTGGCCTTTTTGTTTTTTTTTAATCACAAGTGCATGGCAGAGTTCAGCGACTTGTGATACATGGGCTGCCACTGCCTTGATTTGTTCTAAGGCACCAGTGGTTTTACCAAGCATTGCTTCTGTATATTCAGTACAAATATCAATGCAGTAAAAAGCAAGCAACATTTTAGTGTTATTATGAAAATAGTCTTGACCTTGAGGGCCCCCCAGAGTGGTTTCAGCCCCCCAGCCCTACCCCCCAAGAATCTTGGTACCACACTTTGAGAACGACTGTGTGCACATATTCTCTGAGCTACATATATTCCCCCTTGGTTACATAGCAGGAGGGTGTTACAGGAAATGATGGCAGAGGGAGGTAGGGCAGGTTTAGGATTTGGGAATTCCGGATCTCAGCTCTCCTTCCATCTCTAATATCTGGTGGTTTGTGGTACTGAGTGAGTATGTAAGCGCTATTCAAATTCAGTTGCAAAAGTCAGGCATATTCAAGAGTACTGAGCAAAATCCCTGAAGCCAAAGAGGGTCTGATATGGATTTGTTTTCTTTGGGCCAAAGTCAAAACAAGGAAGGTATATTTTCTTTTTCTTGTGGGCCAAGTTCCATGTAGAGAGAGCACAGCCCCTGTCACAGGTGGGATACTCTAGCAATTATCTCATACTGGCAAGGTGAGGGATGTTGGTTTTCCCAGAGACCACCGCAAATTCTTCCAGGGATCTCAAATTGCAGCTGAGTGTTTCCACTTGAAGTGTCTCCACTGCAAAATCATTGGCAACCTGTGAAGACAGTAGTAGCTAGCGACCCACACTGAATGTGAATAATAAATATAAACCTGACAAAGAAATGGGAGGGAGTTTGGGTCTTGTATTAATATTTGTAAAACAGAAATACAGTCATTCCACTTTCTTGTTTATAATCTTTCAGGAGTGTTTAAGGTGATATTCATACTTAACTGAGAACACAACACAAAGCCCTTAGCTGACCGCTCCAGTCCTGATTACCTTTCCAATTTCATCTCTTTTGGATCCCTGCCCTAGCTTCACATGTGCCAGGCACCCAAAGCAGAACAAGTCACATTCTCTGTCATTCCGCCATCCTTACCTAGCCTGTCCTTCTGCCTGCGATGGCTTTCTCCTACCTCCCCTGACCTCCCCGATTGGCCAAACTCTAAGCCATCCTTCAGGACTCAGTTCACGCTCCCTGAAAGTCTTTCTGGTGCCAGACATTCTGATTTTGTAGTCATTTTGACATTCAAATTACTCGCGACCCTGGAGTGTTTTCAAACAACAACAACCAGTTCTCTGATTCTTCAGACACCAACTGGGCATCCTACAATTAAATTCTGTTCTAACACTACCTGGAGTTAGCGCCGGATCCCATAACTTAAAGGAATGAGTCTCACAGACTGTTCCCACTTCAGACATTGACTGCAAGTCCCGGGCCACCTGTTCTTCTGACTGACTGGCTATAAATTGGGGGTTTCCGTGACTGCCTCCTCAGTTTTCATAATTTGCTACAATAGCTCACAGAACTTTGGAAGGCACTTGACGTAAATTTCCTGGTTTATTAGAGAGGATAGAAATGAACAGCCAGATGAAGAGGTCTGGAAGGGACCTTGAACACAGGAGCTTCTGTTTCCATAGAGATGGGGTGCACCATCATCGCGACATGTAGATGTATTCATTGGCTCAAAAGCTCTCTGAATCCCAGAGTTTAGGATTTTTTATGGGGGTTTCATTACATAGTTATGATTGATTCATTTGTTGGCCATTGCTGATTAACTAACTCAATCTTCAGTCCATTTCCCCTCCCTGGAGGTTAGGGCTGAAAATTTCAAGGTTGTAACCAAGGTTTGGTCTTTCTGGCCATTAGTCCCATCCTGAAGCTACCGGAGGGCCTACCAAGCATCACCTCGTTTGAAGAAAAGACACTTTTATCACCCTCGTTACTCAGAAAATTCCAAGGGTTTTGAGGAACCCTATGCCAGGAACCAGGGACAAAGACCAAATACCATTCTATGATACCAAAGACCTGAAAAGTCAAAGCATTATAACTCATTTGTATCAGTCACTCACTCAATTCATTCCCATATTTCAATAACTCAGACCAGGGCTCAGGGGTGAGGTGACCTTTAGACATGGGACGAAGCTCAAGGACATGATGAAGGTGTCTATGGCATACATTGTTTTTTAATTGTGAAAAGGTAAAAATTAAATTAAAAATTTTAGTCTATGAAATGTTTATAGTCTTTAATAGCTGCATCTAGCCTTCCTGCTTTATAACCTAATCTCACAGGCTGGTTTAGCAGTCATACTATGCATCCTGGACATGCCTCTGTCATGGCACTTACCACACTGTACCATAGTTATTTACTTGTTCATTACACGGGGTTTTAAGTGGGAAGTATTTCCTCTCAATCTCCCCCTAGTCTAGGAACAATTCACATGCCCTGCTTTCTGCACTATCCTCTGCTCCATATGTAAATCTATCATAGCACCTGTAATATATTATGGTGATTATTTACATGTTTCAAAATTTGGTTGCTAGACCATAAGCCAGTTGATGATTTGGACCACTATTTATTGGTCTGGTATTTCCAGTGCTTTACAATTTGACAACGTTTGTTGAATGTTGGAATACATGAATTGAGTGTCTGTTTCTCTAATGTTATCATCCCCCTCAACTTACTTTTCCTGTCACATACTCAAGTAGCTCCCTACACATATGTTTTATGTCGGCATTCCTGTAACTTAATTCCCACCTTTGCTTGTTGGACACATGGACTACTACCTTCCCAAACTCTAATAACTCTGTGCTTCTTGCTTGCCTGTCACTGACACCTCTCTATATCCTCATATTATTCATTCAGCTTAATTAATGTATATACATTAATGGCCTACTACCAGATCTGTAACAGAGGTTCACTCAAAAGGACTTCTCTGCATTGATCTCTGCTGTGGACTCTGATAGACCCAGAGCAGCTCCACTACTGAAGGCCATGGAGAAACTGGACAGTTGGATGGCACTCCTGAAACCTCAAGTAACACATAGCTGAGTCCTCCTGGTGCATCCAGAGACTATTCTATGTAAAATTATATCATTTTCCTTGTTTCTCTAGTGGTAGTAAAGATTAGCACCAATTTAAAAACATCCAAAAGTAATATATCAGCCACACTATATTTTTTATAAAGATTTGGATGGTGTGTACAAAATCATCATTGCACTTCATCATATAAAAGTTAATTATAAAGTCAAAGGTGGCATAACATTAATGTGTAATTTTCTCTTAAGGGAGGCTTGCTCACTTCTTTTGTTGCTTCAGTATTTAGTTATTGTCCAATACATTCCAGATGTTATTCTATTAATAGCAATCAATCACTTTTTTGCCCTCCAGGAGTTCACAGTGTGGTTGGCTAAATGTACATATATAAAAAACGCATTGTAGCATATTATGCAATAATTGTCACAATATTTATTTACATATTTATTTAGAATATATTGTTTGAGCCTTTACTATGTGCCAGACACTGTTATGATATTAATGAATCATGACTTTTGTACTTTGAAGTTATGCGGTTTTAAAATATTTGTTAGCATCTCTGTTAAATCTCATTCTTTTTTATTAGTAGCTTCAAAAATAATAAAAAATCTACTGAATTGGTAAAATCTTTTTTTTTTTTAAGATTTTTTTTATTGGTGAATTGGGGGGATGGGAACAGTGCTGGGGAATTAGGGGAAGGGGTACAGACAAGTTGCTGTTGTTTTGTTCTTCAGTTTAGTTGTAGAGGACATTGCTTCACTGGCCTAATTTGGGACCATCATTGCGCTCTTCCTCGGCGAGGTAGATCAGTTGCCGGCTTCTGGACGGCTGCTCACTGCGGCTGCTGGCTACATATGGTAGCCCATGGCAACCCACTGCCACAGGGGCTGCAGCCTACGCCGTTGCTGGCGACTCACGGCAGCCCAGCTCCAGGTTGAGCTGTTGTTCAGCATCTTAGCTGTAGAGGGCAGTGTCACTGGCCCTCATATGTGGGATCCAAACTGGGGCCCTCTGGCATCCCAAGCCAGTTCTTAACCATTGCGCCACTTGGCCGGCCCCGGCAAAATCTTAATAAATAAATAATAATGAGTTTCAAAGATTGGTGATATTTCATTAAGAAAAAATTTAGCTCTTCATACATTCTTTTAGGATGGGAATGGTCTAATTGAAAAATTATTTATGTTATCCAAAAGGGGACCATAGTAGCATTGTCTATAAGTCCTAGAAAAAGAAAATTATTTTAGTTTTAGGTGGGTCCTTTGAAATGTGAAAAAAAAAGTGGTTTAGTTGTTTAAATGAGGTATTATTGCAATGGACTTCAGAAGAGTTAGCTAGTTTGGTATTAGAGGAAATGTTTATATTACTTAATTTACCAATAAAGATTACAATTTGCATGAGTGTATTTCAGTGGTAGAAACAGAATTAAAGATGACTTCAAATCAGGTGGAGAAGATAGCGTATGAGTATGGCTATCAACTGGTATTTCTTTCCTTACAGAACAAAATAAAAAGGAGCCTGAGTATCTTTTTGATGTATGTACTTATTTCTTGCATCAAAGGAGAGTTCTGGTAGAAAAATAATGGGTATTTTTCTCCCAGTGAGAAAGGACAACTTTAAAGTAAAGAAGTTAAAACTGGCTCTTTAACTCAGAATACAAGAGAATCACCTTGGCCTGAAATATCCAGCGGCTCCGAACTGGAAGCCTGGAAACTCTAGTGCCAGCATCGTCTGGTGAGACTGGAGGCATGAGCCTGAAAGCGAGGGGAGGCATCTCCTGCATTCCTCATTACAGACAAAGAAAATAATAAGTCACATGTTGTGCAGAATGTTTATGTATTTTTTATTTATATATTTATTTTTTTAAGGTTTTATTGGGGAATTGGGGGAGGGGAACAGTGTTGGGGAATTGGGGAAGGGGTCCAGCCAAGTTGTTGTTCTTCAGTCTTTGTTGTGGAGGGCGCCAGTTGTCATCTAGCTTCCCGTTGGCAGCTCATGGCCTCTAAGCTCAAGGTGCTGTGTTCAATCTTAGTTGTGGGTGGGCATAGCCACCATCCCATGTGGGAGTTGAACGAGCAGCCTTGTTGTTAAGAGCACACGCTCTATCCACTGAGCTATCCGGGTGGCAGCTCAGCTCAACCTTGAGCTGAGTTCAGTCTTAGTTGCGGGTGGGCATAGCCCACCATCGAACAGGCAATCTTGTTGTTACATCAGCTGATCCATCCTGCCACCTGTTGGCAGCTCAGTGACAGTTCAGTTTGGGTGCAGCATCACTGGCCCATGTGGGAATCAAATCGGCGGCCCTGTTGCTCAGAGCTCGCGCTCTTAAGCCAACTCTTAACCAACTGAGCCATTCAGGTGGCCCTAGAATGTTTATTTTTAATTAAATATGTTATTAGAAAATAAAACCACTTTCAAATTCTAAGCCATAAGATTTGTGAGAGTACTATATTCAGGAAAATAATTCCCCAGACATGAGAAAATAAAACATTACTTCTAAGGAGATAATTCACTCTCTGAAATACACTGGTTTTAAGTGGGAGTTTAAAATTTCCATTTTTATAAACAATAGATTTACCCACTAAAATATTTTTTTTGATTTTTAATAATTTTCATAATCATTATAACAAAGGGCACACTGTGATCAAAAGGGAAAAAGTTTTATAGTTTTCTTTAAACAGTTTGACCTACTTGATTTCAGAAACCAAAGAATAGAGTTTCTTTTTAATGCTTTTGGATTTATGCATGATATTGAATTCATTTATGCCTTTTTAACTATTCCAATTCTATTGCCTCTGTTTATATTAACTCAAAAGATTAAAAATAAATGATCATAACTAATAAAATGCTTCCATAGGCAATGTAAGAGGAAAAACTATATTTCTATGGGAACGTAGTTCATACTGATCATGCTAATTACTATTCTGACAAAAACTGTGCTTTCCTCTGGTGGGCGTATACTTTGCAACAGAGGAAAATAGAAATTTTGGAGGTCTTTGAACTAACCATTATTTAATTATTCATGGCCATCATAATAGCTTATATAGTTTTCTTTGTCCATTTATTTGAATCAAGATTCAAGTAAGTCATATTTTCTGTTTGATTGTCGTGCTTCTCTAAATTTTCTCATAGTCTGGAGAGTGCAGATTGTATCCTAGTGGAATTGTTTAACATGTTCTAGATTTTCTGTAAATTAAAGTTAGCACTAGAGGTTTGACTGGGTTCGAGTTTGATTGCCTTGGCAAGATGGTGAATTCTTCTATCAGTGGGCACTCAATGTCTGGCTATTTCTCTTTTGGTGATGTCAGTGACCATGATACTTAGTGCTTAAATTCAATTGGGGGTTTAGAAAATGACGACATTATGAAATCATCAAACTGTCTGTTTTTCTGGTTATTTTTTATTTGGGATACTTTTATAAAGATTTGTTCTCTTCATCTCTTATTTGGTTTTACCCAGTAGTGTAGTTCATATAGGAAACAAGATAAGTGTTTGGTATATTCCCTTTATCTACCAATATTGAAAATGGTAACTTGATTCTTCATCATGCTCCAAAAGTGACCAATTAGATTATTATGTTTTACTACCCTTATGAACTCATGAACTTAACTGCGTTGGGTTATTCAATCCACAGTAGTCATTATGATTTTTAAGCTAAATATAGCCTATTTTTGGCCAGTTTGCATCTCTTTAAGCTGACATTGAAATCCTATTGACATGACCTTAGTAGTCTTTGATAGCTTCCTTACTATCTGATATGGCAAAATGTTTCAGATTTATTTCATACATTGCATGCTGCCATTCCTCTAAGCATCCCTGTTTCCTTTTAGTGTGGGAAATATATTTAGAGACTACAATCTAGGTGCTAAGGATGCTTATTGCTACTGGGTCCATCATTGTTTTCAGTTCTTTTTTTTTTCCCCAGAGGATAAAGAAATACATACACCCAAAATATATAATATGTAAGTGTAAACAGATTAATATAAACACATATGAATATATCATCATGAATTCTATTGATACATCTAATTCAAATTCAGGACTATAGTGGGGGTTTTTTGTTGCTATTGTTTGTGAGTTTTTGTTTTGTTTTGTTTTGCCTGAGATCTATTTGCACCTCTTTTGACCCACCCCCCTCCCCCCTACACACACATAAGAATAAATAATTCTGGTTTACAACCACACTAGGAATATAACTATTATAGAATATCAGTTTATTCTGCAATCCACATATTTATTGTTTTAGGATAATAATACCAACCTGCCAACTACCAATACTACTGTCAATATATGATTAATGAAAAGAGTTTAAGATTTTTTTCTTTTAACAGATTTTTAATCATAAGTTACATCCCAAAGACAGTGAAATTACTGGTTTAACGTCATGTGGAACAGCTCCTTTGTGCCACCAATTAGATTTTATGTTAATTTCTTTTATTTTCTGGTTTTTAAGAAACTTTAAAATTTTAATTTTATCTTAAAAGGACCAAATTTAATCCTTAATTTTTTTTAGATGAGATGCAAGTTAAAGAAAGAAATCAGGGGTAAAGAAAATCTAGGCTCAGTGAAGTCTAGTAAATCATCCAAGTCAAACAGCTAGAATTTGAACCTACATTTCTGTAGAACCCCAATGTTTTAATACCATATTACCATAATGACTGAATAAATTTCACACTAGTCTAAATGAACTATCCAGTTATAATCAGTGAGTTAGTTTCTGATTTTGAGTATAATTTTTGCTGAATGTTTAAGTGAAGAAAAAAAGAATTTTTGCTTTCACTCTAGTGACACAATATTTTTGTAACATTATGTGGTTTGTGATAAATTTATTGTTCTACTTTTGGATATATAGCAGACATGTTTTGTAAGAACATGTCTTTACCATCAATCAGTTTCTTTATCTGTAAAGTGGTGCCAGCATTTATTCACTTACTTATTTAGCAACTATTTATTGAGTTTCTACTATGTGTGAGCAAGAAATAACAGTGAATGTTTAAATAAAAATATGTGTTACAGTAAAAACACATTGCCATGAATCCCCCTCAAAATACACCTCCTCGCTTCAAACATACTTATCGTTCTTGCCATTTTCTAAAGCAGTTCTGAAAGTCCCTTTTTGTGAGCATCTTTAGTTGTGCTGTTGTGGCTGCCTCAATGTCCTGAATTGATTCAAGACATTTACCTGTCATGGTCATTTTGACTTTGGGGAAGAGCCAGGAGTCTCACAATGCCAGATCCAGTGAATAAGGTGGACGAGGACACACCATAATATTTTTATTTGATAGAAATTGCTGCATACCAGAAGCGATGTGTGACACGGAGCATTGTCATGATAGAGGATGATTTATGGCATACTTTAAAACACACCTTCTCTCAACCGTAGCTCACACCTGACTGACTGCACTGAACAAGTTGAAATTTGTCACACACTGTTAGTAAGATTCTACATGCCGCTTCCCATATTGAATGAAGATCCCTGCCTTTCCGTTGGATGGCACTTGGCAGCAGCATTCACCATATTTGTTGATCACACCTCGTACTATGCTAGATAACATACTAGTTATTGATACAGAACAATAAATAAGACACTTTCCACTCTCAAGTAGATTGCATGCTAGGTGAGAAGACAGAACTGTAAATAAGCAATTGTAATATAATATGATAAATGTCATTACTAGAGGTATGTGCTAGGTGCCATAGGTACATGTGGGCAAGGCAAGGCATGGCACCTTGTGTTGTAAAACAAGTACAGCTGGGGAGGTAAAGGTGAGGGCCCTCAAGAAGTCTTCCCTTAGTTGAGTGCTGAAGGAGCAGTTAAAATTAACCAGGTTGGAGGATGAGAGGGATAAGATATTTTCCATGCAAAAGATTATAGAGGATTAATATTTTGAAATGTTAACTAATCTGTGTTTTTGTCTCTGTGACTCTTTTTGTCCTGAAGCCTTTCCAACATTAAAATCAGATTTCAAAATCATAAAAATCTTCATGTATTAATGTTTTTTACAATTAATATTAAATGGATTTTGCTAACTTTTTAGGATCAAAGTGGAATTATTTTAAAGAAAAGCATTAATGTTCAGTTTTATTTTTAAGATGTGTAGAAGGAAGGAAAAAAAGCAGCATTTATGTATAAAGCACAAAATAAAGTCAGGTTAGGGAATTATTCAGCTAATTTCATGATTTCAGGCCAGGCTGGACAGACTACAGTGACAAAATTTACTCTATAATGCCATATCACTCATGGTGTCATTGCATTAAGAACGATACATTTGTTTTGCTATCGTTTTTACATTCTGTATATTTTCTATTACCTTACAAAAGTTAGTAGTGAAAGTGTAAAATCATAATTATTTGTTGTCATAAATATGTAAGTGTCAAAACCAATATGTCTCATTTATTAAACCTATGCTCATATGCTTGAGTGTATGTAAATTTAAAATTGTATAGACTATAAAATAGACTGTAACATATTGTTCTTTAGATATTTTGAATTAGTGTGTGTGTGTATATATATATACTATATATATACACTATATATATACACTATATATATATATATATATATATATATATATATATATATATATATAAAGACTTTAAAAAAAGACTTTAAGGTTTATTACGTAGGCAAGGGAGAGAATGAACCCAAGTAAAATAATCATTTTTATTTTTTACTTTGAGTTTCATTATGTATTTCTTGATAAGTCTATATCAGGCAGTATCTTAACAGCAATTCTGAATTGCAAGAGGCAAGAACTTGAGAAGGAGAAATGCTCTGGAATGTTAAGTACTTTTCTTTGCATGTCAAATACAAAGCCTAGCTGAATCAAGGCATTGAGCTCCATATCTTAAATCACAGAGAAGAGAAAAAATTGTAAGGACAAAAAGTAGTTTTCCACTATTCAGAGAGCAGATTAAGATCCTTCTGAATTAAAATGGCATCTAATGAACATTGGTAAGCATAGAAAGAACACTTAGATCAGTGTGGAATTCTAATACTATTCTCTGGCCTCTTCTTCAAAGGAGGGGCCTTGGAAAAGGAGGGGCAATAGAAATCCTACATAGGTTTGGAGATATAAATTCTGGGGAGAGGCAATATTGTAGCTTTCCCTAATCCCAGTGGAGTAGGGGTGGTGAGGATGAGAGATGAAGTGCTTCTTCAAGTCTTTTGGCTGTCATGGAAAATAATGGAGATCAAAAAGTTCTGTTGTGCCAAAGTAGGGTACAGAAGATAGCTTATAATTAAGAACCACTGTGCTTCTCATAGGGTTCCCCTAAATGAGCTCAGAGAATTAGTAATAAGAGATGAGATAAGGGCTGAATCAGCAGGAAAGACCATTAAGTGTTAGCCTCCACCCCAATGACCACTATACTTTGTCTATGCAGAGAAAACAGAAGTCCT
Source organism: Hipposideros armiger (assembly GCF_001890085.2). Classification (NCBI taxonomy): domain Eukaryota; kingdom Metazoa; phylum Chordata; class Mammalia; order Chiroptera; family Hipposideridae; genus Hipposideros; species Hipposideros armiger. The sequence goes on along the minus strand of NW_017731523.1, from coordinate 2,062,234 downwards.
TGGGGTAGTGAGAGTCATCAGCAGAGCAGGCTGAAGGCAACCACTAAGACAAAGAGAGACAGTCCTGAGGTCTGTCCAGAGGACTGTCTCTCCCATCAGCAGAGGCTAACAATACAGCATGGCACTGTGACCAGATGTCCCTTTCTAAATACGAGAGGGTATATATCATTCTGTGACAAGAGAAAGAGAAAGGCGATGGCTGAGAATTCTACAAGTGTTCTTAAACCTGAAGTCTCCTTCAAGGTCCTTTCCATGAAAGTAGATACTTACTAGGGTTCTGACCCAGCCCTTTGGTCTCCTCATTTATAAACTTCTCCTGCATGATGACACTCAGGCCCATCCTGCACTCTCATCATTCTTGCACTAATGACACCCAATTCTCTCTCTCGAAACCAGACATCTCCTTTTACTTTCAGACCCATGTATAACGTGGACCTTTCCAAAAGGAAACTCACCTTTGCCTCTAATCTGTTCCTCATTTCAGTGAATGACACCTCTGTAGATGTAGGTATCCAGATTTCTTGCATTGCACCCTTTTACTCCATTGTCAGCCATCAATTCCTACTCCTAACACTCTTGAATGCTCCTACTCTTGTCCATTCCCTTTGCCACTACCTCAATTCAGGCCAGATCTAAGGTCATGTCTCATCTACAGTATTAAACAGTCCAATTATTTTCCTTGTCTTAATCCTTGGTATTTTCCCAGTATTCTCTAAATCACAGTTGGAGTGCTATTTTGCAAATTTGATTCTGATTAAGTTACTTGTGACTTAAACATTCTCCATTAATAACTCTGATTGCTCTCCAGGCAAACTTCAAACTCTTTAGCTTGATAAACAAGTCTTTGTGTGATTGGATACAAAGAACTTTCTAATCTTATTTCACTATTTACTATCTTAAACTATGACCTCCAAGTATACTGAATATCTTTTAGTTTCAGAATCCCTTGGCTTTCTCCACATGGTATTTAAATTACCTGAAACATTCACCTAACTACCCTTCCCCACACTCAAATCAGTGCTGTAGGTTCCCATCTGTGAATCTTGTTTGATGTTTTCCATGCATCTTATGGATCCATCCCATGGGATGGATTCTGGGAAATATTTATACACAGCGTTCCTAAATAATAGAAAAGAAAAAAAAAGAATTAGCCTTTGTCTTGGTTAATGGCACCACCAACCTCCTGAAACCAAATCAGAAACTAAGTTCAGTAAGTCCCTGGCTTAAGAACATTTGACTTGTGAACTTTTATGGATACAAATGGACCTTGCATTACAAAGATTCAGAGATGCGAACAAATCAGCGGAAGTAGCTCACATGTGTGAGCTCAGGTGTGGGCCAAATTCTACCTTTCCCTCCATCTCCTATTGCTGATGATCCTTCAGCTCCTCCATCTCCCACCTACACTCCCTCCACCAGTTAGTAACTGTCTTCTTGTCAGTTCACCCCATGCAATCCCCTATATGCCAGTTGTTGTATTGTATTCTACCACCATTTTAAGGTAACTGTAAAAGTAAAAATAGTTTATTTACAGTATTTTTGTATGTGTGTTTAGTTTTTTTATGCTTTACATTGTATATTTGTGTCAAAGGTGTATAAGGGTCACTTTGTCGGGCTTACAAACGAATCCGACTTTCGAACATTCTTCCAGAACGGAACTCATTGGTAAGTTGGGGACTTACTGTTCTTCTCTTCTTTTCTCCATTTATATTGAGTTCATTATGAAGTTGCATTAATTCTATCTCCCAAACATTTCCTTTTTTTTTTTTTAAAGATTTTTATTGGGGAATTGGGGGGATGGGAACAGTGCTGGGGAATTGGGGGAAGGGGAACAGACAAGTTGCTGTCATTTTGTTCTTCAGTCTAGTTGTGGAGGACGTTGCTTCACTGGCCCAAGTTGGCACCATCATTGCGCTCTTCCCTGGCGAGGCAGATCAGTCGCGGGCTTCTGGACGGCCGCTCACTGCGGCTGCTGGCCGCTCACGCTGGCTGCTGGCTACTCACGGTAGCCCATGGCAACCCACTGCCACAGGGGCTGCAGCCCACGCCGTCCCCGGCGACCCACGGCAGCCCAGCTCCAGGTTGAGCTGTTGTTCAGCATCTTAGCTGCAGAGGGCAGTGTCACTGGCCCTCATATGTGGGATCCGAACCGGGGCCCTCTGGCATCCCAAGCAAGTTCTTAACCATCGCACCACTCGGCTGGCCCCCAAACATTTCCTTTTGATCCCACTCTAATTGTTCCAATTCACACCTTCACCATCATATCCATTTAACAGTTCCTTTTGTTTCTAGCTTTGCTCTTCAAGCTACCCAAAGTGGAAATTTACTATTGTTGGCATTCTATTTAAAACTTTCCTGTTTCACTAGCTCTCCATCACCTGTAGTCTACATGCATGACATCAAGGAAGGAAGACCCTGCCCCCCCCATTATTTCTCTTTGCTTACCTTAAGTCTCACTACTTCCTCAAGACTCTGTTCCAGTCATACTAAACTAGGACACAACACATTTTCTGTAAAGAGCCAGATAGTAAATATTTTTGGCTTCGAGGACAAAAGATCTCTGTCTCACAACTATTTCAATTCTCCACTTTAGCACAAAAGCAGCTGTAGACAATACATAAAAGGATGAACGTGGATATAGTCCAATAAAACTACTTTATTTATGAACACTGACATTTTAATTTCATATAATTGTCATGTGTTAAGAAATCTTTTTATTCCCCCCCCCCAAGCATGTAAAAAATGTAAAATCATTCTTAGCTCACAGGCTGCATGAAAACAGGTGGCAAGCCAGATTTGGGCTGTGTTTGGCTGACCCTTGGGGTAAGCAATTTTAAGAGCACTGAATGTACAATGAGGCTTCAGGCACATGTTTTCATAGCCTGACATGGCCCTGTTCTTTAGACTGGAAAACTTTAACCTAAGTGGAGCTTAAATAGAAGTTAAGCTTCATTATCATCTCCTGTTGAGTGTTTCACTTTATTGCACTTATTTGTTTACTTGTGTGTCTCCACCACTCTTTCAGGGTAATGGATTATGTTTTATCTAGTTTTGAATTTCTAGCTCCTTGGCACATAAAGCCACTTACCATTTTTGTTTTATGGGGTCATTAAGGAAAAGGACAGCTGGGAGACTAAGTCCTAGTTTGCAGATACTCATTTGATAAGCAGAAAAATTTCAATATGTGTAATGAGAGAAGTGTTTCAGATGGGAATAGAAAATAACCCAAATGAGAGAGAAAATTAGTGATTGATGACTGGTATCTAAATTAAAATTGACCAGAGTGTACATTAGAATATACATTCTTTTTCAACTACAAAGGAAAAAACTCTTTGGAGGTTAAAATAAAAAACAAAAGTTCAATTGTACAAAATTAAACAAGTTGGGGCTCTTTATATCTTGCCTTTTCTTCCATTTTATATTTCATAAAAAACTCATGGTCAGTTTTTGAAACTTAAATAGGTAACAGAAATAGGAAAGTAAATACCTCTTTGGTCTAAAGTTAAAATATTATGTTATCAACTTAGCAAAGTAATTTCTCATTTTAGAAATTCAGTTTATTTTAAATGAAGTTGACAAGGGTCCTGATATTTTCTGTGCAACTTTTTAAAAAGTTTTTTATTAAAATATAGCTAACATATAATATTATATGAGTTTCAGGTATACACAATTGTTATTCAACAGTTATACACCTGAAGAAATGACCACCATAAGTCCAGCAACCATCTGACACTGTACCACACTATCACAATATTATTGACTATATTCCCTATGCTTCACTTTACATCCCTGTGACTATTTTGTAACTACCTATTTGTACTTCCTTTTTT
>NW_017731523.1:1962961-2057259 GCF_001890085.2 Hipposideros armiger | reverse complement strand
ATATATATATATATATATATATATATATATATATATATATATATATATATGTTTTTCTTCTTCTTTATCTTAAAGAAGTCCCTCTAACATTTTTTGTAATATTGGTTTGGTGGTGATGAACTCCTTTAGCTTCTTCTTGTCTGGGAAGCTCTTATCTGTCCTTCAATTCTAAATGATAGCTTTGTTGGGTAGAGTAATCTTGTTTGTAGGTCCTTGCTTTTAATTACTTTGAGTAGTTCCTGCCAATCCCTTCTGGCCTGCAAAGCTTTTGTTGAGAAATCAGCTGACAATCTTATGAGATCTCCCTTATAAGTTACTAGCTGCCTTTCTCTTACTGCTTTTAAGATTCTCTCTTTGTCTTTAACTTTTGGCATTTTAATTATGATGTGTCTTCATGTGGACCTGTTTGGGTTCATTGTGTTTGGGATTCTCTGTGCTCCCTGAGCTTGTATATCTATTTTCTTCACCAGGTTAGGGAAGTTTTCAGTCATTATTTCTTCAAATAGGTTTTCAATTTCTCACTCACTCTTTTCTCCTTCTGGCACCCTTGTGATATAAATGTTGGTATGCTTGATGTTGTCCCATAGGACCCTTAAACTCTCCTTTTTTCTGGATTCTTTTCACTATTCTAGTTGGGTGTTTTGTGCTACCTTATCTTCTAAACCACTGATTCAATCCTCTGCTTCATATAATCAACTGTTGATTCCATCTAATGTATTCATCACTTCAGTTATTGTAGTTTTTATTTCTGACTGGTTCTTTTTTATGTTTTCAATCTCCATTTTTATGTTTTCTCTCTCTTTGTTGAAGTTCTTCCTGAGATCGTTGAACATCCTTATAAGCAGTGTTTGGAACTCTGCATCTGACAGATTGCTTGTTTCTGTTTTGTTTAGTTCTTTTTCTGGAGCTTTGTTCTGCTCTTTTATTTGGGAAATGTTTCTTTGTCTCCCCATTTTGGCTGCCTCCCTTTCTTTTGTTTCCATGTAGGGCTACTATGCCTCTTGATCTTAGTAGCATAGCATTGCTTATGTAGTAGGTGTCCTGTGGGATGCAGTGCTGTAGTCTCCTTGTTACCAGAGCCAGGTGCTTCAGGTGTGCCCCTTGTGTGTGCCCTCTTGTAGTTGAGACTTGATTGCTGTTTGTACATCAGTGGGAGAGACTGACCCTCAGGCTGGGTGGTTGTGAGGACTGTCTGTGACCATAACAGAGGAGATGTTTTGGAGGGGCTGACCCTACAGAACAGGGTTCGCTCTAGCAGGGTTCTGGTGCCTTCCAGTCTGCCCTTTGTGTACATCATTTTTGGAGGTAGAGGGTGATGCTCTGGCTTAGTCCAAAGCTGGAAGCTGGAGTTGCCAGCCCCAGGGCCTCCTGGGAGAGGACCCACTGCAGGCCAAGTTAAGCCACAGTCTGTGCCCTGTCCAGGACCACCTGGCATGAGCTACAGAGCAATCCAGAGATGGATGCTGCCCATGCTGTGCTTGGAGGTGCCCTGACAGGCCAAGCCACAAACCAAGGCTGGCTGTCACTAGTACTGCTCTTAGGGATGCTCAGTCAGAGGTCCAGGACATGCAAAAGCCAGATACTGCTTGTTTTGGTTTTGTGAATTTTGAGAGATTTTAGGAAAGTCCCTACCATGAGCCAAGCAGACCATTTATATGGAAAAGCATCTGGAAGTGGGTTGGGTGTGCCTGAAAGTTGGGTGGGGCTTGGTCTCAAGAAATCAGGGTGGGACAGGCGAATGGTGATAGACAGTTGGATGGAGACGCAGATATGGCATCTGCCTGCATCTGCAGGCAGGGAGGAAGAGGGTTCAACAAAAAAATAATGGCTTCTGCCATCTGGGAGAAAGGTGCTTCTCTAGCCCTCACCCTGAAGACAGACAATTCAGTTCCTCCATGTATGTCCCTGATGGCTTTCAAACTACTGCCCCAGCACTGGAACTCCAAGTGAATGAGTCATTCAGTGGGTAAGTCTGGACAATGTCCCTTTAAGAGGAGCACCTGGGAGTATAGCCACCTTCTGTCTCACTCAGCCACAGTCTCTGCTGGTTTTCACAGCCAGAAGTTATGGGCCTTATCTCCCCAGCACTGAAACCCTGGGCTGGGGAGGGGTTGAGACTCCTTCCTCCTCAGGGGAGGATCTCCACAGCTGATATATCCCTCCTGATTTTTAACGATCACATGTGGGTGTGGGACCAGCCCATTCCACATCTCTGCCCCTCCTACCAGTCGCAAGGTGGCTTCTTCTGTATGTCCGTAGTTGTAGAGCTTTGGTTCAGCTAGACTTCAGGTGATTCTCAATGATGCTTGTTCTGTAGTTTAGTTGTAATTGATGTGACCCTGACAGGAGGTGAGCACAGTGTTTACCTACTCCATCATCTTGACTGGAACTCTCCTCTGTGCAACTTTTTAATGGAGATGTTTTTCAATATATAATTTGGAGTATAATATATATATATATAAAATTATGCATGGAATTTTGCTGCTTGTCAGGCAGACTGTCACACAAAGTTAGTTTGTAAAAGTACCTATGCTCAAGGCACAGACACCTGTTATACTATCAAGCAGAGGGCCATGATTAAATGAGTGCCAACCCCATGAAATTACTTATTAGGTAAGCAAAACATCTGACAGAATTTTTGTTTTAATTACATGCATACTGTGGCAGCAAACTTTCTCATTATAGTTTTTTCTTCAAAATTTTAGTGGAAGATAGTTTTCAATAATGAAATGGATTTTGGCTAAGGGTGTGGACTGAGGTCACTGGGACTTTGTTTTATGTTGTAGTTATTAGATTGATATTGCCTCACACAGAGAACTAACTTATAAATTATATTCCTCTTTCTAATGCACAATTTCACTGAGGGCAAGGAGTGGTTCTTTTTAAATCTCTTCCCTTTCATACCAAATATCTAACATAGTAGTGTAGAATCTCATTGTAAAAGGTAAGTCAGCAGCAGGTTAGGGGTGAGAGTTTATGGTCTAAAGTTTGCATATAAAGCAAAAATTGAACCTGTGGAAATGCTCTTAAAAATATCTTACATTACTAGTAAAAAACAGAAAGCAGACATAACAACTTTCAATAATTCCAGCACAGTTAGCTTTTCCTACAGTTTTGGAACAGATGATTGGCTGCAGAACACATGAGGTACTTCACTTACATTTTAAGGGCCAAGTTGAAATCCCTAAAAGGCACCCAATATGTTTATATGCTATCATGATATTTAATGTTTAATGTATAGAGTTGAATTTCTCTAACTTAAATATGTGTATAATGTGACCTTATACACAATAAGGGCTCAATGGATATTTACTGAGTACTTGATTGATTGAACAAATTAAAATATTACTTTTTCTAGAAGATAACAGATAAATATTAAGCAAAAATTCCTTGATAATTTTGTTAGCCTTCTCTCTAGTACAGGGCATTTGTTTACAAGGTCAGTTAGTGCTCTTTATGGAAAGCGTTGAAGTATTTGTTTGGAGACCAGGCGTTATTCTGCAACTCATGAAAGCTAGGAGCTACAGTTCTCTTGAGCTATGACTATTAGTAACAGCTACAGATATGACCTCAATTCTGCTGGCAGCTTTACAGTTGAGGGGCCACGAAATGTACATAATTATTCTGGTAAAACCCCATACATTATCCCTGCCTTATGGGAAAAAGCAATGTCTTTGCAGTTTTGCTAAGATACCCATGCCCATCAAAGGGTACCAGAGCTACATTTGTTAAATTAATAGTGTTTGGAAAATATGGCTTTTTCAGAACTCAATGCAAAACGGTTGGCTTGGTGCCTTTACCCAAAATGGGCTCATTAAAGAAGTCCAGAAACATGACATCTTAAAAGCTACCAATGCTGTTGATTTTCTTGGTTGTTATTATTCTGTGATAGAGCTTCCGAACTCAATGAGGTTATTAAGGAAGTTACCATCCACATATGAGCATTAAGGAAACATGATTCATTATTTTATGGGCAAGACATGAAGAAGACTGGCATTGAAGCGAGATATCTCTGGAAAACTTACTGTTAAGGAAACCAATAGGATTATTTTTCTTCCTGATGTAAAACAAAAGCAAAATCGGAACAAAACTTGTAATAAAAGCAGTAGTGATCTTAATGGTAATTTTAAAGGGAATGTTTTGCCACAAAAACTTGCTTTCTCAGTTATAATGATGGAGTTACACATATGAAGATCATGGATGCCTAATCCACTCTTTAGAGAAAGAATAAATCATGACTGTAAATAGAAAACTATCATTTCCCTTTTGGTAATTACTATCTTAGCCATGAAGCCGGTTTTTATTGTCTCATATGAAGTCTTCATAAACCTAAGTAGTTTTATTTTTTAAATGGTGGGTATAGTTTTTGGAACTGTGGTTAATTTTGAGACAAGGAGATAATAAAAAAATATTAGTTATTTCTGCCTTTACATAGGTTGATCCTTATTAATGCAGAGATAAAACTACTCAACAAATTCAACAGAAAAAATAATTCAGAGCAAAATGAAGTAATCAGTTTGAGTGGCATAAAGGAGAAAACTGAGATAAGGAAAGAGAAATCATGTGTTTTGGTTGGTTTTATTTTGGACAGATTAATTTCTGGTTAGGAAAATATATCTGCCACATTTAGATATTTTTACTTGCATTTCATGCAACTAATTTCCATAAAAATAAAAATTCTACTCATATAACAGGAGAAACAAAGATATACACACAATAAACATCATTCCCTTAATTTTTCAGTGTTATTTATTTTGTAATGGGGAATACAAAATATGTAAAACACATAAAAATACTGTATAAATCATAAAGTCATTTCTATAGCTTACACAAATCCTTTATATTCATATTTCTTTTAGGATATAAAGAGATGAATTGGTAAATCAAGATAAAGTCATTGCTAAACAAACTATAGAGTCAATCAACTAGTAATAATAATATTTTATATTTATATAGTGCTTTACAATTTATAAAGCACTTCCATATGTAGTATATCATCATGGTTTTAAGCAGTATCTTCCCTTAAAAAACAAATATGTATGCTAAAAGTTATCCAGGTACCACGGGTAGAAGGAATAAAAAAAAAAAAAGAAAACCAATGAAAGGTGAGGAAATGAATTAGTTAGAGGGTAGTTGATCTATTAGAAGCCAAATTGGAGGAGTTCAAGGAGCAAGTGTTAATGCTACTTATATCAACTACAGGGAAGGAATCAAGTCAAACTCAAGCTGAAATTTGTCCATTAGATTTAGCAATTGGAGAGAAAATGGAGGAGCAGTTAGAAATTGTAAGTAGAGGAGGATATACTGTGAAGTTAATGGAGTTTAAGCATTAGGACCATTCAAATGCACATTCTTCTTCATGCCTAACCTCATTCTCATAATTTGGTAATCTGTCTTCTTAAAGGAGACCTCAGAACTGAAAGCTTTAGGTTCTACAAAGCCTGAGCCAGTCCTGATTTTGGAGAGGAAACCCGATACAATGAGTTGAGATGTGAATCCGAGAGAAGAGGACAGGATGGTGAGCATGGGCTGTTCTTCCCAGAAGCTTGCCTGTGGTCAGGTAGGTTGTGTGTGTATGCACAGAGCCTACTTTAAGGTTGTGTGGCCAGTACATTAACACAGGGTCCCAAGCTCACAAAAGCCCTTCACTTGGGTTTAGTGCTCTTCCAATGCTGTGTTGATATTCTTAACTTTATCTTTTCATTATGTTTTGTAAGTGAGGGTTGATCAGACAATGAAGCACGCACTGGGGCTAGGGCCTTGGCCCTCCTGCAGTCCTACCTCTTTCAGTTGAGAGATTTTCTATTACTTGATTCCCAGCCCTCTGGCACTCCAGGTCCACTTGGCCCCCACCTCCCTGCCACCATCCTGCAACTCCTGCTGCCCTCCACCTCTAGAAAAGTGCTTGGGCAAGGACATGAGAAGGGGTCTGGGTTGGGTGTATATGAGCTCTGACAATTAAGTTCATGAACTTATCCTAGAAAAAGTGCTACACACCTCATTGCTGAATATCACTATGGTCTCCTTCAAAGTACTCCTGTTGGGAAGCTATACTCCAACACCAGTGCCCAGTCCACCTTTCAAAGCAATTTTGGAATTCTTTTTCTGGAATGGCCATCAGAGCTGTCATTGTATTACTTTTGATGTTTTGAATGTCCTCAAAATGTCTTCCTTTCAATATTTTCTTTATCTTTGGGTAAAGAAATAAGTCATTGGGGGCCAGACCAGGTGAATAGGGAGGGTGTTCCAATACAGTTATTTGTTTACTGGCTAAAACTCCTCACAGACAGTGCTGTGTGAGCTGGTGCATTGTCATGATGCAAGAGGCATGAACTGTTGGCGAAAAGGTCAGGTTTTTTTTGTCTTTTTCACACAGCCTTTTCAGCACTTTCAAATAGTCCACTTGGTTAACTGTTTGTCCAGTTGGTATAAATTCATAATGAATAATCCCTCTGATATCAAAAAAGGTTAGCAAGATCGGTGCAATAGGTTCACGAACTTAATTGTCAGACCTCGTGTGTCCTGCCATGTCTTGGGGCTGTGTGGGGAAACAGGTGTCCCCTCACTGGCTGACAGCATCATGGAGCATTTGGTAGGTGGTCAGCCAGAGGGCTGTGTCACTGGGGACTAGCTTATAGCTCACCTTGGACCAGGTACTTAGTGCTTCCCAGAGTGGAGGTTTAAAGATCATTGTGTTTCACCCATTTGTGAGGCTTGCAGTGACAGGCCTGTGGGAAGAGGAGATGACTGGCTAGACATTTACAGACCCTGCCCCTCCCTGGGGTGTATCACATGGGTAGGGGGCTCGTGCAAGGGGATCCTGGAAGTCATAAGACTAGAGGGAATGCAACCCTCCACGTGGTGAGGTGAGGCACCCACGTACCTATAATGGTCTTCACTCCAAGGCTTTGTGACTAGAGGGATTTTGTCTTCCTGCTTCCAGCTTTCATGATTCTGGCTCCTTTTTGTCCTGTCTGGTCAGCTCAAGGCACCCTTTGGGGATGAGCAACAAAATATGAATTTCATAATTTTGGTGATGTCACACACAAGTTAAATACTTTGATATTTGCATTTAAAATTGACATTGCACAACATAAAGATGGATGGTAAAATTTATGCTAAAAATTTAACATTTTAATTTTACTACAGTTAGAATGTCATTAAATAGCAAATAAAAAACATCATGAACCATCGAGAGAGATTAGAGAAGACATGAAAAATGCTTTACATGTACTTTTAAGGGCACTTTTACTCTACTCTGAGCAAAAGCCCACCTGTTCATTTTGCACTGGATTCTACAGATTTTTGTAGCTGACTCTGTGTGTGTGTGTGTGTGTGTGTGTGTGTGTGTGTGTGTGTGTGTGTGTGTGTGTGTTTAGCAGAAAGGGAAAAGATGGAGCAAGAGAGTTGGGAAAAGCCATCTGCTTGATGTGCTAAATTTGATTTTTGATAAGTTAGCTGCCATTACCTTTGATGAAAGGAGAGAGTTTTGCGGAACATCCTCCTTAAATCACTCAGGCGTGTCTGATTGACAGTCTCGCTCAAGCCTGTGCCCTAGCTGCAAAGGAGGCTGGGAAAGCAGGCATTTTACATTTTATGTTTTCACAGTGCTACATAGTGTGTTTTCTACCAAGAATCATAAAAGTAGGAATTGTCTAAAGCTGGGAAGGAGTTCAGATGGTGTAACTGTAACTATATGTGCCTTCCTCATATTCCTGAAAACTTACCACTCTGGTATGCTCTGGCTGACCTTGCCAGTGTCTTTGCTTAAAGTCTATTTCCAAAGCTAGTAAAGGAGGTGCTATTCATGCACAAGGCTGACCAGAAATGCTGGAGAAACTACGTGCTGACGGGAGCTACATCTCTCAGCCCTCTCTCCTTGGGTGGGATAACTATGAGATTTGTAGTTTAAGCATTTCCCAGAATTCCCAAGTGAGAGTAAGCTCTAATCTCTCACTGTGGCAGTTGTCTTGATAACATCTTTCATTGGCTGCCTCTCCTCTGATCTAACTCTCCTCCTCTAGCAGTGTTTCCTTTATTTCCCAGACAATCACCTTGTACTGGAATCTTTTTTTCACGGTCAGCTTATGAAGGAATTTCAAACTAAGATAGATGCAGAATAGGCAAAACAAAACAAAACAGGACAAAACAAACAAATGTCTATCCTTTTTTTTTTAAGATTTTTTTTTTTAATTGGGGAATTGGGGAAAGGGGAACAGACAAGTTGCTATCCTTTTGTTCTTCAGTCTAGTTGTGGAGGACATTGCTTCACTGGCCCATGTTGGCACCATCATTGTGCTCTTCCCGTGTGAGGCAGATCAGTTGCCGGCTTCTGGACAGCCACTAACTGCGGCTGCTGGCCGCTCACGCTGGCTGCTGGCTACACTCAGTATCCCATGGCAACCCACTACAGCAGGAGCTGCAGCCTATGCTGTTGTTCAGCATTTTAGCTGTGGAGGGCAGTGTCACTGGCCCTCATATGTGGGATCCGAACCAGGGCCCTCTGGCGTTCCAAGCCAGCTCTTAACCATCGCGCCACTCGGCCGGCCCATATCCTTCTTATATAAGTATGCTCCTCTCTACTTCAATAGCAGCTCTCTGGGTACATTTCCTTAAGAATATTATCTCTCTGTAATGTAATATTTATCTATCTAGCTCCTTGGTTAGACCCACTAAATCCATGACCACGTACTTTTGACTGTATGTTCCCAGTGTTATTGTAGAGGCAGAAGGTAATGGGTGCCAAATAAATATCTGCCAATGCACAAGTGAACGAACTGATGAATGGTTACCTGTGTATCCAAACATAATGGCTCATGAAAAATTTATATGACAAATGTACATCTTATTACTGTTATCTGAAATTCTGATTGAAAGGATTGTGATTATCTCTGTATTTTCTAATCTGCCCAGTTTTATTTTTGTCCTGGTTGCTGTGTAGATGTAAGCATGTGATCAGTGCTAATTTGTGTATGTGAGGGCGTGCAAGAACAATGCCCTACTGTTTTTTTGTGTTTGTTTTTGCTTGAAATTACAGAAAAAAGTCTCTAAAATCTGCCTTCTACATGGAAAATGATATTAAACAGACCTAAACTAGATGTCAGATCTTGTTTCTCTTACTTGATGCTTGAAAGTTTTTGAAAGATCCAGGAGGATGTGTATCTTCAGAGACTCAGCTCAAACATGTTATCCTAGCCCCTGAGTTTGGTCCTAGCATTTCCATAGAGGTGTCCTTTAACATTTTTCTTACTGAGTTTTTATGCTGAATTTAAGCTGGTGAAATCTGTCAGCTCAGGACTTCTCAAATCAGAGGATCTGTGTTTCCTAGAGAATCAGCTTGAGTCACAAGAGCTAATGCCACCCACATTCCAGCACCCTATGAGAATGTAGGTTCCAAGCAAATGACTATGCATACCCTTTACCTTCCCTGAATAAAAACATTTTCAAAAGTGAATTCATCTGAAGGTCAAATCTCCTGATTTTTTTAATTCTTTTCCACATTATTGTCGTAATTATTCTTTTTCTTCTCCTCTCTCCTCTTTCTTAAAGCAATGAACAGGAAACCGTGCAGATGGCAGAGTGTGTTAAAGGCATTAAACAAGGTACTGTTAACACTGAAGGAAGTAACAGTGAGTTCTTCAGTCACTTATATACAGAAGAATTTGCTAAGGCAATGAAAGCTAAATATGTTTTTCAGTGTTCCAAGCTAAAGATTATTTCTAGTTTGAATATAGAGCATGAGAATGTGAATGGAATTATCTCTAGGATAACCCTGGTAGTTAGAGTATCTCTAGTCGTAGGAGTACTAGGATAATCAACTGTCCCTAATGTAAATGAATGAATAGCCAAAACTTCAGTTCTAAAATAATTAAGCATTTATATAGAGTTGTGTAGGTTTTTTAATTTCTTACTGTGATATAATATTTGAACTTGGGCATATTTTGTTATCTTGCTTTTTAAAAAGTTGGTGACCATGTTTTAGTGAAGCTTTATTTACTTTTTTAATTTAAAAATGACCAAGTTTCAAAAAAATCTTAATACCATATTAGTTTCCTATTACTGTTTTAATAGATTACCAAACAAGGTAGTGGCTTGAAACAATACAAATTTACTATCTGATAGTTCTGAAGGTTGGGAGTCAGGAGTGGGTTTCACTGGTCTAAAATCAAGATGTAAACAAGATTGTGTTCCTTCTGGAAGCTATAAAGGAGAATCAATTTTTGTTTTCCAGTTTCTAGAGATTGTCAATGTTCCTTTAACTTATGGTCTCTTTCCTCCATCCTTCAAATCAGCAATGATGGGTTGAGCTTTATAGTAAATCACTCTGACTAACCTGTCTCACTCTTTCACTTATGGGGACCCTTGAGGTTGCATTGAGCCTACCTGGATAATTTAAGATAATCACTCCCACTCAAAGTCAGCTGATTAGCAATCTTAATTCCATCTACAACCTTAATCTCCCCTTGCCATGAAATATAACATATTCACAGATTCCAGGGATACAGATATCTTTGGGGATCCTTATTATGCCTAGCACAAGATGATTTACAAAGCTACCCAAAAATAGTAAAATAACATAAACTAAAACGGAGAATAATACAACAACAAAAATAAGTTAATTGGGGCATAACATGAACCCAGAAATTAAGCCAACAGAAAGATGCATACTAACGAGGTCCTATACACCTTCTTTGAGTTCCAAGTCAGTGATTCTTAAATTCTGGAATTAAATCATAATTTTAAATGCTATAAATTGTAGTGGCATTCTTGAAGGGGTTAAAAGAATCAAAACCAGACTAATTATGTCCCCAATAATACCATAATCTCTACCCCAGTATAACTCTATCTCCCATTGTTATTAAAGCAATCTTAGTTAGAAAAGTTGACTGTCCTTAAGCACAGTTATTGCTTACATAGAACTGTTTACTGCTTATACCTTATTCTCCCATGAAAAAATAAGGTAAAGGCCTTGTTTGTCCTGTAAACATCTTCCTTCTGGTGTCAGCCTAATTTTTCTTTATGCCTCTCTCATCTTTTTGCATCAAAATGAAACTTTCTTTATACTTTATTGAACAATTTGCTCAGTAAGATAATACATTTGATAAAAATTTCTCTGACATTAGGTGTACTCAATTGTAATCCCCCAAAAGTCTAAATGATGGTCAAAATATGGGTGCACACCCATGCAATACCAGAGGGTCAAAGCACACCAGTTCTAAGCTCGCTATCTTTATATACAGAAAGAGATACACACATTAGTATGTATCTGATCTGTAACATCATTCATAATTCATAGCATGTATAGAATAAAAACAGATCAAGTTCTTAGCAGAAGACCAACTATCCCCGATAATAGCTATCCTATTGTATCTCTGTACTAGCATTCTTTGAATTGCTCTTACATACTTTAACTGACTTAATCTGTACAGTGAAGGGCTTCTGCATCTCTTCCTGTCTTATAAATAAAGAAACTAAGTCAAAGAGAGGCTAACTGACCTCTCCAAGTTCCCACAGCTAAAAGGTAGCAGTCTGGGATTTTTATCCAGGTAGTCTGGCTTCGACTCTGTGCTTTTACATAAACAATATTGCTCCAAAGAACAAAACAAAAAAGAATACATTAAGCAATCTTCATAAAGAAGACATCATGCCAGGCTTTTAATAAAACTTATTACACTGTGTAACTCCATCTATTGGATGTTTTTATCAATGTGAGGTTGTGTAAAAATGACACCTCAATCATTGAAGATCTTATATTCTTCTAGAAATCTCCTTCACCTAAAATGCTATCCTGTTTTCTTTCCTTCACTTTATTTGTTAACTCCTAATATTGATCTTAGAATAAGTATAACTTATTTGGGGAAACTTTCTATACTCTTCTGTTTCTATTATTTAATTGCATTGTGTGTTAAATTCTCTAATAAAGTGATGTTCCTTTTTCTTCATAGCATTCACTTCAGTTTGTAATTAATTTGTTTGAATTTGGAGTTTTTTTTGTAGTTTAATTTGTTTGTAATTTATTTTAAGATGCGTATCTTCTAATAGACTGCAGCAGCCATGAAAGAATGAGCCATGTCTACTGTTTGCTCCCCATTGTACCCCTAGAACTAACATAGTGTCTGCACATAATAGGTGATTAATAAGCATTTGTGAAATGTATTAATGGGATCTTTGTTTCTGTTTATTTGTCCTTCATGTTTTAGTCTAAGTAATTTGATATCTCAAATTATAGGACAAATTAATTTGGCTGCGAGAATGATTTTAAAAATATTTTTATCTCTGAAATTTTATAGTTATTACATTTAGCAAAACATTACTTACATGAATACAGATGAAAGATGATGTTGTTCTTACTACTATTATTCACAGTTCCTTTCACATACTCTCAAACCCCTTGATTCTCATTGTATCCTCCATTAGCTAAATCAAAATCCAGTTCAATCCAGCCTTTTGCCTTCACTGTGCTTTACCTGCAGAATTAAACAACGACAACTGAGAATACCTGAAATCTATGATCCCTGACTTTAAGGGGCTCCTTAATATTTTTTGGCAATTATACTATGCATATAGTCTCCCTCCATTAACTCTTCCAAAATACTGTTTCTCCTCTTTATTTGTACATCTAACACAGTCTTGCTTTCAACTGATGTCCTTGTTCAGACTTTATTAAAGAGAAGACTCCCACAAGGTTGCACTACCACCTCTATCTTCTTACCTACTTCTGTTTGTGCTTGTACACTCTGCCTTCCTGCCAAGGAGGAACCATCTTAACTCTTCTCCTAAGTCCCATTCTCTCATGATTCTTCAAACTAAGTCCTCCAGCAATTCTCTCTTTTCTCCTGGAACTTCAGTTTTTTCCTCATCCATTGAAACATTCCAATTAATCTACAAGGTGCTATTATTTCTCCCCTCTTGAAAAACAAAACTAAATAAAGCACACACAAAAACAAACCCAAAACAAAACAAAAAAAAAGCTATCTTGACCCCCATTTCTCATTTCCTTTGTTTAGCAAAGCTCCTTGAAAGGGTTGTCTATGTTCCCTGTCTCATATTTTACCAGCAATTCTAGATTAAACCCATTTCAGTCAGACTTTCACATCCTGCCCCCGACAGATATTCCAAATGGTGCAATGTGTTCACAATACTTCGAGCATTTGCATCTACCACTGGGTAAGCAAAGTCCAGTCCAGAGTCAGTGTCTACTCCTGTCAGGACCCATTAGTAGCCCCCCAGGGCGACCAGCACCAGTCTGACTTGCCAGCTATATTCAGGGCCTTCCATCAGGGAATGTGCCACATAGCAGTCTTTGTCTCTCTTATTGGCAGACAGAACACGTTTTATTGGCATTTTGTGCCTCAGAGGGTGCAGGAGGAATATGTCTAGATTCAGCCCATCTCTGCACTGTGGAAGTCAGGTGGCCATTTCCAGGGAGCACATGGAGATATCTGCTGGTCAATTCCAGTCACCTTCCGAACCTGGAGGCAGTTCTTCTGATGGACATCCACATGTTTGACTTTAATGCACCCCACTAATTGCCACAGGGCTGAGTCCCATAAGGGCATCCCTTTAATAGGCCAGATGTCCACTGTCTTCCTGCCTGATTATACGGCCAGTCCATTGGCCACTGCCTATGAGTCAGTAAAAAAGCAAATATAGGGGCTTTTACCATCATTCAATTCTTCCATCACTGCTAGGAAAACAGCATGCAATTCAGCCCACTGAGCTGATTTGTTTTTCTCTGTCTTTCATCAGAGTGGCCTTCCAAACAAGATGTGGAACTGATGTCCACAAACCAAGTAGCTCTTTTTTGTTCAGTTGAGAGCTCTTCACAGGTCACTGTCTAAGCTTCAGTAGAATCTAGCAACTTCTTACACAGTTCCAGAGTCAGTCCTAGGGGAAAAGAGGCTCCCTGCTGATGAGTATCTCTTCTTTGCAATTCCCAGTAGCATGATCCTGTATAAATCATTTCCATTTTATTATGAAAATTTTCTGGGCACTGCCATCTCTAGTAGAGCATTTATGTGATATCACCCAAGGCACTGTGGGTATTTCAGGTTTCAGGGTCATGTTATGTCCTTTAATCATAGACGTAACTTCAACTCATGCCCAATAGCAAGGTAGTAAATGCCCCTCAGATGGAAATTCTCTAGTCCTAAGTTGCAGTACTTGTTGGGAGGCACACACAGGCTTTTGCCAAAAGCCCTAGTCTGTGCTCCACATAGTGCCAGGGAATTTGTTCCTACAAAAGCTCTCCAGCTTCTAGCCTACACTGTGTGGGCTCAGGCATCTTACTGATTCCCACTTAGCATGTCTAATTAACATGGCTTGAAGGGCAGATTTACAATGCCGTCTGTTTGGCAATACTAGGTAGAGGGAATGTTTCCTAGTAACACAAAGTGTTCAACTCCATAATATGATCAGGTAAAAGAGATACAACCACTTCACATCAAGCCTGTTCACACATACCAGTTCTACAAACTTTTACCTTAATTCCATCAACTGTTAGATTCCTAACTGTGGCCCCTGGTAGGACTTCATCAACAGGTTTTGATTTACAGTATGTGTAGGGCATAATAATACCCATTCCATAAAGCATTAAGGTAAAGTTTACACAACTTCTTTATATAATATCTGTTTAAACATTTCAACTTTCATAATCATATCAACCATTACATTTTTACATTCTCTCAATCTAACTGTAGCACAAGTCAGGGCTTCACCAATGGGTTTTGGTACCATAGTTCATGGGACTTCTACATCAAGGAGTCCCAGAAACTTCTCCTCTCCACCCCCTGACCCACTCTTGTGCAAAAGGCTTTGGGTGCCCAAGGAGGGGTCAAGCCAGGGGAGCCCATCCCTTTTGTCAATTTTTATCTTGATGAATCTGCCTAACTACTGCTATAAGTGGTTGCTGGTCAGGTTTCTGAGTGGCAATCTCTACCTTTTGACTTTTTAAATTTCTGCAAACAGAGGTAAATGGCCAGTGGCTTGAGTTCCTGTGATCTCCCAGGATGGGAGTCAAGAGAAATCACGTAAGAGAGTTCAGGCAAGGGGCAAAAAGGTTTGTTAAGCTTGTGCATAGGGAACAAACACTGAGGAGGAAAAGGTGGGGTGGCTCCTTGAGACAGGTTAGGGCAGGGTTTTAAAAGGGAGGCAGGGGAGCGGGAGTTCCAGGACACTGAGAGAGACGTCTGTGTTTCTTTAGTCATAGATAACGCTTTTTCCTATCAGACTACCTTGGAGACGTTCCCTCCTTCTGCAAAACAAACTCATAAATTCTCCTGAAGACCCTGACGTTATTTCCTCCTGTTTGACAAAGAAACAACATATCAGCAACACAAAATATTATTGTGAGAACAAGAAAAGCGGCTAACATGTAAACAAAGGCCTAACTGAGAATTAAATTATTTAATTCTAGCTGCCAAAATATTAGGGGCATTAAAAGTACAAGGGACTAGGCTACAGCTCCACCTGGGATGTTCCACTTGGCAATCATAAGAGGAGTTGGGCATTTCTCTTTTTCGGGGTAACCAGATCCTATAGTGGCTTTAATCCAGTCCACTAGGCTGGCTGTTCCCTCAGGATTAACCTCCTGTGTGTCTGGATCATGTACAGCCATCTGTGATCATTCCATAGAGAGCTGTGTGTCCTGTATCAACCCACCCAAACATGCTCTTCTGCTCTGCAGCATTTAAAACCGAAGACACTCCTCATAAATTAGTCACTCTCATCATCCATTTTAGTAAAGTTTCCTCAAGAAGCTGATAATACCGATTTATAAAATGAAACAATTCCTTCACACTATACTCTCTGGTTTCCATAGTGTCTTGCTTTTGCATTTCTCCCCTGTTGACTACTACCTTCTTGGTGACCAGAGTTCTGAGAGGTACTTTTGCTATCAGTCCAAAAGTCTGTGTGCCCAACCAATACTCAAACATCAGAGTTTGGAGTAAGAAAATGTTTATTGATGAACAAAGAGCCAGATCAAAAAGATGGAGGGGTTCTACATTTCCTCAAATCCATCTGAAGAAAGCAGAGTTCAGGCTTCTTTTAGGTCAAAGGAAGGGAAAATGGGAGGGGCTGTTTTTGTAAAACCTCAAGCCCTAAACAGAGTTCCTCTAGTGATTAGCAGATCTAAAGCAGGAGCTGTGGGCCCAAAGGCCATGGGAACAATGCTGGCCCAAACAAGATGGAGTCAGCATTTCACTCTGTTGCACTTCCTATGGTTCCTGTGTAATTTTTCCTTTGGAGGCGAGGGAAGGGTGGCTTTGACACTAGTGACTAAAGTTCAGACTCACTGAAATCTGAGCTTGGTCTAGCATCAAGGTCTGATTGTCCCTTTTAGTTTAGCTATTACAGATGACAACCAAGGGATTGCATATTTTGCCTTTTTCTTATTAGTCTGAATTTCATTATGCATCCAGTGAACCAATGCACTATCAATTGGATCCCTTTCTAAATTCCATTGATAAATTTACCTTTAATAACTAATTGCTGCACAGCTGCTGCTCCATATTAAGAATGATCACATGGCCATCCAGGAGTCAAAGGTTCTTCATCCTCCATCCTTTCATCTTTTCTCCTCCCCCTGGTTTCTGTGAGCCAGGGATGATCTAGCAAATCCCACCTCACTGACACCAACTCTTTTAGGGTTCCTGGGCCCAAATCCAATTGTGGGAGGTGGGGGAGGGGACTTCCCACACAATACCAAGCAACTCTTGGACACCAGCAGGTTGTCTAAGAATTAAACTCAATTCTGACACTATCTACCTAGAGATAGCATCTTATGCTTAACACTCCAGAATTACCTCTTACCTGGATCTCTCTCCTGACTTTCAAGCATATCCATTTGCCCTTTTAACATATATAAATCTGTTCAAAGATACACTTCCCAAATTCATTCTATTTGCAATTGACCACATCTCAGGAAACGGCAAATTCATTCTTCTACTTATTCAGGCCAAAGTCCTAGGAGCCATCCCTAACTCTGCGATCCATGGACTTCTCACCACCTTTAGTACTATATAAGGTCCATAATACTATATTGGCCACATGGGGAGCAGTGGCCAATTCTACCTGGTGAAATCAAGAAAGACTTGCAGGTTACACTTACATTGAGTCTTGAAAATTAAGGACCAGTTTGCCAGGTATGTGTAATAGAATACAGAAAAAAAAGAATCTAGAAGCAAATGAGAATAAAGACATCTTGATCCTGCTTATTATGTTAACAGTGACCTTAAAAATAATAGACTGCAATGATTTAAATCTCTTTGGTTTGTCCGGGTATAAAATGTTTTAAAGAATGGAAGGAAAAAAGACTAACTTTGTAATGACTATTTTGGTAACTATGTTGGAAAAAGAAAGCCCATATGGGGATGTCAATAGTACTGATTTTTTTTAAATCAAACGTTTTATTTGAATTAACAGGCAAATAGGCTCTGAGAAAGGAGGTAAGTAGCTCAAGCAGAAGGTATAAGCATGTTGATCTCTGAAGGTATATTGATTTGAGTACAAATGCGAACCAAATTTGTTATTAATTTGTCAAAATCTGGCTTTAGCTGGGAGAGTGTAGTTGTGATTGTGTTAAGACTCCAGTGCACACATGGCTGTACAGCAGGTTCTAAAGTCCCTATGAGCAGAACCACCCACCTCCAGATACATCAGATGCTTAACTCTTTACTAGCAAAGTCATTTCCTGTATTTAGCCTCTTGATAAATGCTTGCGTGAGCTTTGACGTATGGTTAGAGTTATCCAGCAGGAGGGAGTGGAGAAATAATTTTGAGTGAGGGAATAGGAAAAGGGAATAAAGACCTCAGAAATCTTGAAATTTTGGGTTTTAGAGAATCACCAAAATAGATTAAAATTTCAATGTACTTAGAATTCAAAACGGAGTGACTTTTTCAATATTTCTTTGTAAAATGTAACTTTTCTTTTTATCAAAGTAATACATATTCATAGTTTTTTTAAAAAAAGCAAGCTTATGAAAAATAGCAGTTTACCTGCCTCACTCCTCCTCACCCTGAATTCAAACTTTCTAGAGGCAGCCACGTTTAACTCTTAGAACTGCTTCTTCTGTTATATTCCTCTGAACTTCCAAATACTAATATGCTTACATTTTTACCTCTTTTTGAACCTCAGGCATTCTTTTTCAATGCATCTTACTCTGGAAGAGGAACAATTAGATGTCTTACCACTGCATCCCCCACCTACACAATTTTTTCCCCCCATTTTCCAAATATAGCTATTCTGCAATTTTGAGTTATGTCAATAATGCAGTGTTTACATTATTGAGAGTGTGAGTTGGCATTTTGTGTATGTGTTCAACATAGCAGCCTGTGTACACATAAAACAATATTTGTGTTTATTTGGGATTTTAAACAATGATTCAATTCCTTAATGTTATAACTTCTAAAATGTTTTACTTTAAGCTTTTGAGTTCAGCTTATAAAATTTATTGTTCTGTCCATAATTTATTAGTATTGATAGTCATTTATAGTCTTTTATTAATGCTTAATCCCATATACAAATTTAGTTTATTAAAATCCTGTAAGCAGTTTTAAACTTTATTTTCTATTTAATATATATTTTTAATTTCTCAATTACAATTGACATTCAATATTATTTTATATTAGTTTCAGGGGTACAGCCCAATAGTTAGACATTTATATAACTTACAAAGTGATTCCCCCAATAAGTCTAGTACCTACCTGGCACCATACAAAGTTATTACAATGTTATTGACTGTATTCCCTATGCTTTACTTTACATCCCAGTGACTATTTTGTAACTACCAATTTGTACTTAATCCCTTCACCTTTTTCACCCAGCCTCCCAACCCCCTCCCATCCGGCAACCATCAGTTTGTTATCTGTATCTATGAATATGTTTCTGCTTTGTTTATTTATTTTGTTCTTTAGATTCTACATATAAGTGAACTCATATGGTATTTGCTTTTCTCTGTCTGACTTATTTCATTTAGCGTAATACTCTATAGGTTGATCCATGTTGTTGCAAATAGTAAGATTTCATTTTTTTTAACGGTTGGATAATATTCCATTGTATATGTGTACCACCTCTTCTTTATCCAATCATCTATTGGTGGGCACTTAGGTTGCTTCCATATCTTGGCTATTGTAAATAGTGTTGCAATGAACATAGGAGTGCATATATATTTTCAAATTAGTGTTTTGGATTCTTTGGATCAATACCCAGAAGTGGAATTGCTGGGTCATAAGGAAGTTCTATTTTTAATTTTTTGAGGACCCTCCATACTGTTTTGCATAGTGGCTGCACCAATTTGCAATCCCACCAACAGTGCATAAGGGTTCCTTTTTCTCCACATCCTCACCAACACTTGCTATTAGTTGATTTATTGATGATAGCCATTCTGACAGGTCTGATGTGATATCTCATTGTGGTTTTAATTTGCATTTTTCTGATGATTAGTGACACTGAGCATCTTTTCATATGTTTATTGGCCATCTGATGTATGTCCTCTTTGGAGAAATGTTCTCTTTAGGCCCTCTGCCCATTTTTTAAATTGGATTATTTGGGTTTTTTGGTGTTAAAGTGAATGAGTTCTTTATAAATTTTGGATATTAACCCTCTATTGGATATATCATTGGCGAATATCTTCTCCCATTTAGTAGGTTGTCTTTTTGTTTTGTTGATGGTCTCCTTCGCTGTGTAAAATCCTATTTAGTATTTTAAGCATTTTATTTTGCTGACTCATAAACAAAAACAAGAATTTAAACAACCCTAATATATTTAGCAAAGTAAACTTATAAATATGGTGATTCTCCAGTTAACTAGTCCAACGTGGCTGATATATTATCTTATACTTTCAACTAAAAACATCAAGACAAAAGTCAAATACTCCATAATATTAGGACTAAGTTATTTGAATTAATTAATCTGTTGGAGTGCCAAATTCTTACATACCAAACTAAAACAAAGGTATTAACATATTTGTTATGGGCTAAATTTTTAAAAATGTTTTATACTTTAAACTTCCCAGAGTTAAAGACTGTTACACTAAGGAAACAATTACTACTTCCTAAGCAAATTGGGATTCCTATCTCAAGAAGCCTAAGCCTAACATTATTATTATTTTTTTAAGGTAAGTCTTTAAAAAACCATTGATGTCCTGATCCACGTGCCTGGGACTCCAGTAACTCATAACTTAATTTTCAAGTTTAATTTAAGTCTGAATCTCTCCACTCCCATACCTCCAAAATCAAGTTGTTTCATCACTCGATTGGATTATTCTAGTTAATAACATTCTGAATTCTTTTAATATTCTTCAAGTGTGGTAAGGTCGCAACATCTGCAGATATTGAAATAGCATTCAATTTTATTTTATATACTCCTCTTGTCTCAATGTCTTTCTGAATGACAATCACTATATAAATATTACTCCAGCTGAACCACATGATGTTTCATTATTACATTTCCTATCTTGAAAACATTGTTTTGCATTTGCTTTGTTGTTTTTGCTCCTAATATAGTCTATGGGTTCTAATACACATTCCTTTTGTTTTACATGTTAACATATCTGAAATCAGAACTCCAAAAATGAAAGTTTAGAAATACCTTTATCAATTTATTTTGTCTGTATTTCTTCTTTATATATATTGGTAGCATGATATAAATTCATGTCTACCTAATCCTAAATATTAATAAATATAAATAAAAGTCATACTTAATCAGTAAACCATTTATTTCTTAGCACATAGTATAAAAAATGATGGTATATTTTAGAAACTGTGATATCTTAGATTTAGGGAAATACACTGTCACATATTTATCCTAAAACTCTCTGAAGGAAGTGTAAAATTCCTTTCAACATTGCCAAGCACATCAGGTCATGCCTTGGCTTCACTCCCTATGCTCTGGCTTGGCTGTTTGTTCTCTGAGTCTGCTACCCAGCTGTTGTAGAACTTCCTTCGTCATTATCCCTGGAACGTCTTTCTCTCTCCTGTCTTGAATTCCCTATTCCCAGAATCTCATATCACCTTCTTCATTTGGTTATTCCCTCATTTGGGATAATTCATCCTTGAAATCTTGAATTCCTGGAAAAATTTTTATCTAGCCCCATACTTACATATTGTTTTGATAATTTCCTCTTGTCTATGTTCTTTAAAAGAATTTTTTTTATTCCTTATTTTTTTAGGGAACATTTATCATTTAGATGCTATTCATCCTAGATGGATCTTCTATTTTTCGTATCTTATTTCCTATTTTATTTTTTTTTTGCCTTTTTTTCCTGTGGTCAGGATCATTTTCTCCAATTTATCTTCCAAACCTTCAACTGGACTTTTAATTTCTGATTTTCTATGTTTAGTTTCTGTGAGTTTTTTCTTGTTTTCCAAATATGTCTTCAAAAATTATATTACTTTCTTGTTCTCTTATCCCTTTTACAGTGTTAAATTTATTGCATTATGAAAGTTTCTTTTGATGCCTGTATTATTCCTGTTTCATTCAAGTTCCTTTTTATGTGTATTGGTTTGTTTGTTTCACTCTCACATTAAATGCTTTCCTCCAAGGTCAGCATCCTGGCTGGCCAATTTGTCCCAAGAGGAATCCTTCAACCTCTGCCTGAGGGCTACAAGACCACTGCTAGTAATCAGTGGGCTGAGTGGGGGTAAGGAAGCAGGAGGAGGGCTCAGTTAATCCTTCTGTTTCATCAAAGTGCAGTAACTCACCCCAGCGCTACCTCCGGGTCTCAGTCTAGAGCTTCTCTTAGTTCAGCCTTTCGAGAGAGAAAGCCTCTTTGTTTCCCCTAGATCATGAGGAGGATAATGGCTTGAAGTCAAATGGGTGTAACCCTAGTACTTCTAATGGGTTATTTAGGTACAGGAGCAAGGTAGAAAATGCCCTTTAATAAATGAATGGAAATTTTTCAGACAAATAACACCAGAGTAAAAACAAGCCCCAGTCATATGCATCTTCTTCCTTTTCCTCTTTCGCTCCCTCAGCAAGTATTTATTTAGTATTCGCTTTGCACTTGTTAAAGACAACACAAGCACATGATCATCAAGAATCTTTTATGGTGCTCAGAGACCAACCAGGGGAACAACAGTATAGAAATCATTACTTAATTAACCGAATTATATTTGCATGAGGTGCTATGAAATAGAAGACAAGGTCATGAGAATATATGAAAAGGGGAATAACATGTTCTGTGCCTGAATGTGTATGTGTAAGACGAAGACTTAACTAGACAAAGTTGGGACGATGGGATGGCATGAGGGAGAAAAAACAATCCAGGCAGAAGGAATAGGATGCTTAAAGACCCTGCAGTCCAGAGGTTGGAAGAAATTTGGCTTGTTTAGGAAGGGAAAAAGCCCATGTGACTGGAGTACTGTGAACAAGCTGGAAAATAGCAGCAAAGAGATGGAGAGGTGGGTAGGGCAGTGTATACAGAGCCCCCAAAGCTAGGCTAAATATTTGGGAAGAGACTTGATTCAGTTTGTTTTTCAAGATTACTCTCCTTACTGATAGAAAATTTACTGGGCCGGCAGAGTGGCTTAGTTGGTTGAGACCTCGCTCAAGAGCGCGAGCTCTGTGCAACAGTGGTTCTAGTCCTGGCCAGAGCTGAGCTGCCGCTGAGCTGCCAACAGGTGGCAGGATGGCTCAGCTAAAAATAAAAAACAAACAAAAAACCCCAAAAAACAGCAAAAAAAGAAAATTTACTGGCTGCTGTATGGGTGTAAAATTATATGATCTTTCTGATAAATGATTTGGCAAAATACATCCAGAGCCTCTAAAAATTCATGGCCTTTGGCCTGTTAATACAACTTCTACAGTTCTTTCTAGAAAGGTTAAAAAAAAAGACAAAGATTTATATACCCATATATATTCATATTTGTTTATAGAAATTAAAAATTAAAAGTAATTCAAAAATCAAATAACTATAGCAACAACTAAATGTGGTTTGCTGTTTTTAGCAATTTATGTATATTGACTTTTAAATTTCCTAATAATTTTATGAGATAAGTATTATTAATATTCCTATTTAGAGAGAAATAATTTTACAGGGAAAGCACTGAGGGGTTAAGTATGTTTTCCAAGGCCACAGAGGTGGTGGATAGACCTGGCTGTCTGAATCCACATCCTGAACTCCTTACATGAAATTACCAATTGGCAACCAGTTAAACAGCTAGTAGACCAGAGGATGGAATATTCTACAAACATTGAAATTAAGTCCTCAAAGAATATTTTATGACTTGGATAAAGTGTTTACAATTTAGTATTCAATAAAAAAAGATCAAAACACAAAATTAATTGGCTATGTCAGCTTTTGATTATGCAAAATAAAAGGTACCTACATGTGTGGCAGGATTATTAATCTGTATTAGGCTATAATTCTCTTGCGTCTTCCTCTCCTCTTTAGATCATAGAATTCTCTTATTCTTACTCCAAGGGTCCTTTTTTCCAAGCCCATGATGTAGGCATGGAACACCCACATCAGTAACTGCTCTAAAGGTGGTAAATCTCAAAGACAGAAGTTGCAAACAACTGATGTGCTGCATAAAAATATGCACAGGCTTTATGGAGGAGCAGGTTTTTCTACTCCCTGAAAGACAGAGCTGTGAAGAGGAAGAAGCAGCCTGAGAGAACAAGCAGATGGGAGGAAGGAACTGAAAGACCTCCATCCTTGGGAAGGAAAATAGAGCCTTCTTTTGCAAATATCCAGGGAGTATAGATAACTGACAATGCCTCTTGTTGCTAATTCAGGGGTTTCACCAATTATCAGCTTAGTGCCCCAGAGCATCTGCCCTCACCCAGCTGGTACTTGCAGTGTCTACTAACTGAAACCTGTAGGAGATGTAGATGTCCAGCACGGAAAGAGGGCCTGGAATAGACTTTAAGCTGGGATAGCAGCTATTAATAATATACTTCTTTTATAGGGGCCTAGAAACAAAGGAGGTGAGAAAATACAGCAAAATGTCAGCCATGCTCATATATCAGTGGTGGTTATAGGTGATTGTTATTTTCTTTGTTCAACTTAATTGCATTTTCAAAATATTCTCTGAGGTAGAACGTTCAGAACAATGTTTTAAATGAAGGAAAGGTAATTTACAGTCTTCATGGGGCGATGTGCCTGATGTACGGCAACTCCATCTGCACGCTGGGTTTGGCCAAGAGAGCACCTGCAGCAATGTCAAGAATTTTCTTTCAAATTCCGTCTGAGTTTAGTGCAATTTATACATAAACCAATTCAAAGGCCCAGAGTTCTTACCTGTAAAGCACAGGCTTAATGGCTTTAGTTTGGATAGCCAAAAGTAGAGTGTAGAAGAGAGGAGCAATCTGAGGGGTCCTAACTTCAAAGAGGATGAAATTAAATTTTTCTCGTCTCTGTTGTGCTCTGGACTACTGGCCTCATCATGGCCTAGAATCTCTTCTGAGTACCTTCTGCCATAGTATTTATTTCAATTGCAATCATTCTCATTCATGTGACTAACTAATGCCTGCCTTCTTCAGTAGACTTTAAAATCCACAAGAGCAGAAACTGCATTCTTTTCTTTTCTTACTATTGAAAACTTCAATCTAGAGACTGTCTTAGTGTATAGTTGTTGCTCAATAAACTTTGGTGGACTAAACGAAAACCCAGACCCCATTTATCTATAGGGAAAGGGAGGTTTTCCCCGTGGTATTTTAGAGATCAGCAAAGGTAAAAATAACTCTGAGAACTTCTGATTTGTGTTCACATTCCTTGTAGAGATATTGCAAGGCAGGGCACTAATTTGAAGAGCCAGGTATGTGAGTGAAGATTTCATCTTGGATATCCAACTCATTCAAGCCTTCAGAGACCCCAGCCCAGCCACCATCTGTCTATAACTGCACTAGCAAACCCCAGTGATAATTGCCCAACTCAACCAAGTCAGCCCACAGAACCATGAGGTATAATTAGGTTATAATTAGATGATTAGGTTATACCACTACATGTTTGGGAAGTGGTTTATTACACACCAATAGATTGCAGAAACATCTCTCAGTCACAGGATCTATTGTATTCCCATCCAAAGACTAAATCTCCAGTTTTCTGTTGAGGTGGGGTAGAGGTAGTTGCCTAGATGTGCAGAGTAAAGGTGGGGACCTGAGGGTCTAACTGCTCCTTAAAATGGCATTTAAGCATCCCCTGCATTTCAACTACACATTATCCTCACAGCCATCAATTTCTGATCTATTTGGGAGTTCTGCAGTTATTTCATGTTATTGCACAGCTTCTACCACTGAAGTTTAGAATTTATCTTTCTCAAATTTTCTAAACAGTTTCCCCATATCCATCTGCTTTCTAGCTTCCAGAATTTGGTTTTGGTTATTCTCCTGTTTTTTTGTCTCTGTGGTTTTATAGCTTTTAAGGATTACTTTATTTGGGTGGAATATCTTTAATCAAAACCCCTAGTAACCATTTTATTAAAGGGCATTACTCAGAGTAGAACATTGTAAACAAAATAAATTGGGCTTTCTAACAGATTAAGACGAATTACTTTAAAAGAGGTAAGTCTGAAGACCCACTTTATAAAATCTGGGACATCGGCTTCAACTCCTGGAGTTCCCTGAAGGACTAGTCCAGGTACCTTTTTAAGCCCATATTTACACAAGACAATACACAGTCAGGCAAAGGATGTGCTTAAAAGCACCCTGCCAGGAATTCTGAATAAATATTACTTGGACTTATAATAAGATTTCAGAGAGAGTCAATATGGCTCCTGTTGTCCTCAATGTTTCTTCATTCCCTGGGACTATCCTGCTCCAGTGCAGTTCTGTTATTCATATATACTTAAAGTCATATTCAGAAATGATTTGCTACAATAATTTTGTGATAGCTTATTATGAAAGTATATTTTTCTGTTATGGGCAACAAAAATAACAATGCCCAACATCTTTCAAGATGAGTCATATTTTTTGAGGACATAGCTATGTAGTCTTAAAAATTTTAAATGTCTTATTTTGCTTGTAAAAAGCAATATGACAGCCCATAAATGGTTCAAGAGAGAAATAAAACTTGGGGAAGCTATGAAGGACAGAGTTAGGTAGCAAATGATTTAAGCAACATCAATCTATTAGCATTTCCCTTTGGTTTTGATGCCTTAAAATATAGTGTTAGTTTATTCAGGTCTTTAATATGATTGAATATGGAACCCTCAGACAAATCTTTACTTTTAAATGTAGTGCAACATGGCTATCATGAGGCTTTAATTTTGAGTTAATTATCGTAATATGCTTGTAGCTTTCATAAACTCCTCTAGAATCCCTTGGGAATAAAAGTATTACATTTTGCTGCCCCCTGGCAGACATTTTGTTTACTGAATATTGTGAACTTCCCTAAGGAAAATGAAAACAGGATACAGGCTGCCTTGTCTGTACGTCTCCACAGAAGAGAGAATATTCTATTACGTGTTTTTTGTCCTATGAACAAATATTACCACTGGAATGAAATTTGTTTGAATTAGGACTTAGCTGCAGCAGAACCAGCTCATCTAAATTCTTGGCCTCACTTTCTCTGTAAGTGGGAATAGTTAATATTAAATGAATGCCAAAAGAGAATGAGTGTTATAAAAGGAGAATGAGTATTATAAATACATAATAAAAGAGAAATACTACTATCAGTGTTTTAGACACTTTATCATAAAGCCAACCTGTGAATCACAAAGCTAAACACAGGTAGAGTTGAAGTCAATGTATAGTCTCAAAGGTTCCTGGGATGAAGAGCAGTTTCAAGCTACAGACAATTTGTGCACACCTGCTATTAGAAGAGGAAACACATTGAGCTGGTGGGAAGAGGTATAGATATCATCCCCTCCATTATCTTGACTATGTTAAATTGCTGTGGGGGCATATGAGAAATAGTGTGTGGTTAGAACACCCTCCATGTAATCAGAGATCTGTAGATGATGTACAAAATGAGGGCCAAATAAAATATAAAGGGTTGATATTTCCTGTTTCCACTTGCTGTTTTTGAGAGTAGAAGAGACAATGAGCGATCTTAATGGTGACAGAAGAATAGGCATTTTTCAAGTTGCCTAGGAGTTGTTATAACTGACGTGTGTGTAGGGATTATTTACCAAGAAGTCAAGTGGGCATTAACTTAATTCTGCCTGTATCTCACTTTTGTCAGGATGGTTCTGGGGCTGAGGAGGTGAGGTAAGGTTGAGGGAGATCAGAGAAGCATTCGATTGGAATATCAGCCAGTGATGGCTGTTACCTGCTCTGGTCCATCAGGATTTTTACTGATTTCTAGATAGGGTAGAGTCATTTTATTTTAGATTTATTTCAGTTAGGCCCTCTTCCAAATTTATCAAATCAGAATCTCTGAGGATCAACTAGATAATCTGTATTTTAACATTTTAAGATGATATTTAAGATGATATTTAGGCAATAGTGAATCTTGGTGAAGCAATTTTTCTTATACTGCATTATTTTAACTGTATTGTCTCTTGGAATTTTGATGGTAAAGAATATCTGTCTGATATCATATTATAGATAGTGGCAAACTTCCTAGATTCTTCTCATACCTCCTTGTACAAATTCCAGCTATGAATCCCATGTGAGTATACTCAATGCAAAATCTGCTTGTGTTTAAAAAGTAATAAAAAAATACAATGGAGAATTGTCTCTTACTTTAACAAAAGCCTTCTGAGAGGTTCAACCTGAGTTCTTATTCCAGGGCCAGCATTACTTCCCTTGACAATCTTATCACTTATCAAGTTCTATGGACTGCTCTTAGAGTAATGAAAATAGGTTAGAGGGATTAGGAACAAAATAACATGTGTGTGTGTGTGTGTGTGTGTGTGTGTGTGTGTGTATGCAGCTAGTCCTGAGTGAAAGGATTTCTGGTTTCTTTCTCCATACAAACGTAGGCACACATACCCACATATGTTTCTGATTTACATGTATTTCATATCTGTGTCATTGCTGGTCTGTTTACCTGGATTATGTGCTGTATTTTTGTTATTTAGGTTCTTGATTATTTGTTATTAGGTGTTATATTTTTCTCTGTCCTTTGTAATATGTATCTTGGAGAAAAGATTTATTGAGTAAAGAGGCTAAACAAGATGATCTCTGAATGTCCATTCCAATTCTCAGACATAGTGGTTAAATTATAACTTTCAATTCTTATGAACTACAATACTTCTAACAAGTCTATGGATTCTGAATAAATAGTAAGGAGCCATCTTTACTAGAGTCCTTTTTATATTTTATTAATAGGTTTTATTCTGTTGTAGAAGTCCAGGTTTATAGAAAATTTGCACACTATAGAGAGTTCCCATATGCCCCTATTATTAGCATATTGCATTAGTTTATATATTTGGTATAATTGATGAACCAATACTGATACATTATTAACAACCAAGGTCCATAATTTACATTAAGGTTCACTCTTTGTGTTGTACGATTCTATAGATTTTGACACATGACACAGTATTGTATAGAATAATTTTCACTGTTCCGAAATCTCCTGTGCTCCACTTATTCAACCATCCCTTTCTTCTTCCTTCAAAATCCCTGGCAACCACTGATCTCTTTACTGCCTGTCTAGCTTTGCTTTTTCTAGAATGTCATATAATAAGAATCATACAGTAGCCTTTTGGATAGGCTTCTGTCACTTAGCAGTATGTATTGAAGGTTCCTCCATATATTTTCATGGCTTGATAGCTCATTTCTTCTTATCACTGAATAATATTCCAATGTGGGGGTCTCCCCACACCTGCCCATGTCCCCTTTGGTGAATGCTCCATATAAGATTGAGAAGAATGTATATTCTCCTATTGTTGGTTGAAGTATTATATAAATGTCAATTCAAAGCACTTGATTAATGGTATCAGTCTATGTATGCCTCTTTCCCTGTTTGTTTTGTGTAGACATTAAACTTAAATTTTTACCAATTTTTCATTTTATATTAGTGGTAAATTTTTATTAATTATGACTTTTATTAACTTTACATCATGTGATTTCGTTTTGGTAGGAAACATTCCCAAAAGTTGACTACAGGCCACCAAGTTACCATGTAACCAGAGCTGCTGGTACTGTTTGACCCACCAAGCTATAAATTGCAGCTCACACAGCAGCACTCTATTATCAAATGGAAGGATATATACTGGATTTGGCACAAGTAGTTCCTGAAGGCATAAGTGAGTCTCATGAGGAAGTGGCCCAGATGCCCCTGGTCTCTACTCCTTCTATGTTCCCTTCTTTCTCCTAACCTCTCAACCTATGGTCTCATAGGGAGTTCTCAATGACCAGCTGAATGTGGAAGAGAGAAATTGGGCATTGTTTTACAAATGGTTCTGCAAAATATATAGGCACTGAACAAAGGTGAGTGGCTGCACCATGATAGCCCTACTCCAGGATGCCCCTGAAAGACAGTGGTAAAGGGCAGAAATTCAAATTGCTCATTTTTTCCTGAAAGGAAAGATGATCTGAGTTATGGGTATATACCTATTTCTGGACTGTGGCTAAAAGGTTGGTGGATAGTTAGGAACTCGGAAAGAATACGATTAGAAAAGTGGTGACAAAAAGTCCGGCGAAGAGGTATGTGAACAGACCTGTCTGAATGGATATGCAGCATAGAGATATTTGTGTTCCATGTGAATGCTTACCAAAGGGTGATCCCAGCAGAAGGGGATTTTAATAATCAGGTAGATATGACAACGTATTTTGTGAATGTCAGTGAGCCTCCTTCCCTAGCCATTCCAGTCACTTACCATTGATCTCAGGGAAAAAAAATGCCATGGTGGCAAGAAGGTAGGTTATATATGGACTCAGCAACATGAACTTCTACTCACAAAGGCTAACCTGGTTACAGCCATTGCTGAACATTCAAACTGCCTTCCAAATCACCTTCCCTTCGGGCAGTACTTCTGCCAAAACTACCATCTATGGAGTTGTAGAATGCCTTATCCCTCAGGGTGGCATTCACACAGCACTGCTTATGACCAAGGATATCAATTCACAGCCAATGAAATGCAACCATGGGCTCATGCTCATGGAATTCCCTGATATTGTTAATACCATGTTCGTCATTGCCCTGAAACAACTGATTTGATAGGATGGTGGAATGACCTTGTAAGGATTCATTTATGGCAGCAGCTAGGGTACAATACCTTGTGGGGCTGGGACAATGCACTCCAGGATATGGCATATGCTCTTAATCAGCATTCAGTATTTGGTGCTGTTTCACTAAAATCCAGGATTCTCATAGCCAGGGCCCAGAAATCATGGGCTAGAACTCTGGGCTCTGCTTGCTAGAGTTTATAATTCCAAAGGGAGGAATACTTCCACTAGGGGATATATTCCATTGAACTGGAAATTGAGACTAATATCTGACCACTTTGGGCATCTCATGGCATTGACAACAGGCGAAAAAAGGGGATTACTGTACTGGGTGGGGTAAATTTTCCTGACTGTTAAGAGGAAGTGGGTTGCTTTTACACAATGAGGGTCAGGAGGAACATGTCTGGAATGCAGAAATCCCTGACCCCTGACCTTTTCCTTCCTTTTTTATTTGAATGCAGCTTGCTCTTGTGAAGATGATACTTACGTGTTCTGCTTTGTTTCTTCTTCTTTTTTCTTTTCTATCTTCCCCCCTCCTTTTCTAATTTTTCAATTAGAGTTGATATTCAATATTATTTCATATTAGTTTCAGGTGTACAGCATAGTGGTTAGACATTTATATCATTTAGGAAGTGATCCCTCTGACTAGTACCCACCTGGCACTATACATAGTTATTATCATATTATTGATTATATTCCCTATACTTTACACCCCCATGACTATTTTGTAACTACTAATTTGTATTTCTTAATCACTTCATCTTTTTCACTGCTTTTTGCTCCTTTACTGCTGAGTATATTCCATTGTACATATGTGCCACCTCTTCTTTATCCATTCACCCATTCAAGGACACCCAGGTTGCCTTCATATCTTGGCTTATGTAAATAATGGTGCAATGAACATATGGATCAAAGTAGAGTTTTGGGTTTTTCCAGATAAATACCCATAAGTGGGATTACTAGGGACTTCTTTGTCTCTTGTTATAGTCTTTGTTTTAAAGTCTGTTTTGTCTAGTATAAGTATTGCTACTCCACTTTTTGTTTGTTTCCAATTTCATGAAAGATCTTTTTCAATCATTTTGCTTTCAGTCTGTGTGTGTGTGTTTCGATCTGAAGTGAGTTTCTTGTGGGCAGCATATGTAAGGGTCTTGTTTTCTTATCTATTCAGCTCCCCTATCTTCTGATTGGAACATTTAACCCATTTACATTGACAGTAATTATTGATAGGTATGTAGTTATTGCCATTATATATATATATATATATATATATATATATATTCATCTTAAAGAAATATCTCTAAGATTCCTTGTAATACTGGCTTGGTGGTGATGAACTCCTTTAGCTTCTTCTTGTCTGAAAAGCTGTTTATCTGTCCTTTGATTCTAAATGATAGCTTTACTGTATAGAGTAATCTTGGTTATAGGTTCTTGCTTTTCATCACTTTGTATATTTATTGCCAATGCATTCTGGCCTGCAGTTTCCTTTGTGATATTAGCTGACAGACTAATGAAAGCTACCTTGTGGGTGACTAACTGATTTTCTCTTGCTGCTTTTAAGATTCTCTCTTTGTCTTTAATCTTTGGCATTTTAATTTTGTGTCTTGGTGTTGGCCTCTTTGGGTTCACCTTGTCTGGGACTCTCTGTGCTTTCTGGGGTTTATATCTTTTTCCTTCACCAGGTAGGGAAGTTTTCTGTCATTAATTCTACAAATAGGTTTCCAATTCTTTGCTCATTTTTGTCTCCTTCTTGTTCCCTTATAATGCGAATGTTTTGTATGCTTGATGTTATCCCAGAGACCCCTTAAACTCTCCTCATTTTTTTTAATTCTTTTTTTCTTTTTGCTGTTCTGATTTGGTATTTTTTGCTACCTTACCTTCTAAATTGCTGATTTGATCCTCTGCTTCATCTAATCTACTATTGATTCCCTGTAATGAATTCTTCATTTCCCTTTTTGTAGTCTTTATTTCTGACTGGTTCTCTTCTATGTTCTTTATCACCATTTTTTATGTTTCCTATCTCTTTGTTGAAGTTTTACCTGAGATAATTGAGCATCCTTATACCAGTGTTTGGAACTCTGTGTCTGGTAGATTACTTGTCTCCATTTTGTTTAGTTGTTTTTCTGGAGCTTGTTTGTATTTTGTGTTTTTTTGGGAGGGGGGGTGAGGGAGACATGTTTCTTTGTCTCTCCATTTTGGCTGCCTCCCTGTGTTTGTTTCTATATATTAGGTAGGGTTGCTCTGTCATCTGGTCTTAGCAGAGTGGCCTTATGTTGTAGGTATGCTGTGGAGCTCTGTGGCACAGTCTCCCTGTTCACCTGAACCATGCACTCCAGGTGTGTCCCCTGTGTGAGTTGTGCGTGTCCTCCTGTTGTAGTTGAGCCTTGGTTGCTATTTGCATGTCAATGGGAAGGATTGACTCATGACCTCATTGGTTGTGAGGACTGGCCTACAGTGGAGGAATTGTGGTGCAAGAGTTGACCCTACAGAGCAGGATCTGCCTCCGCTGGACTCTGGTGCCTGCCCTATCTGCCTCTTGTGTGTGTCATCCTTGGAGGCTCCACCTTATCTTGAAGCTGGCCACTGGGGGTGCCAGACCCAGGGCCATCTGGGAGGGGACCTGCTGTAGGTCAAATTCAACCACAGCCAGTGCCCCACCCTCAGCCACCCAGAAGAAGCCACAAAGAAATCTGCACATGGCCACCACCTGTGTAGAGCTTGGAAGTGCCTTGAGAGGCTAAGCCACAAACCAAAGCTGGATGCCACTAGTACCAGCCTTAGAGATGCTCAGCCAGAAGTGTAGGACATGCTCAAGACAGATGCTGCTTCTACAAACCTTTGAGGAACTTTAGAAATGTCTGCAGCATGAGCCAAGGCAGGTAGTTTGTATGAAAAAAAACCACTGGAAGCAGCTTAGGTGTGGCAGAAAGTTGGGAAGGGCAGGATCACTAATCACCAGGGGAATGAACAGTGTCAGCCAGTTTGATGGAGACTCAGATATGGTGACCCTGCATCTGCACACCCGGAAGGCGGAAGGCTCAACAAAGAAACAATGGCTTCTGCTAGCTCCTCCGCCCAGGAGAAAGCTGCTCTGCCAGCCCCATTCTAAAGCCAGACAACTCAGTTCCCCAATCACATGTCCTTGTTGTCTTTCTAGCTGCTGCTCCACCTCTGGAGTTCAGAACCAGTGATTCCATTGGTAAATCCATGCACAGCCCCTTTAAGAGGAGTGCCTGGGACTCTAGCTACCCTCCATCTCAGTCACAATCTACGCTGGTTTTCATAACCATAAATTACAGGAGTTTCTCTCTCCAGCTCTGGAACCCTGGGCTGGAGAGTGGCTGGAACCCCTCGCTTCTCTGGGGAAATCTCTGCAGCTGAGATATCCCTCCCAAATTTTAAAGGTCACACATGGGTGTGGCAGCAGCTCATTCTGGGTCTCTGCTCCTCCTAGCAGTTTCAAGGTGGCTTCTTCTGCATGTTCTTAGTTGTGGGGCTTTGGTTTAGCAAGATTTTAGGCAATTCTCAATGATGGTTGTTTTGTAGTTTAGTTGTAATTTTGATGTGGTAGTGAAAGAAGATAAAAACAGCATTTACCTACTGCACCATCTTGACTGCAACTCCTTTTTTCTTTCTTTCTTTCTTTCTTTCTTTCTTTCTTTCTTTCTTTCTTTCTTTCTTTCTTTCTTTTTACCATTTACTAATCATACAATTTGCTGAATACAGGACTTACATTATCTATTTTGCAATTATTAAGTGAATAATGAACAGGGAATTTGTATTCAGAACTTACTCAGCACAGTGGAATGAATCAGGTAGTCTTTCCCTAAAATATCAATTTCTTAATTCTCCTTTATAACTGGCAATATATTTCCAGACTAATAAGATAAAATGATCCATAAGTAGTCACTCCCTATGATGGTTGTTTTAATTCTGTACACATTCTTCCACATGTTTGATCCTTTCTTGTTGCCCTCAATGCTCCTTTCCTTTATCTCTACCTTAGCAGTGTGGTTGCTGAACAAATTGCTTCAGGCTCTTAAAGGAAATAGACAAGACTGCTTTTTGTCATGATTAACTTTGGGGATTTATGAGGGAAGCTTCTCACAAAGTGGGCAGAAATCATCTGCCACCCATGTGTTGCTGGCACTGATACCATGTAAAATCTATGGAGTAAGTCTGCACAGTCAAGCTTGCCTAACTATGAAGAACATTCACTGGAAGGTTGAAGGTTTTGTTTTATGTTCTTTTCCATTTTTCTTACCAATTATTTAACCTCCAAATGAGTTATAACCATCCATCTTTCAGTGTCTTGGAAAATATTTTAAAATCATGTGAAGGTAAGAAAAATTAAATGGATATGGTGAGAGTGAGTTAGAAAATTTGAATGCAATTCAATTATTAGAAACTTCATAATAAAAATCACCCTGGATTAGTTGGTATCTAAGTTATAAGGAAATAAAGACTATTCATTTTTAAGTGGGTAGAAATGTTGATAGAGCTTCTAATGATCAGTCTGAAGTATGAATAGTATTCTGTTATTTATAACTAATCATATCTCTCAAAGTTATTTCTAGGAAAAAACCTGACTGATATCCTAGCGGTAAAATATTTCCATTCCCCTTTTGAAGAGAAGAGACTACTGAAGTTCAGAGCACTAAAATGGCAGGCCCATAAGTCATATATCAGATGGGATGGAACCTAGAATCCAGATTCTTTCCACCTATCCCTATGCTTGTGATGGTTAGTCACATAAGGTTCAGGACAAGGGAGCAAATGCTTTTCTCTAGTAGCTTGCCTTTGATTGTTTCCTAGGTCTTCACACTATCACGCCTGAGTGATTACGGGCACATCTCAAAAGTTGCAGAACAGAATGGTTGTGGACATAAGAGTAGGCTAGATGATGGAAAAACTAGCTGAGAAATGGATAAACCCAAAGAAGGGGAATTATCCTTTCTAATGCACATGTAGTTCTAGAGATACATTTCTATTCTTTCATTAATTCAGAACTAGTTTCTGAAACATGTAAGCCCTTCTTATTAGCTCCTTAGGTGTACATGAATTTAGTACCTGTGTAGTTTTGATATGAGAAACTGGTTTCTTTGGAATCTACAATATTGTTACATAGATCTAAAAAAAGCAAGTATTTAAATAAGAGATCAGGTAGATGGGTTATAGTTTACACAGAGATGAATAAGATAGAAAAAGATATGAGGCTAGGAGAGAGTGTAAATAAACTTTACTAACATTGTAACTTTCATTTAAATATAAAATATTGACTAGTTTACCTTATGAGAAATTTTGCAATACAACATAACTGAATCATATTTTTAAACAAATGATTAAACAGAGAAACACAATTTAAGTATCAATTTCATTATTTGGACCTCTTTGAGAACAGCTATATAATATAGAGAGAGACACTATAAGATAATGTCAACATAGAGAGGAACTGAGACTCAAGAGTCAAATAGATAATGGTTTGAATGTAGGTTTCACCATGTGACACCTATGTGACCTTGGGTAAGTTATTCATCTCTCTAAGCTTTATTGTCCTCATGTATGAAATGGGAATAATAACTGCAACTGCCTATGGAGATTGATAAGAAGATTAAATGACAGTTCACATTAAATATAAGCTTTTATTACATTATATTTACTCTTATGGCTAATGGAACAAACTACTGGCAAGTACATATTAGGAACATATTTACTCTCTTTGTGACCACAAAATCAAGATCAGATGCTATGAATGTGTATATCACAGAAGGTGGGAGTGCAGTAGTCAGATGGTTGGCTTGATTCATGTGTGGGACTTTGCAGGGCAGGTGCATACAAAAAGGCAGAATGGGATTGAGAAGCAGGGTGAAGAAGTGAGTAATATAATGTGCCTAGTGGACTAGGCTAAATGTGGAAGGAAATAAAACCTTTAACATGGTGCAATACAGGAGAAATCAGAGACGCTCAAAGACTGGATCAAACACTAGGTGGAGATTGGAGGTATGGTAGGTGAAAGCTGGGGAGGACAGGAGATTATGCCGGGCTGGTTGAGCATTGGTGCATACAGTTTCTGAGGTGGGGCTGCTATGGAGAACAAAGTCCAAGTTGCCGTCAGGCTGAAAAGTAGTGGATAATTGGAATTAATTGTAAAGGTCAAAAAACTATGCAGCCAGGGTGACAGATGAGTGACTTACATGTTCATTGAAGTCTCCAGAATGGTGGCAGAAGATGTCATGGAAAATGAACAGAAGGTGGATAAATAATATCAATGAGGAATGGTAAAGGGTGTAGTAGCCGATACCTCAGATATCCATGGAAAGAGGGGTTATTGCAGGAAGTTCATTCAACATCTAGTAGCCAAAAGACAAGGGACACCCCTTGTCCTGAGCCATTTGGGATTTTTGAAAAAGAGTCTAAACTTGAAAGTACTCAAAGGAAAGCAATATTTTCAGGGGAAAATGAAGTTTAAGATAAGACTAGGAGGTGAGGAAG
Source organism: Hipposideros armiger (assembly GCF_001890085.2). Lineage (NCBI taxonomy): Eukaryota > Metazoa > Chordata > Mammalia > Chiroptera > Hipposideridae > Hipposideros > Hipposideros armiger. Next base: position 2,020,709 of record NW_017731523.1, on the reverse strand, counting down.
GTGGAGGGTAATGACTCTCAGCTGACTACATTAGAATCACCCCCGAGGCTTTTAAAAATCACTCATGTCTGAGCATTTGCCAAAACCAACTGAATCTAATTCTCTCAGATTGGGGTTGTCAACTGTATTTTGTAAAAGTTCAAAGTTACTACTTAATGGAATGTTTAGGTAAGAAGTTGTTTAGGTCAAGAATGAATCAACTGAGAGAGAGATGACCTAAAGGGCCGGCATTTAAGGTGGTAATAGGGATGAGAAAAGTGGAATTAACTGTTCTCTGGATGTAGAATGAGACTTTAAGTACCTCGTGCATTTTAATTGTCTCCACTCAGCTTCCTGGGAGCTTTCATTACTCCCATACGTGGATATTGTGTAGGCAGGAAGTGAGGAAGACAACTGCTGTGGCAAAATGCTTGGCATGAAAGGTCAGAAACAACTTATTTGCTTCATGCTCTCATCATCTCTTTTTTTCTCTGTCCTGTTTCTCTCTCTAAAGCCAGAGGTGGGTGGGACTCGCTGCCCCTATGAAACATAAGTAACTGATGAGTATTTAGCTATGGTCATTGCTGATGGAGGATACCACATCTGCTTGCACTATTTCCTTTTCTCTCTGTACTCAGAGACAAAGCCCCAGCCCCTTCACCAGTTTTCTCAGAATCTCTTTTCACAAAGCACCAAACCAGGCTCCTAAAGCAACAGCAGTTGGGTTTAAAGGTGACCCACATGGTGTATAGCACTCCCAGCAAGAATGCTTCAAGGGACCTTCTACTCCCAGAGCCATGGACACACCCTAAACTAGGAGATAAACAATGCCAGGTGGCTACCGGTTCACCTAAGACCCTCTGTTCAGCATCTTAGGCACACACACCCTTCTCTTTGGCAGTAGCTTACCAAGCTTTTTTATTTATATAGCTGTATATAAAGCTGTATGTGTCTAGCTCACCTCTCTAGAAATCTACCATGGCCATAAAGTTCTTACACCCTGCATAATCATTTTTAAAAAGCTAGGCCTTTTTTCTTCACAGATAGAATATATATAAATATATAAAAATATATATTCTATTTAATTTTAATTTTTCCTCCTGCAGCTACTGCATTCTGAATAAGGCCTAATAAGTACAAGAGTCAAAGTGCCTATCTGGCTGCATCTTTCTGATAATGATCAGGGCCCTACATTGGAGGCCAGTTGGAGGGCATGGATTCTGACCAGGACCCTAGGATTATTCAGGGAAACCTTTAGACCAATAGTGGTAAACATGCTTATGTTGAGACCTTATTTATCAAGGACTTGTCTTCTGGCGTCTGAGTCATATACCTTCAATAAGACCAATTTCCCAAATCCAAACTGGTGGTTCAACTTCTATCATAAACAACTGTTTCTCCCTCTTATGCCTAAAATTTCCCAGTTATAGTTAATAGCTCTGTGTGATGGTTTGTAGCAGAAGACTCTGGTTAGAACACATGCATGGTGGCTTTGTTCCTTTTCTATCTTAGTGTGATCAGAAATTTTACATGTAGAACTGGTTACCCATTAAATCACTGAAGGCCCCTTGGCATGTTCTCAGGACTTCCCTCACTGCACCCCATCCTCACTCGCACCACTACACTGGAAGTGCTCTGGGCATACAGATCAAAGTGATGCCAGGCCCCCCAAAATGACCTTGGGGATGCTTCTCTATCTCCTATCCCAGATTATTCTATTTCCAGGAGTCATTCAATAAATTACTTAACAAATATTTACTGGACAATTATGTCCCAGGTCCTGGGAAACCAGTGGTTTCTTTAAAAAAGTACAAAGTCCTGCCCTTATAATGCTTATATTCCAGTGGGAGAAGTCAATGAATAAAATACTTAAAAAAAATACAGATGCTATTAAATGGTGATAAGTTTTTTGGGGAAAAATAAATCAGGAAAAGGAATGAAAAATGTTGATGTGATTTATTTTAAAATACGATTTAAGTAGGGTGGTTAGGAAAGCCCTCACTGAGAATGAGACATCTAAAAAAGACCTGGGCAGACAAGAGAGTAAGCCAGGTGAGCATCTGGAGGAAGAATAGTCCTGGCACAAAGACCAACAGGTGCAAAGGCCCTGAGTTGGGGGAATTTTTGGTATGTGTGAGAAATAGCATTAAAGCCAATATGTTTACCATGACATGAAAAGTGGGGAAATATTAGGAGATGAAGTCAGAGAGGTAGCTGGACCTGGCTGGGGGTGAGCTAGGGGATATGAGAGGAACTAGATCATAAGGGGCTTGTAGGTAATTATAAGGTGCTCTGAGTGAGGGGAGGACATGGAGTAGAGGAGTAACACTATCTGAATGAGGCTCACCAGGCTGCTGGGTTGAGAACTGTCTGCAGGGAGAGTTAGGGCAGGACAGAGAGATCAGTTAGAAGGTCTTACAATAATCCAGAGGAAAGATTTTGGTGTACTGGACTGGGTGGTAGCAGTTGGTCACATCATAGATATATTTTTGAATTTTAGCCTTAGGAGATGTGTCAGATGTTGGATATGAGACAAAGAGGAATCAAAGATGTCTCCAAGGGTTTTGGCTTACAACTGGAGGAATAGAATTGTCTGGGACCCAAAAATACAGAACTGAAGGCAGAATAAGAGTGTGGGATGATGAAGAGCTCAGTTTTAAACACATGTTGAGTGTAAGATGTATTTGATATCCAAGTGAGTATCTTGAGTAGTCAGTTGGATTTATGAATCTGGAGAGTAGAGAAGGAATTGGAACTAAAGATAAAAATTTAGATATTTTCAGTGTATATTTTAATGCTGTGAGACTGGATGGCATCAGATGGATGGATGTAGATAGAAAAGGCATGACTGACAGTTTGGTAGGCAAACTCATTCCCTTAAAAGTAAATAGCATCACTATCCAGAATGGTGTGGACTTACTCTAGAACCCCCAAAACTCATCAGAATGAACTAACCTGAACTCAGGGTCTTTCCCACAGTCCTGTGAGAATGGTGGGTCACCACAGGTGAGTCAGTGTGGAGGTCCATCAAGCACAGATCTATCCTCAGACATGTCCTCTTCCTCCCTTGTGAGGCCAGAAATATACATACTTGTCCATCTAGACTCCCTAGGGTTCTACTTTGGGTTTTTGTGATGCTAACTGTTTGTATAAAAAGGGTATCTAAGAACAAGTATACAGCAGTCTAAATTCATAGAAAGAAAAACAACATTTTTTCAACACAGGATCAATGTCTGTAGAGACTTCATTTATATGACTATCCAGAATATTTATTGTCTCAGACTAAAACAACTACATTTAGGCTACACTATTGTATATTGAGGGTGGGTCTTCCTCAAGAAAAAATGTGTATTGCTTGCTTTATCTTTGCAAAACTAAAAGACCATGGTGGTGGTTTCCCAACAAAATAAGACAGTTTCTTCCATAGATATATTTGAGGTATTTTTAGGAGGCTGAAGTTTGCAAATTGTTTAGACTGTTACAGCTTCTTAGAATCCTATTACATCAATTTATGCACATGTGACTAAATAAACACATAGAAACACACACATACACTTCTAAAAAGTATTTGACGTGCCTCATTAGAAGTAAGATATTTTAGAATGAGTGCAACCTTTCAGTTGTACCCTTGGATAGTGATAGATAAACATTAGGATTTATGTAAAACTCCCCTTATTTTATATCTTATCTATGTAATAATTTCTCTTGGATAAACCTAGTAAGGAAAGATTTTGGAATTTTTTATTATCTGTAAAATGCTTTAATTTTAAAATAAGATAATTAGGATTAGGTAATAGTTGTGCAAACTTTATAAGCAGTAAAAATTCTTAGGATACTTTTAAAGCAATTATACAAATAGAACATGCCGGGAGTCCAAGCTAAGAGCACCATAGAAAGAGGCCTATTGGTCACTTTAGAAAGCACATTAAATATAAGTCAATACAGCAATTCTATTCTGGAAAGGTAATTATGGCATTGAAATGTTAAATGAGAATTCAGAACGTAGGAAACACTTGGCACCTTTCCCATTAGATACTCAAAATTGTCAAAACCTCTACATGCTCACTTCTGATCCTATCATTACACATGGCAATGTACACGGAGCCTATTCCAAGGATGACAATATGCGACAATGCCAACAATAAGGAAGCTAACAAATTGATATTATTTATCTGAGGGAAGACATGACAAAGAGGTATGTTATAGTCATCAATTTCCTGGAAAGGAAAGTCCTTTGTCAGAAATAAAGCCACATTATAATAGGAAAGAACACTGAATTTCACAGCAAAACACGCATGGAATAAAAAAAAAAATCCTGGCTCTACTACTAACCTGCATGACTTTGGGGAAGTAACTTAACATCTAGTTTCTTCAGCTGTAAATGGGGATAAAATACAGCCCGTCATGAGTTATTATAAGGATCGGGTTAAATTATATAATGTACATAAAACCACCTGGCAAAATGTCTGATAGAGAGCAATAATAGAAATGACAATGATAATTAATAAAGCCTGCTAGTGGTATTGACCTTCATTCTGGAAGTGCTGGATAGTGGTTAAGAACATGATTTCTGAAGCTACATTGCCTGGGTTCAAACGCTAGTCATATTACTTCCTAGCTGTGGGACTGTGGGCTCATTATTTAAGTTCTCTCATTTTTGTCGTTTGTTAACCCAGGACTGTCTATATAGATTTTGTGAGGATTATATTAGTTAACATGTGTAAAATGTTTAGAATAGTTCCAGAGACTATTGTTTTCTGCCCTCTCCTCTTTTCCTTTTTCCTTCCCCCTCCTTATAATCGGTACGGCTTGAGAGCAATACTTTTGATATTTCTGATAAGTTATAAATATGGATATTGAATCATTACAAAAATACATCAATACTGGCCTCTTTTGTTTGCTTGGTCTGCCTTTCCTCCCTTCCATTTCATATGATAATCTCAAGAGCACCCCCTAATGAAACTTCTATATGCTAATCTCCATCTAGAGTCTACTTTCTGAGGAACACAACACATGACGATCATGGCCACTATCCTCCTATCAGTAATGACATCTTCACAACAATAATAATAACGGATATTGGAATATTTATTATGCGCTGAACACTATGCCAAATGCTTCATGTTTATTATGTAATATAACTTTCAACAGTTAGGTACTATTGTTACCTGCATTTTATATGTGGATAGTGTGGCTCAGAAAGGTTAAGAAAATTTCCTTGGTCACCCAGCTATGAAATGATGGAGCCAAGATTTGAAACCATGTAGTTCAGCTCCAAAGACAGCACACTTCACCATGATATTATGGTGTCATGTAGTAAGTACTCAAGAAATAGTTATAGAATGTGCTGAGGTGATTTGGTATTTTCACTGAGTTCTTTTAAGAACCTCTCCCCGTAATACCATGAATAGATCCATTATTGTTGACAAATGCAAACAACTGGGAGAATGGGCAGTAAAAATGGGAAGAAATGCAGAGAAATGTCAGGTCAAGACATTCCTCTAAGGCAGCGGTTCTCAACCTTCCTAATGCCGTGACCCTTTAATACAGTTCCTCATGTTGTGGTGACCCCCAACCATAAAATTATTTTCGTTGCTACTCTATAACTGTCATTTTGCTACTGTTATGAATCGTAATGTAAGTATCTTTTTGTTTTCCCGATGGTCTTAGGCAACCCCTGTGAAAGGGTCGCGACCCCTTGGTCCTGACCCACAGGATGAGAACCGCTGCTCTAAGGGAATGTTTTGCTGAGAAGATCAATGTGCTAAGGAGTTTTGAATGCACAGTACACATGTGAAAATGTGCTCAATGTTACAGGTAGTTGAGGTTTTAATGGATACTCATTAAAATATCGCTGAGATGTGATCAGATTCACATAATTTGGAAGAAACTGATGTCGATGTTGCCAAAGGTGTGGGAAGCTGAACCCCCACCACATGCTGCTGATCAAAATTGTAATTACTGCATCGTAGAACAATATGACAGTATCGAATAAATCTGAAAAATGCATATACCTTACAACTTTGCAGTGAAACTCATATCTAGAGAAATTCTTGTGCACGTCCATTAAGAGGGAAATATATGGGTGCTCCAACAGCGTTTGTGTGTGTGTGTGTGTGTGTGTGTGTGTNTGTGTGTGTGTGTGTGTGTGTGTGTGTGTGTGTGTGTGTGAAGGCCAACAATTTTTTAGAAGTTCAAATATCTACTAATAAGGGAATGGATAGATATAGTGTGGTAGTATATTTATATGATGGAATTTTCATATAGTATTTAAAAAGAATGAGTTCAATATATATGCATCAACATGGCTAGGTCTTGAAAATACAATGTTGAAAGAAAAAAGCAAGTTTCAGGATGTTAAATACAGTTTGTCATTAATGTAAATTTTAAAAGATAATCAACTTGTTGATATTGTTAATGCATGCAGGTGTGGGGTGAAAGTGTAAAATTGTAAACTGTTCATATAGCAAATCTGTGATAGTGTTTATCTTGAAGAAGAGGGATGGTGTGTAGAATAAAACTGCTGTGAGAAATAGCGAAAACTTAACATTTCCTCCAAAATTTTATTTCTCAAAACAAACTAACAATAGCCAAAAAAAACCTGAGGCAAACATAAAAATAAATCAACATATTTTGTTTTGGGACAATGGGTTTTTACCTTTGTACTTTGCTTACCTATATACTTTGTGATTTTTTTTATATACTTTCTAAAATTCATAGCAATAAAAATAACAGGAAAAGAGAGAATGTGTGTGTAATATTAGTAATGAATTACTTTGGAAGTGAAGTCTTAATTTAAATGTAACGATTTAAATATTAATAGAATCTAGTTATGTAGGTTATTTCTAGGTTGGCTTTAATTTATAAGCATATTTTACTCTGAAAACCAGGAAATGTCTGCTTTCTTTAGGAAGGGAGTGTTTGTCTCATTGGGGGTGATTTAGGGGTGGCCTTTCTTGTGCAGGGAGAATGGAACAGATCAGAGGTTCCTAAACCTGGCCAGTCTTCAGAATCACCTGGGGGTCCTTTGATATGCAAAAGTGGGACCCACACCCCAGCTTTAGGGGCCATATTCTCATGGGGTGGAGACCAGAGACTTGTTCCCTTTATTTCTGTAGTCTCTGATAGTTCTCAGCAGTCTGATAATTGGCCTGGCTTGCAAATCTACCTCCACATGTCCTCTCAGTTCCCTTCCTCCCTATGATTTTTTAAAGACTAATTAGTTTTAGTATAGGAGTGGAGTGTGGTTGTCTCTCAGAGAGAAACTAGAAGAGGGAAATAAAAAAGGATTCCAGTTTATGAAGTGGGCTTATCTTGTAACAATGACCCTATTTGGTACATTCCTCCTTATAAATCAGTCCAGGCTTAAGAAGGTCCATTATGCTTAAAAAGCAGATACTTTCAGTGTCCTCTTTTATATGAAGTCCAGAATGCTTTTCTTGCTTTGTGGTCACTTAAGTCATTTTTTTTTTTCTCATAGTCTTCAAGAATGCTACAGTCAGTTGAATATCCATCAGTAAGAGCATTCCAATTTTGAGTGCATGGAAAATAAACATTATTGCAGTTCTATTTGTATGAAGTAAAAAAAAAGAAGGAGCAAGCACAGATCTTTGATTCTCAATTGCAGTGTTCTTTGTACTTCACTTGCAGGTGAATGTAACCTCCACTCGTACCACAAAATAAAAACGGGCTAATGATTTGTGCCTGGAAGGCATTTTCTTTTTGAGCGAGGCCTCACTATAAATCCTTCTGTGGATTATGGAGGAGTTATATGTCTTACAGTGCTTGAGACTATAAATATATGTGTCATAAAGGGAGAGCCTCCTGCCAGACTTTTCATCTGTATCTGCCTTCTAGGGCTTTTCTGAGGACCGGAAAAAGGCAGCACAGCACAGGAGAAACTATCAGTGAAGCAGCTCCCTTGTGGGAGCATTTTGTGTTCACCAGCTTTTAAAGACTATATCCTAAGATGTGGCCTAAATTTATATTTCTAAATACTTTTTCAACATGAAAAGATAGAAGTAGCAGGTTGCTATTAAGAGTGATTGTTTGTTTTTAAGTTAATGATTTCTTTTTTAATTAGTGTCAGGTGTACAAAACAATGTAATATTAATAGTTAGACATTTACACCTCTCGAAGAAAGTGGGCTCCTTAATAAGACAAGTGCCCATCTGATACCCTGCAAAATCTTTACATTATTGATTATATTCCCCCAACTGTCTTTCACATTCCCATAGCAATATTGTTAATAGCCTAACACTTAGCCCTGAGATCTAATTCTGGATTGAGCTTTTTCAACTGGACCCTCAAGTTTGCTTTTCCCTTCAGTTTTGCCCCCTTTGACCTTATCTGTTCTATTTCTGGATCTTACATACCAACTCAGTGTTGTCTTGGCTCTTGTGACTGACACCTGGAAAGGAGGAAGACACCCTCCCCCACAGTTGTAGGGGCTGATGCTCCCTTGCCCAATTTTGGTCTGATATTCTAAGTAACAGTTTGCATCAGTCCTCTAGTCCTACCTGAGTCTGTGTGGCTAGGTTTCTTTAATAAATACTCATTATGTTTGCAGGGCTTCACATGTATTCCCATGATGCTGCCATTCTCAGAACATTTTCGAAGTACCCCATTTGGAATTGCCTTCTGAACACAATGCCTCGTACAGTAGGAACTCAGCTGGAGTTTGTTGAATGAGCCAATTATAGATACATACAAGAAAAAGTCGCTTTATAAGAATACTTTTGTTACCGTCAAAAGAGCATTTCCAAATTTTCATCAGCTACCTTATTCATAACATGTCACTAGATGACTTTGGAATATTTAAAAAAATAAACACCCCTTCACCCTAAGGCAGAGGATTTATCACCATTGGAGACTGTTAAATGCAAGCGCCACAGACTGGAAATGGATTTGCTAAACAGGTAATTTGAAAAAGTTTCAATTAATGGTGGAATTTCTAGGAGTATATGGCCTCCTACAACAAATTTTTAAAAAGGAATTTTATTCATTTAGTTGATATATTTGATGGTGATTTTAAAAATCAGTGTCAATATTTTCAAGCCACCCATTTTACATTGAACTTCCTGAAAATAGTGTAATCTTGGGCCTTTGTTGACTATAGCATCATTTGATTTTACTTTATATAAATTGCCATCTAATAGAGAACAATTGTCTACCCCCCCATCAAGAAATCTCTAATTCTTGTAAAGCTATAATGAGTAACAGAATAAAATAAAATGCTGAGAATGATTTGAGTAAGAGTGGCTAAGGCTACATTGTGCAATACCTCATATGTCAATCTAAACAGTTGGATTTACCCTGAGGGGAGTAACAAAATGAGCTTCTGTCCTGTAAAAGTAGTATAAATCCACTTGCTCAATGTCAGAAGGAAGAGATAGACTTCTTTCTTTATCTGAAGATAAAGGAAATATTGAAAGGAAGATATTTTAATGACATTCAGGACATCAAGGGTCATACAACGACAGCTCTGATGGCCATTCCAGAAATAAAGTTCCAAAATTGCTTTGAAGAGTGCAGTAGGTGCTGGCATTATGCATAGCTTCCCAAAGGGAGTATTCCAAGGTCAGACCTCATATGTATTCCTGGGTAATAACAATGATAGCCAGAATTTAAAAAAAAAATGCTGAGAATGATTTGAGTAAGAGTGGCTAAGGCTACATTGTGCAATGCCTCATCTGTCAATCTAAACCGTTGGATTTACCCTGAGGGGAGTCACAAAAAACGAGCTTCTGCCCTGTAAAAGTGGTATAAATCCACTTGTTCAATGTCAGAAGGAAGCAATGGAAAGTCTATTAGAAGAAAAAGCACAAGGTGAATAAAAATTCTTATTTTTAACATTTTTATCATTACCAATGGCTAGATTACTGGATGCAAGAACCTAACAAAGGCAACATACACATATATCAATGACACATCCCTCAATCAATTCTGTCTTCAACCAAAAAATTGTTTTCGCTGTTCTCCTAGAAATAATGGGACATTTTGGAGAAAATTACTCCCTCTAAGACTTTTATGTAGAAATTAGAAAAAAAAAAGCTACTGGAGAGAATAATAGCATTTAGAGGAAATGCTAAAATGAGTCAACTACAGAGATGAAAAATTGCCCTGGAGCTTAGTAGATTTTATGACAACTTATCTGGATAATAATTTAAAAAATAATTCTCCAAGAAAAATAAAATCTCAGAAACAACTATTAAAACCACCTGTAGTACTAAGAGAATCTTTTTCTGTCCAGAAGTTGGCTGAACCTAATAGCAACAGTTTGTAAAGGGATTTTAAAGCTATTTAATATTTGATAGCATATATATGCTTAAATATTCCTTTTAATCTTAATGTATTTTAATATTCATTATTTAAATAATTTAATAATGTTTAATGTTCATATTTATTTTTATATAACTTTAATAATTTTAATTTCCATGATTTTAATGATTTTTATTTCTACGATTTTCTAACATGACAGTAATACTGTGGTTGTGGAGAGTTGTGGCCTGTCAGAAGCCTGGAAGTAACAGTCCGTCTGAGGGCCTACAAGTCTGAACCGTCTCTCGGAGGCCAGATGTACCAATTCTTTGATTACAATGAAATAGAAAACATGAAATACCAGAAAATCTCAGCCATGGAGGTCAAAGCTTCAGGGTTTGCTGGAGGCCTGTGAATGAGCCTGTTCAGTTACAACTGGCCACTTGGGGGGGAGGGATGTTCTGACTCACTTCATAATTCCATCCAGGTGATAAGAGGCCACAATGACTTTTTTTTTTTTTAAGATTTTTATTGGGGAATTGAGGGAAGGGGAACAGACAAGTTGCTGTCCTTTTGTTCTTCAGTCTAGTTGTGGAGGACATTGCTTCACTGGCCCAAGCTGGCCCCATCATTGTGTTCTTCCCGGGCGAGGCAAATCAGTCGCCGGCTTCTGGATGGCCACTCACGTCGGCTGCTGGCCGCTCACGCTGGCTGCTGGCTACACACGGTAGCCCATGGCAACCCACTGCCACAGGGGCTGCAGCCTATGCTGTCGCGGGCAGTGTCACTGGCCCTCATATGTGGGATCCGAACCAGGGCCCTCTGGCATCCCAAGCCAGCTCTTAACCAATGCGCCACTCGGCCAGCCCCAAAATGACATTTTATAATAATCTTTTTCTCCTTGATTTGGGACACTGATCACAATATTTCTCTCTAATCTATACACAGACTAATAATAACTAAAGGGTAAGCAGTCATAAGTCCTCAAAGAAAGGGAGATTTTTTTTTTTTGGCAAAGAACATTTAAACACAGTATAAATATCAAAGAAAAACTTTTAATAAGGAATCTTCAGAAACTGCATGAGTCTTTCATCACAAGCAAGTTCTTTCTTGGAAAGGGCACCAAGACATTAGCACACTTTACACAAAGGCAACAGTGACAGTATTATTGATGCCTTCATTTCCTTACAAAAGGGAAAAATCATTTCACTGAAGTGTCAAGAGGGCCTCAGATCCTTTTGGGGTATTTTCCTGATTTTTTTCCATTTGAAGAAGGGGAAAATTGAGACTTAAGTCACTATGAGGCGTTATAAACAAAACACAAATGTCTTCATGTGGAAATGACTCTCAGATATTGTGTCTTCTCTGGGAGACTTATAATCAAGTTGCAGCGGACCTCAGTGACTTTGATAATGAAACAATAATTGGGGATCCCACACGGTAGAATGCCAAGGGACCAGAAGACTTCAGACCAATCAGAAGGAGTTCTGTATCATTCAGCAATGAGATCAGCAAGCAGACACTGGACATCATGGCACATATGCCGCACCTTCCGTTTGTGGCAGTGTACAGTGGCGGACTAGTCCTGGAAATGGCACAAAGTGGGCTTGTCATCTGCTGTCTTTTTCACCTATTCCCTTACTCCTAATAGCCTACTTTTCCTTTGGGAGCTATCCCTTTATTGCATACAGTCTTGGTCAGACTATAAATCAAGGTCTCAGGATAAAAGTTGATCAGAAAATCAAACAGTTAATCAAGCACTCTATTCCAGAAATTAAAGATAGGGCAGGGTGATATAAAGACACAAAATAATTGTAACTGATCATTCTAATGGAGAAGTAGGGTGACATTTTTTTCTATCTGCTCAACAATAACAACCCACAACAAAACAAATAAACCAAAAATCCACAAATACCACATCATCAACAACACTCATGTACTAGCTGATAGCTATGAGAAATTGGCATAAAGGTGGTTATTCCTGAACCAGAGCAAATGTCATTTTGTCCTGTGATGGGTGCTAGTGCTAGCCACGTTCTTTTTGAAAATAACCAAGGCAATTACATAAAATAACTTCCCTTTAAAAATCACATCAATGATAAGTTTGTAGTGTTAAATATGAAAGTGAGAGTCATTGTCACACCTTCTAGGAATATGATGGTTAAAAAAATAACAACAATCAAGCTTATCACCAAGCTTTCGAAGACACATAATCTTTGGCATTAAGTTCCCTGGCTTTTGTCACGATGTGTCAACCCATTTTTACAGGTTTTCCTTTCTTGACATATTCCCTCAGTCTGCAAACCCATTGTAAGCCCTTGTCAGTTCATAAAGGCTTCACCACATGGTGGCACTCTGGTTGTGCCTTTTGTGAAATCGCTGGTGTTTTCTTTTTAGGAAAAGGGCTGATCAAAACACGAAGCAAAAAAAAAACCAAAAAACAAAAACAAAACCATCCACTCCTCAGCTTTTGAGGGTCTGAGGAAACAATAGTCTCTCTAGTATTTTTCTCTGTGTCGTTCTCCTGTTTTAGAGACCTCCAGGTCCCCTTGACTTTGATTCATGCAATTAGTTGCAGCCACCAGGACCCAAAAGTGAAGACCGGAAACTGCCTGATTCTGAACAATAGGAGGCTGATTCAAAGATATTCCTAATCCTTTCTTGTGACCATTTTTCTCTTTGCCCGTCCAGAGGCCCCTGTGGTCCTCTTCATAAATGAATCACTGGGGAATTTCCGGCACACCCCAACCTGACCAACAGCTTGCTCACTCATTCTAACCAACCTGGAGTAAAATAAGTAGTACTAAGTAGATCAAGAAAAACAAGGTCTGGGGCCGGCCAAGTGGCGCGTTGGCTAAGAGCTGGCTTGGGACACCAGCTCTGAGCAGCAGGGCCTCTGTTCGGATCCCACATTAGGGCCAGTGACACTGCCCTCTACAGCTAAGATGGTGAACAACAGCTCGACCTGGAGCTGGGCTGCCGTGAGTCGCCGGTGACCGCGTAGGCTGCAGCTCCTGCTGCAACGGGCTGCCATAAGCTACGTGAGTGGCTGGCAGCCAGCGTGAGTGGCCTGCAGCTGGTGTGAGCTGCCAAGAGCCACCATGAGCGGCCATCCAGAGGCCAGTGACCCATTTGCCTCACCCAGGAAGAGCGCAATGATAATACCAACATGGGCCAGTGAAGCAACGTCCTCCACAACTAGACTGAAGAACAAAAGGACAGCAACTTGTCTGTTCCCCTGCCCCAATTCCCCAATAAAATCTTAAAAAAAAAAAAAAGAAAAACAAGGTCTAATGGATGGAGTCTTGGGATGAAGTCATTCCACTTTAAACTTCCAATCTGCACAAAGCACACAGTTCCTAGGGTAGGGAGTGCTGTGGAATAGCAGTGCCTTTTGCCTCTGAGGATCCTGTGTTTTCTTTTGAGAGAAAGTTGCCTTAATGTAGAGGAAGGTCCAGTCCAGTTCAGCACAACAGGAGTAAGGCTGACTGAGTGATTTCTGATGGATAATTCACAGGAGGCCGAATAACATTTCAGCTGAGCTATATGAAGAGGAAATTATAAATTAATTATTCAAGAAGGACTTTTTTTGATAAAAGAAAAGACTATTAAATTATCTGTTAGTTTCTTTAGTTGTTCTCTCTTGCTGGTAACAAATTTCCGTGAACTAAGTGGGTTTAAAAAGCACTCATTTATTAGGTCTGTAGGTCAGCAGTTCCCGAATGGTGTGGCTGGGTTCTGTGCTCAGAGTATCACAAGGTTGAAATCAAGATGTGGACTGGAGTGAGTTCTCCTCTGGAGGCTCTAGGAGGAAAAAAATCTCAGTGGTTACTGGCAGGATCCATTTCCTTGGGGTTGTATGACTGAGGTCCACATTTTCCTATTAGCTGTAAGCCATGGGCTAGCCACTCTCAGCTCCTTGCCACGTGACCTCCATAAGCAATTCACAATATGTTTTTAGCTGCTTCCAGGCTAGGCAGAACAGGTCTTTCTGACTTCTTTCTTCCTCTAATACCAAGCAGAGAGGGGAAAACAATATCTCCACTTTTAAAAAGCTCCTATGCTTGACTAGGCCACTCCCACTCAGATAATCTCTCTTGGTTAAGACTGACAGATCTGGGCCCTTAATTACATCTGCAAAAGGTTTTCACAACAGCACCTAGATTAGTGTTTGTTTGATATCTGGGAGAAGGTGTGTGCATACCAGCGGTTGGCATACTATCTCAAAATAGTTGTTTTCTTTTAATTCCACTCCCTCACCCCCAGTTCTACTATCGGCATTGCAGCAAGGCTTGGAGATCCCCCAGAGTACTCTGTCTTAGGAAGAATTATGGTTATAATCCTTATCACCCTCCTGGGCTAAGTTGGAGGATATAAAAGTTAGAGCTGAGAAAGTCATTAGAAATAGAGTTCAATATATCTGAGACCAGGAGAGATAGGGTCAGAAACCGCTCAGGGTCACACGGAGCTGGCCCACCTGGCTCTGGCCAAAGCCTCCTGATTGCCAGTCTAGACACCAGTTTCTTCCAACCAGCCAGTGCAGCTCCATGGCGGAGTTTTCACTAGGCTGAGGGGAAAACAGAAAAATGAGAGCGCTTTAGTAAATTTTAATAATCCTAAATATTGTTTTTATTTAAATAACTTTATTAGCAGATTATCCTGCCTATCCCCCACCCCCTTTGTTTTGGTGGTGGTGAGGGATGAATTAGCTGAAGTGCAGATAAATGATTTGTATGGTTCTTCCATAATTCATTTTTTAGCCATGAATACAATATCAGTCTTTTGATGTCTAGATCAGGACATAAATATGACATCATGGTCTTCAGAGTGTAGGGGGAAATCTTTTAAAAGAAAAAAGAAAACCACATCCGAAACAAAAATATTATGATCCAACTGTTTCACGTTTCATCTGCATTTTAGTAATTGTTTGCTTTTATTGTTAAAAAAGTTCACTGCCTTTAAACTCTTCAAATTACTTTATAATGTCCCCCTCCTTTACACTACTTACCCTGTAGTGGTGAAGAAACTTAGGCATAGAAGAGTTAGTTATCATTAATATTGTCATTGATAGTCCAGTGACTGGCAGGATGAAGCCACAAACCCCTTGAATTTCTAATCTACTTATCACCCTAGTTTCTGATGTATTCAGAATACCTTATGGGCATGATGATTATTTTTCTTACTGAATTGGTAAATGTATTTGTAGGGATTATTAAGAATTGATAATAGGATAAAGAAAATGAATAAATATATAAAAGCTCTCATTTAGTGACTTCTACTATGTGCAACTACTATAGGTGCTCCAATACATTTTCTTTAATTCACTCATCAACCTTCAAGGTAGATTAATAATCTTCACTCCACATGTAGGTGACAATTTTCAGAGAGATTAAATAACTTGGCCACAGTTAGAAATCTAGGAAATGGCAGAGCTGTAATTCGATCTCAGGATCCTGTAGTCCAGGGTCATTCTGCTACAGCCACTTCTGTGCATGTGTGTGTCTTTTTATCATTGCCTAAGAATGATGATTCTATGCAGAGACGAGAGATGATACTGCAGCCTAGAAGTCCTAGACCTGGAATAGAGAATGGGGTCTAGATTTGACACTGTCGGTAACTGGGATGGACTTGGGTGTGTCCCTTTGTCACGTTCTCTGAACTTCAGTTTCCTTGTCTGTAAAACAAAGTGATAGGTAGGATAAAGTGACTCCCAGTGGTGTCTATTGACCTGAAAATCTGGCTCCCTTACATTTAGCTTAACTTGTGTTATTTTATTCAGTCACTTCCTTCCTTCCACCCTTCCTTCCTCATCCTTCTGTTTATTTCTGTGGCTGTTACAATTGCCCCTGTTAATATCAACATTCCTGTGGCAACTATCAATTCGACTGCCCTGCCGCCATCACATTTACTGCTAAATAGCAGCTGCCTCCTCTATGAACTTCCACTGCATACATTCTCCCATTTGAATTTCAAAATCTCTAAGAAACAGTTATTATTACCTCGATTTTACAACTGAGAATAAAAATGTTTAGAGAAGTTTTTAAAACATACTGGAGGTCACGTCTAAGCAGTGGTAGGTACAGAATTTAAAACTGTTTTCAAAGCCTCTGATCTTTATCATAACTAGCAACATGACATTTATTAGGTTCTCCTTATCTAGTGTTTGCTTTAGTAGAAAAATGATCTTTTAAACCTGACTTAACAGAAATAAAATGGACTTTCCAGGAAGACGTGCTATATTTATCCTGTGACTTCTCGTGCTCCCTGACACACAAGCATATACTCCTGTGAGTGTGTCTACCCAGATTGGAGAAATGGAGGGAAAAGGATCTAATGCTGGAATTTTGTTTATTCAGCAGATCTTTCCTGGGTTCTGTTGTGTGACAGGAACTATGCAAGGTACTGCGGATGCAAAGATGAATAAGAACAATCCCTGCCCAAAGCAGTGAGGAAATCAACTTAATTCTCCAGTAGCTGTTCCATTGGCTTTTCAGGTGTGAGGGTCGAGGGGGCCGGTCACCACTTAGCAGTTTCCCAAAAAGGAAGGCTCTAAGAACTCTGTGTCACCTTCCTATACCTCAGTGAGGGATGTGCAAAGCAGCGTCCTCAAACCGGCCTACGTAGAGCCGCTGCCCAGTTTGGGGAGAGTGATTTTTCTTTGAAATGGAAAGATTTGGCTTTGGGGCCTAATATGGGAGGGGTTATGGAGGAAGCAATGGGAAAGAACTTTCCCTGAGGCACTAAGGAGAGTTTGGTGGGAGATGATTTTTTTTTCAGTGATGAAAATGAGCATGAGCTCAGAAGCCCAGAGGCCTGAAACAGGGCATGGGAAGACAGATGCCTTCTCTCAGTGACCAGCCAGGCAAGTGTGTGTATGTGTGTGTGTACACAGGTGAGTGCACCTGCACCTGTGTGAGTGTGTCTCTGTGGTCACAGGCCTGTGCATGCGTGTGTTTGTGAATGTGCTATTTGCTTGTGTATGTTTCTGCATGTGTGAGAATGTGCATGCGCATGTGGGTACACATGTGAATCTCTGTGCACCCGACCGTGTGCTGTGTTCATGTGTGTGTGTCGTGTGAGCATGTCTGTGCACGTGTGTGTGTGTGTGCACACATGGACCATAAGGGGATCCCGTGGGAAGTATTTCCGTTGATGCTGTAGGCAGATGCCTGCTTACTCTTAAGCTAGAATGGATACAAACTGGAACATCTATGACTGGATGTGGCTACGACCCATAAGAATAGAAACAATGCAAATGTTGAGGATTAACAATATTTTTGATGTCTAATGATTCCAAAACCAACTTGCGAAGCTGATCATTTTAACCACCGAGATCAACATGGTATGTGAGGAGTGGTGTGGAGGTAAAAAGGGCTTTCTTTTCTGTTATTATCTATGCTTTCTATAATGCAATCCTCATGCCCCCTACTTGCCAGAGAAATTGCTTCCTTTGTCTGCACTTGTTTACAACAGATGCCTTATTACAGCCTGGGTTTTAATTGTCCTTCTGAATACTGAAAACAAAATGAAGACAGGGAAAAACAACAACAACAAATAGTATCTATCTACACACATTTTTAAACAGAGCTAGAGGACATGATAAATGTATTTCAAAATGATTTTAGTTTGACAAGGAGGATGGAAGCCTCGCATTTTCCCCAAGGGGTTAAATCCCTGAGGCAGGGATAATTATGACTATTTGTGTTTGTTATACACACAGGGCTGTAAGGATCTGTTGCCTTCCTCACTGGTATATGATTTCTACTCGTGGGCTTCTGCTAACACGCAGTTTTTATATTTATTTCTGAAACCAATTTTAGTCGTTGTTCTCTTGTTCAATATCAAAATATTGTATTTCAGGTACTGGTTTGATAAGAGTAAAATTCCACACCTAGAATGCAACATATTTTTTTAAAAATTTTGATCAAGCATTTATTTTCAGCTGTGCATATGAATGTGATGTTGTATGTATTAAAAAGAAAGCCGCACCTTTCTTCCTTCATTTACTACTGATTTTTGAAAAAATGGCCAAATGTAAATCGAAAGCCTGAAATTATCAAGCTTTGGAAGTATAATTATTAAGACAGTCTCTGGTTCTCAGGAGGAAGTTTTTGCACACAGCTTTGCCCAGCCTTTTTGAAGTCCGAGAGCTGTTGCACCACAGGCCCAGGCTGTAGCAGCATGACCCAGCTTTCAGGGTACGAAGTGTCTCTCTTAGCTACTTAATCGGGAACTCAGAGAACCCACTAATTGTCAAGAGTACCAAACACCTCCCATGTTCACTCGGCCATTGCAATGGAACATGTTAAATAGCTTTGAATCATGTAGCATTTAGCCTGTACTTTGGAAAAAAACAATATATTGGGAAAAGGGAGAGATGCTGAGTATCTTGGTACCCCTGGGTACTAGCAGTCACACTTTGTCCCTTGCGAAGTCCACAATACATTGATGTTAAGGATTAACTCAGTGTGCAGCACAGAAAACATCCTGGCTGACCAGGACAGAGCTGGAGAGTGACAACATGTGCTTGAGGACAAGGAGCTTCAGTAAACAGGACATTAATGAGAATCCCACTGAGGACCTAGCTGAGAGGTAAGCAGTAAGCAGGCAGAAGGAGGAGGAAGAGGTCAGGAGGGCTCTGATGGAGGTCAGAAGACTGCTTTTAAAGCAGAACGGCATAGGGAACTTTTGTGTAAGCAAGCGTGAAGAGGAGAGCAAGGTAAACTTCAAAAAGGTATTCAAAGGACAGCAAGCTGGGATGACTTTCACAGTAAGAAGCTAGCATAAAGGCAGGGGCTGGAATGAGTCATTTAACATTACTGACCATCAGCAAATTTGTGGACAACTCATGGCAGCCCAGGCTGGATGAAATATTCTCTAAGAAGATATGGATTAATGGTTGCAGGTGAATTATAAATGGGGAGCGTGGACGGGAACAGCACATTCAGGGAAAATGGAAATAAGTCAGTGCTCAGGTCTGTGCAAACAGTAAAGAGGCTTTCAAATGGAAGCCAGGACTTGGGTTTTCTTCTAATCCCTTAGCGGGGTAACTGCTGCCTTCCCATTATGAGGAATTGTTAGGGGCCCCAGGTCACGCAGTTTGAGTTATAGAACTCCCTTTCTAGTAGGTGCAGACCATGTAAAGATTTGTGAACATGTGGTAAGGGGTCAGGGTTTTCCAGAAGCTAGAATGTGTTGGAGCAGGAGAGAGCTTTACATATCATTTCATTAAACTCTTAAATTACAGATGTGGAAACTGAGGCTCAACTAGGTGAAGACTTAGCTAAAACCCACTCAACTTGGCAGTGGCAGAGCTGGTGAGATCATGGATCTTATCGCAGTTATTCTGTTTTCTCTCTCGCTCTCCTTTTACTTTTTTTCTTTCTGTTGCTCTGAGGCAAAGAGTAGGTCTCTTTTTGATCAATGAGATTGATTCTTCAAAAAAAAATTAGTTAACACACCTAGGTAAACACTAACAGAAAATACTTGTCTCCATTTTTTTTTTTTTTTCTGTTCAGAGCTCCCATGCATCACATCATCCAAAATTGAGAGGAAGCATTTCCACCCCAGCACTGACTCCACCTACACAGTGGTTTTAGAGGACAGGCCAAACAAATGGCAGTCAAGTCAAGGAAACCTCTGCTAACAGGTGCTCCCATAATAATAGGCTCATCCAATCTCCAAACCTGTTTACTTAAACCTTACTTTGAGGCATGAAACCATGAGTTTTCACCAATGGATTCATTTGAGAACATCTCAGCAGCTACCATGTGCCAAGCAATGTGCCAGAGCAAAAGCTGCAGAGATACAGTTTCTTATCCAGGTGCCGTGACATGGAGCGGGTAGCCCAGCAGCGAGAGAGCCATTCAGGTAAAACCACAAGTGTGTATCAGGGACACATGGTGATCAGTGCAATGGGCTGATCAAATATTTCTGCTGTAGTTTTTTTTTTTTTTAGCTGAGCCATCCTGCTACCTGTTGGCAGCTCAGCGGCTGCTCAGCTCGGGCTGGACTCGAACCGCTGTTGCTCAGAGCTCAAACGCTTGAGCGAGCTCTTAACCAACTGAACCACTCGGCCGGTCCTGTTCTGCTGTAGTCTTTTTAGTCATGCGATCTCAACATTTTCTTGGGCTAAAGCAAAAAGCTTAGATCCAAATAAGTGAGCTACCAAAAGCATGAGGATAAGGAAGATCTCATAGATGGCCTCTGTGTGTGTGTGTCTTTACTTAGTAAGTGGTTTGACTTGAGTCTGCTGTTATTTTTGTTGTTGTTGTTTTCAAAGCTTCTCAAAGCACTTCTAACAAGCCAGTCAACTCCACAGTCCTAACAGCTACTATTGTCCTTGTTCTGCTGAAGAATCCCAGCTATTACAAAAACCAGTGTTTCCTCTTCCATCACAAGCAGCCCAATCTACCTACAGAGATCTTGGTAATTCTGACATTGTTTCAAGTCAGGGCTTGACACCACTAGTTTGCAGATCTAAGCTCGTTTTCAGACCCAGACTAACTGACTGAGGTGGAAGCCGGGTCCTCTTGAGGGAGAACCCTGCAATGCTCTTTCTAATATATACTCATTCCCCCATGCTTCCCCCAAAGTGATCTTCAGCCATTTACTTGGAGAAGGGGAAATACTTTATGTGTTTTTAGATACCAGATCTGATCTGACACTCAGACACCCAACAGTTTGACATAATCCAGTGGTTAGAGTGATTAGAAACCAGAAGATAAACAAAGTCCAGACCTGAGTCTCTCTGATGTTGGGTTTGTTGGGATCATGGATCCAGCCTGTGGTCATTTACTCAGTCGCTGAATGCATAATTGGTGTGGCTACACTTAGCAGCTGGCAAAGCCCTTATATTGGTCCCCTGACCTATGGCATAATAGCCACTATTGTAGGAAAGGCCAAGTGGAAGTTCCTGAAACTGTCCTACTGCCCTGCTAACTCCTAGCCCAGCCAAGACAGTGAATCACACCTTAGGAAGAATTACAGAGGTTAGAGCTACCAAGAACAATTTAAGGACGCAGGAATGGCAGTTCCCATTATGTTCCTATTCAATTGTAAGACCTCCACAAAATCTCCGTGGGTTGTAGAGCATGATGGTGAATTGCCATAAATTTAATCAAATGGTAGTCCCAATTGCAGCTGTTGTGTTGGATATGGAATCTTTACTAGAACAGTCTCTGGCATTAAATATGTGACTGTTGACCTGGCATTTTCCCTAATCCCATTAGTAAAGAAGACCCAAAGCAGTTTTACTGTGTGGGAAGACCCTCAACTCTCTAGCCCCAGAGCTCCAGTAACTTCCTTGTCACAATATAATTCTTGTGGACCCTGATCAATTTAGTATTCTGAAGAATAGCACATTGGTCTACTATATTGATAACATTATGCTAATTAAATTTTGTGATCTGGAAGTGGCAAGTACTGTGAATTCTGTAGTAGACACATGTGGGCCAGAAAGTAAGAGAATAATACCATGAAGGTTCAGGGACCTGCAATATCAGTGCAGCTCAACGGTCTGGGGAATATTGCCATTCCCCCTGAAGCAAAGAACACATGTTCCTGTGTCCTTCTCCCAAAAAAGAGACACTTTTTGGTGAGACTTTTCTTTTTTTACCTTGGAAGCTACATATACTGTGTGTAAGATTGCTGCTATAATCAACTTATTGCGTGCTGTGGAAGGCTGATACTTTGGGGCGCAGAGTAAGAGAGGGCTCTGCAACCAGTCCATGTGACCAACAGATCTGATGCTATATGTAGTTTCTGTTTAGTCCGAAGAGGAAAGTCAAGGCACAGATGCCTGGGATCCTTACAGGCCATGCCTTGTGGGTCAGAGAACTACTTATCATTGGTGAAAGCAGCTTTGGGCCTGCTCCTGGGATCTAGGATAGAATGAATGCCTGATCACGGGGCATCACGTTATTATGTCACCAATGCTTCCCATCAGAGGCTGGGTCTTATCACACCCACCAACCCCTTAGGCTGCCTTTCCTTCTTTTCCTGAGTCATCCTTGTCTGCCCTGTATTCTTGTTCCTTTGGGATCGGTTTCCAAAATAAATGGCCTGAATGAAAGCTTTTGCATCATGCTCAGCATTATGGAGTGACTCAAGCTAAGACAATGATAGATGTCCTGTAATTTAATTTTTTTATTTGTTTGTGTCCTGTTTATGGAGCATGGGAGTGGGCATGTATTTTCATGATTGTATCTGCTTGTTGTTAATGTGTTCAGATTCTCCTGATCTGGCTGTGGGTTTTGATATACTCCTCTTGGTTTTGCTTTGCCCAGTGTGCTCTGTTTTTTCCCCTGTCCCAGATTTTTTTTCCTATCAAGAAGGATTTTCCCTTTTCATTTCCCCAAATGCTGGGCTCTGGTATTTATGTAAAAATTAGGACCTTTGTTTGTTTCTATAAAGGTATATGTGAGATGAAATACTTATGCTTTTTCTTCATTTTCCACCCTTAGTAGTTACTAGAAATTGTGTATCCATTTGAAAAGAAAAATAATATTTGTGGTATATTAAGAGTATTTTAGAATTTATTAATGTATAATAATTGGATAATCATATGGACCCTGTGGCAATCCTAATTTAAATAACCACCTTGCCCATGCTGCTGTATGATTACTTAAATTTTAGAGACACAGCCTGATTCTCTATAAATAATTGTGCTGAATTGACTATTCAGGAAGATTTTATTTTATTCTAGATGGCTTGCATTTGTTTTAAATCAGTGAGTAGCAATTCAAAATAGCTACCACTTGATTTTCAGTATCAATCAGAATTGAAAAAACAAAAGCCATATATTCCACATAGCTCCTAGTCCTGATTAATAGGTTAATAGTGACATATAACTAGTATGTCAGAGAGAGAAAAGCATATTTCCCCATTTCCGCTTTAGCTGTATACACATATCTGTAGCGTGTGTAATGGTGTGTGTGGTGGAAGCAATCTCATCTAATTAAGCTCCCCTTTAATAGCATCCTTCAAGTGAGGAATACCAGAGTGTGTTATAAATGGCTGATAAAATTAATGTTGAAAAAGTTCTACAAAAATGTAAGTCAAATAGAGCAACTGGAGCTCTGATTTGAACTATAAAATTAGGAAAAAGTCTCTCAAAATGAACCCCAAAGAGACAGCTCTAAGAGGAAGATGAGAGGAAAAATCTTATCTCAGAGATGTTTTAAGCTAGCCGACTCACAGATGCATCCTCTATCAGTGGGCTTCAAGATATGTCATATAATGTAAAACTTGAGAAAGACTCAGCAGTTTTTCCATGCCAGTATATCAATTTTAAAACAAAATATAAAAGGCTGTTTATTAAAACATTTTAACCTTCTAAGATATTTATAATAAGATATTAAAAGCTATACTCCTTCAAGGTATCTGCTAAATATTAATCTATTTTCCACAAAGAATGATAATACAACTTAGACCTAAGATTTATACTCCATGGTTTTACTTGGCTGTTAAATTTAATTTTATGTCAGATATTTAAAATAACCTGCTTTTTTCCTCATCTCTACTGGTACACAGAAATACACACACACACACACACACACACACACACACACACATAAATACAGTATTTTCTGAATAACAATTATAGTTTCATACTCACCCAAGTGTTAGACTACTCATTTTTCATAACTTATACCTGTAGACATAGGCAGATTTTTTAATAAACAGTGTAAAAAATCAATAAAAAGAAATTGAACATTTCCATCAAAATGTAATACATTTCCTGCCACTGATTAACTTTGTCAAAATATTAAACATTCTCAATGATCTCAAGTGTCTCTTTAATTGATTTTATAAGTGATAGTAATTACAAATATCTTATATTATTTGAATATGAAGTAATCCTCAAGAGATAACTACATAATGCCCACATATGAAAGATAAAGTATCAATTTTGATAGAGTATTTTTGAAGTCTCACACTTACAATGTCAGAAAGATATTTAAGAAAACATTGTATTAAAATCAAATATTTTTAAATTTGAGTTTCATAAATAAAAAAAGAGAAAAATGAAATATTTTAAGAGACAATGAAACATTAGTTGTGTATAGCTCTATCACCCAGATTAGCTTGTGGCTTCATTGAGAACTTGAACCACATTTTCATCTTTATGTTCCTAGCAACCCAGGGCCTGACCCAGAACAGTGTTTAATGAATGCTTGTGGAATAAAAGAAAACGTAAGTGTAATAATCTACAAATTATCCTCACCATGTCCACCATTATTTCTAATTGAGGATAATTATTTATTTTTGGACTCTTTTCCCAAAATATAGAACTTTTTCCTTGACTCAGTTAGACAATTCATTGTCTGAAGAACATGACTCCATAATGCTTAAATACACAAAAATATAATAGTGCCTCATGAATCTAGAAGCCAGTCTTCAAGGACCTGGAAGCATACAGAAAGCCTGAACCAGAAGAACAGACACTGGCAGGAAGGAACAGCCCCTGGGAAAACATTGTCGAAGAATATGAAGACACCCCAAAGACTGTCTCTGACATAAGGCAGTTCACTGACCAGACGGAGACAAGTTTCGTTTTCAAGCCAAGTTACTGCTGTGTAAGTAAAGGCGATACCAGAAATGGATGAAATAAAACAGAAAATGTAGTCAAGTTAAAGAAGGGGAGCAAATCAGAGAAGAGTAGAAGGGATAGCAGCAGCAAGACAGTGATAGTAAGCAAAGTGGAAAAACAAAAAAAAGTGGGAGGCAAGTTCTAAAGGCATTATCGTGTGCCCCCGTTATTCTCCAGAGCATGATTGTGCTCAGGGAAGGAGGTAGGACTGAGCAAGCATTGTAAGCATGCAGATGGCTTCATATACCTCGATAGAAAGCATTTAACGGGCAGGCAAGCTGAATTCCATGCATTTTGATTGTCTCAAAGCACATCAGTATTCAATGTCATGCTTAAGGCAACCCAACAGCTGTCTGTGGCCTGTTCACTACTCTTCAGAGAAGAGTTACCTGTAATAGGGTAGAGTGCTGATGTTAGTGATGCTGTAATCAGGTGATCCATATAAACTATCCGACAGTAGGAGTCAAAATTTACCCCAATTGCCAGCAAACACCTCCCTTTGCACTCATTGCAAATTAAAACAGCAAAGTATTTTATATGCAAATACTGCTGACTGAGTTGTGTGAGACACAAAATTAGAAGGTTAGGTGTAACTGGTTAGAAGAAAAACAAAAACAGAAATCCATGAAGTTACAGAACAAATTTGCAGCTTTTTCCCTCCTGAAAAGAGTCTAGCCCCTTAAATAGTTTTTTTTCCCCATGCTGATGAAATTGGCCTATTTTGGCTAAGCTTGCTAAATTCCAGCCTGGCAGGGGCCAGTGAATCAAGTGCCTGAGGGTATAAGAAGAATAAGGAAAGGCTGACTGCTATTTTATGTGCAAATATATCAGGCTTCAACAAAATAAAACCCCTGATGATGGAAAAATTCCACTCTTCTAGAATTTTCATAGGTGTCACCATTTCTATACTGTTTTTAGACTATAAACTCTTTCATAAAGGGACATAAACTTGTTCAAGTCCCTTCACAATTTTATTCACTTTATTTTTTGATCTCAGACACCCTACAGAATAGACCTGCGTAAACTTCCCCCTTTCCGAGAAAGGGCAGAGGGTATTGTTCAAGTTTTAATATTGAAAGTCCCACATTCTGGGAAGCTGTCTGTCCCCACAAACCAATACTTTTGCTCACATTAGTCCCTGGTTTATTTGCACCCCTTTTTTTTTCAGGAGCTGTTTGCAGGTGTGCATCAGAAGTAGGGGAATGCTATTGATCTAACCTAAGAAGAATAATCTCCAAAAGGAAGGTCTGGGTAGCATTTTGGATGATATAGGGTGGTGGTTCTCAGTCTTGGCTATACATTAGAATCCCCTAGGCACCTTTAAAACCTACTAAAACCTGTGTTCCACTACCCAGAGTCTGGATGTAATTGTTCTATGTGTGGCCTGGACAAGTTCCCAAGGTGATTTCAGTGTGTAGCCAAGACAGAACCACTGACATAGGGAGACATTTAAATGTCTTCTCTATTTACTATGTTAAACCTTCAACATGAACACTACTTTTTGATGAAACTGATTTCTATTTAACACCAATTATTGATAGAAGAATACTTAAATTTCACTTTATTTGATTTCAATGATCATACAAAATAGCTTGAAAGAAAACATGAACTAATTAGTTGAAGAGTTCCCATCTGTCTTCAACTAATGAAAACATGTGTGTATTTAGTTATTAATTTGACCATTTCAAATGAATAAATTATGCATTTTCATGATTAAGTCTTTTAAACATATGACTCTTTTATATTTCACCTCTAATAATTAGCTTATCTTCATTTTTTTTGATGAACAGTTTCTGTTCTAATTGACTAAGTATTCCTTTTAGAATAATCTCTATTTAGCCCACTTATGACTCAACAAAGTTGTAGACTAAGGTGATATTCAAAATATTTAACAACTGGTAAGGTATAGGCACTGTCCATTGACAAGGACATGGCCCTGGCTCTAGATCAGGGTCCTGAAGAAGCCCTAATGGGGCAGAATTAACCCTTTAATGGCTGAATTAAAATGCAGAACTAGGGGTCCTCGACCATGTCTGAAAGGGGTACTTGTGGGGGCTTTGGACAATACTATTTTACCAACCAGCACAAAGGTTTTAAAATATTTAACAGTATCATTTTGCCAATTTACATCCACTGAATCCTAGTCCTAATAAAGAATTCATCAAAACTTCTAATTTAAAAATGTCCACAATCAAAGAATCCTAGTGAAGCCAGTGTTAGAGGATATCTATCCACCCCCTCACTGGCCATGTGAAATCACTTTGTAGCTATTATCGGGTTTTAACATGGACTTTGAATTCAGGCTGACCTGGATAGCAATTCCAGCTTTGTCACTTACTGCTATATAATTATGGGTAAAGCGGCTCTTTAAGTCACAGTTTCCATCACTGTTTAGGTTTTATGAAGATTAAATGGAGGCAGGGGTCTAGGATCTTATTATGTACTTAATAAATGGTAGCTATATATATTATAATGGTGAACATTTTTCAGCTTCTGTTGAGATACTTTTATTGCTCACAGCACTGCTATTCAGCTCTAATTGCTAGAAAGTCACACCTTGCTATAGTTGATCACAGTTTTTGTTAAAAAGATTCACTGTCCATCTTCATGAAAGGAATATTTACCTCCATCCAATTGACTTTAAGCTTGGCCATGGGACTTGGTTTGGCCAATGAAGTATGAACAAAACTGCCATGTTTCACTTTCAGAGAATAGTTTGAAGTACCAAAATTTGAGTCCACCTTGTTCTATTTGTTCCTTACCATAAGACTATCAACATCTCAGGGCCAGCTGAGTGATGCGTTGGTTCAGAGCTGGCTTAGGGTGCCAGCTCTGAGCAGCAGTGCCCTGGTTCGGATCCCACATGAGGGCCAGTGACACTGCCCTCTATAGCTAAGATGGTGAACAACAGCTCAACCTGGAGCTGGGCTGCAGCTCGTGCTGCAGTGGGCTGCCATAAGCTACCATGTTTGTCCAGCAGCCAGCATGAGCGGCCGGCAGCTGGGGTGAGCTGCCAAGAGCCACTGTGAGCAGCCGTCCAGAGGCAGTGAGCGATCTGCCTCAGCCGGGAACAGCACAATGATAATACCAATATGGGCCAGTGAGGCTATGTCCTCCACAACTAGACTGAAGAACAAAAGGACAGCAACTTGTCTGCTCTGCTCCCCCAATCCCCAATTTAAAAAAAAAAAAAGACTATCAACATCTCAAACAGAGACTTTTCAATGGGCCTGGGTACCACCACGAAGAACACATGGAGCAAACTGAACTGCAGTCGACATATACAGTAAGTAAGACACGTAGTTTTGTTTGTTTAAGCCTGAGATTTAGAGTTTCAGCTTACTATCACATAACGTTCTATACAATACAAGACAAAAAATTGGTGCCTGCACCTGGTGGGATGCTGCCTTAAAAAAAAAGCAAAATTAAATTTTGTAGCCTTGATCTCACTGACATAATTATTTTAAGACTCACCCATGTTGCTGCATGTATGTATCATAATTTATCCATTTATTAGTACATGGACATTTGTTTCTAGTTTGGGTGAACAAAACTGCTATAAATAGTTGGCATGAGTTTTTGTGTGGATCTACATTTTATTTTTCTTGAGTTGATACCTAGGAGTAAAATTATTTGGGCACATGGTAAGTATAGATTTACCTTGATAAGAGTTGCCAAACTTTTTCAAAGTGTATGAAAAAGAAGCTGTACCACTTTGCATGGACACTAGAAATATGACAGATCCAGTTACTCTTTATACTCACCAGCACTTGATATTGTTGGTTCTTAAATTTTAGTAACTTTAATAGCTGTGTGATAAGTATGTAGTTTTAATTTGCATTTCCTTGATGACTAATGTTGAGTGAATTTTCATGTGCGTATTTGTTATCAATAACTCTTCTCTGGTGACCTATCTGTTCTAATCTTTTTCCTACTTTTGTGGAGTTGTGAAAGTTCTTTATATATTTTGAATAAAATCCCTTTATCAGATATATGTTTTGCAAAGGATCCATTTCAAGTTGATTTTTGCATTTTGAGCTATGGGAATAGATTCACCTTTTTTGCACATGAATGTTTATGTTTTGGGTTTGAATAAATATATAACATCTAAATATGGCTATTTGGGGGACTCTTAACTGAACTGCAGCCTACATGTTTTCCACAGCCAGAACTTATCAAATCTCAGACATACTCTCCAAAACATCTCTATACCAGCCCCTATTTAATTTACTTAAAACATAACTTTAATTATGTTACTTCCTTGCTGAAAAACATTTAGTGATGAAAAGAGATTGATTATTCAATAAATGGTGGTGGCACACTTGGATCTTTATTTCACAATAAAGTTAATTCAGATTTCTGCATCTATTATATATACAGGTGCAATTTTAGATGGATTTTAAATATAAATGTTAGAAAAATAACAGTATTAAAAAAATGTAGGAGAATATTTTGATATTCTTCATATAGAAAGCGCTATCCAAGCAAAATATAAAACCCAAAGACAATGACATGAAAACATTAACATTTTTGACTGCATACCATACAAAGAAGTAATCTGTATATGACAAAATAAAAATAAACTAAGCTAAGAGACAAATGACATGTTAATAAAGATATTTGCAATATGTAATAGGTGTACAGATTTCCCATCCTTTTAAAAATTATCTTATAAATCAGTAAAAAAAAGGCTAATACCTCTGAATATAAAAGGGCAAAGGGCATAAATTGTAATTCACAGTACACCAAATACCCAATAAAAGTGAAAAAATAGTGTTAATAATAACCAAAGAAAACGGAATTAAAACATCAATTAGATATTTTTAAATTATCAAAAGAACAAAGATTAAAATGTTTTATAATGTTTGATTTTAGTAAATGTTATAGGGAAGCAAAATATGCATAATTGGAATGTACATTAATATATCATTTCTTGAGATTCATCTGACAAAATACATCAAAACTTGAATTATAAATACATTTATAGGAATTTAATATAAGAAAATATTAAACAAGTATGAAATGGCATACTTATTATAGTCAAAACTTGAAAATAGCCTAATCATTGACTAAAAAAGTATTGATTAAATAAATTAATAAATGCATCAATTCAATGAAATAATTAGCAGCTATTAAATATAGTAGGGTATATCTATATCTATATATCTATGTCTATATTTTTATCTATATCTATATATCATATCATTGAACTTAAAAGGTTACAATATGTTATATATATAGTATGATTAATCCATTTTATATGTATATATTATTTGTGTGTATGTGTGTGTGTTTCTGTGTTCATACAAAAATGTGATATTTATCTTTGGGGAGTATGGTTTGTGAAAACAACATTTATGTTTAAACAAACTTGATATTGTTTAAATTCCGTTTATCATGAGTGCAATGATTTTTGTAATATAAATTAAAGTTATCCATATTAAATTTAGAAAAATTGAAACAGTAAAAATATGATCATACAACACAGGGATAACTACCATTCTTACTGCATTGTATTCCCTGCTACAATAGTTTTCTATGCTTACATATGTGTGTACATATCTGAGATCATATCATACAGATATAACTGGTGTTATGGAGTCTGTCATTCATGAATCTCCATTTATTTGACTTTCATTACCTTTGCTGGAAAGCTCTGGTCCATATTCTGGGGAATGCAAAACAGGGAAGGGAAAATATTGAGAAGAGAAGAAATCTGTCATCCAAATACTCTTAATTTACCTAATTTATTTATTCAGCAAGTATTTATTGAGGACTTTTTATGTGCTAGGCACTGTTGAAGATGTGACAAGCATGTACCGGGCAATCTTCTATTGTTTTTTTTTTGTTTGTTTGTTTGTTTTTTTTAGCTGAGCCATCCTGCTACCTATTGGCAGCTTAGCGGCTGCTCAGCTCTGGCTGGCCTCGAACCGCTGTTGCTCAGAGCTCAAACTCTTGAGCGAGCTCTTAACCAACTGAGCCATTCGGCCGGCCCTGCAATCTTCTATTCTTAATGGAAACAAATCAAAATTCATTTGACATGTCTTAGTTTTAAAATAAAGAAAGACATGTTTGATCTTCAGATGACCTAATGGGCATTTAGCACACTAGCTCTGTCAAAATCCTTTAAATAACTAGGGTTTTTGTTCTCTTGAGTTTAAGGTCACAATCATTTAAATGTCTTTCAGTGAACATATGCTGGCAAACCCATGCCAGATGAATTAATGAGGAGAAGATAAATGTGTCCATCTATGGAAGAGAAGGGACCAACAGAAAGACACATGTAGCCAGGAAATGAATTCAATGATCACCTTTGTTCCAGGTGCCAAATAATTTAATGAAGGCAAAGCCCATATGGAAGAAAATGCAGCAGTTAATATCAAGGATAATATGGTAATTATAAACAGATTCCTTCCTGTTCCTTGCTTTGATATTCTAGATTGCTCCTCTTTCTTGTGTTGGGGAATTGGCTTCCCTGATGACAACTGCAGGTGCTGACAGTCCATCATGATGACCAGGGAGAGGCCGTGGTCCAGGAACCAGGCAGGTCCTGGCAGGGGACTGAAGAAAAGCAATGAGAAAAATAGGCACGCTGAATTTCAAGAGAGGGACAGAGACATCAAAAACCACAGTAGGCAGTCACTGTAGATGGGATACAAGATGGGAACTATGTCTCTAAAACAAAGCAAAGGCTTCATTAATAGAGCAGAGTATGAGGCCAGGGAGATATTGAGTTCATGGCTTGAGTCCTTAAGTACAGTGGTCACATCTCTCAGTGGTATGAAATCCAAGAACTTGTATGAATCAGAAAATCATGTCCTTGAGTCACACCTTTCTAGATCCTCTGATTACTAAGTTGGACAAATTACCTTAGCTGTTTGGGTCTTTTTTCCTCCCCACATTGTGGGACTATTCTGAGGATCCCCTTTTCTTTTCTTTCTACTTTCATTTTAGATTAAAATGAGAATTATATTGAAAACATTGTGGTGGTAGAGCTCATTAATTATATCTTGGTATTTGTGTCAAACAAATGCTGACAACTGCTTCTCTATGAAGAGTTTTAGATAATTGTATCCTCTGCTAAGGCTGGGTCAATTAACTAGATAAATTGTATTTAATACAAAGGGTATTTATCCTCTCCAAACAGTCAGGATGCAGAGCCACAAATGCCTGAACCTCGGGGTCTCCAATCTCACTCAGCCTGAGGTATGTTGGGGTGCCCTGAAGTTGTACTGTGTACTGCCTGAATGGCAGTGCAGAGTGACCTGGTACACACACCTTCATTGTGTTATCGGTCAAATTTAATTTCCCAAAGGTCAAGGGACTCTTAAATCTTCATGTCTATGACCTTACCCTTGAAAAGAGAACATGGCAGTCAGTCTCTTTTTCCATTCATACAATTTATCCTTTGGAATTTCTCAACTGGTGATAAAGAAAACTGTATTTGTTATAAGTGGAAGGAGCTTAATTGAGTGTTGCTTTTGTTATAGATGGCTATTTGGAAGTATGCAGAAACTAAATGCCACCTGGGAAGTAGAAATCACTGTTTCCAGTGCAGTATTTTTAATTATGTGTTTTCACCTGAGCTTCAGGGCAAAAGTTCCAGTTTTCTCCCTGCTCATTATTAGCAAAACCCACAAGGACAGGGGTTTCTAATTTCATATTTTTAAGTGAATTTAGCATGCAAAGTATTCTGAAATGACATTAGATATGTATTTAAGATAGCATCTAGGCTCTGGGGTTTCTTCACTTTACATATATATTTATATCCTACCCAGATTGACTGCCCTTTGTTCACAAAGAAATACTTCACCATACAGCCTCTGTGTTACTGAAAGTGTGTTCGCTTGTTTGTTTAATGTGTGCTGTGTGTGATTTTGTGCACCATGCAGACTTGTAAACATTTTAAAGTTAATTAACCTGGACAAAATTGAATTCACCAGTCTAGGTTCCTAAATAATATTTTGTCTAAGACGTTAAATAATAAATGAGAGGAAAATGGAAGTGGTGAGATTCCAAGGAGAGAGAACAAAGGTTCAGGTCTCCTGAGTTTTTAATCACCATCCCGCCATCGTTTTCTCCTCCTGTGAACCTGAGTCGGCCATTCTTTGCTTTTGTTTTCCTGGCTATAGCAGGAGAGTGATCGCAGGCCCAGGCAGTGTTGCAGTGAGGGTGAATGAATGCCTAAAACGTGCCCTGAGAACCTCAAGTAAAACACACTATGCTGGATGTGGAAATGATTATTAATTCATTCTTCATGCACTTTTAGTCCCTGCCCTCCAGGCTCAGACTGCCAGCTAAGGCACCACTTACTGTCGATGGGACTGGTGGTCCTTGTGATGTGAACACCTGTCCTCCAGCAAATGAACTGAGATAATACATATCCATTTACTATGTCTGTCATATACCCTACAAATGGAATCCCCAAAATACACTCGGAGTTGAATAATAAGTGGCACTGGGTTTAAATGACAGGAAGTAGACTCACTACAATTGCTTGGGCATCTGTGTCCACCCGGGCCTTTGTCCACCCAGTCTGCTGCTGAAATGCCAAGCCAGACTTCCCTCTGCACTCTCAAGAGCTGACTCAGGGGCCATCTGTATGGGGAAAGTCACTGCAGAATTGCTGGCTTCCCTGGGACAGCCTTGGGCTGATTAATTCCATCCAGCCAGGGCTTGGCAGACCCAGCTCCCCACTCTTCATCAGATAAGACAAAATTGCAACCAGATACAATTCCAGGAATCTTCTAATTCAAATATTTAAAGAAATATTCTTAAGGCATATCTTAAAGCTGCCCCATACAAATCATTGCCCTAAAATTTCACACATTGACACAAAATTGCAGAGTGAAAAAGGAAACAAAACAGTCATCTAGGGTAGGGCTTAAAGGTCAGACAGAAGCTGGCGTGAATCTTGGCTCCATTTTTACTAGCTATGTGACTCCTGGCAAGTGGCAAACTATAATTTTTCTAGCCTTCAATTTCCTTACCGACCTCTAAACCAGGACAATACCTAACTTGCTCACCATTATATCCCGAATGCCTGGCACATTATTTGGCATATAGTAGCTGTAGAAAACCAATTGGATGAATGAAGATTTTTCTAGAGTCATTTTTACCACTTGTTACAGCTACTAATTTAACAGCCAGGATATGCAAAGGTGGTGCACAGCCGTGGACAGCAACTCACTCCTGTGCTTTCCTTGTGGTCTCTATGGGAACAAGCTTTGGGTGAAAAGAAAAGAGACACGTTGGTATTCGGCCTGCTCTGCCTACGTGCCCAGCCAGGAGGTTAAGTGTAATGCTGAAGCTCGTTTTGTGTAGATCAGCCCTCCTCACTCAAAGAATCTATCGTACACAACCAGGGCTTCATATTTTGATACGTTGCACTTATTCATGTATTTATGGAATTGTGTATATGTAAAATTCTCTAGTGTTTTCCATGGCTTCCTTTCAGTTTAATAGCATGACCCTCAAATAAAGTCAGGCCTGTGTACCTCCCCTGGCTGTATTTGATGTGGACACACAAGTGTGTGCACTTTTCCTTTCCTTCCTCTTTTAATTACATGTTAGTCAGAGCTACATTGATCCAGATACTACCTGTTTCCTATGGCCCTATTCACTTCACAGATCAAGGGGAAAGGTGGAGAGGAGAACAAATGCCCAGGAACATAGAAGCAAGTTTATGAGAACAGACAAGGGTGCTATAATAATGTCAGTTTTCTATAAACAGCTATTATTTTACTTGGTGGATTTTTGTTGTTGTTCTTCCTCAATGAATGCCTACACAACTTAAAAAGACAAAGACTTAGCCTATTTTTAGTTTCTATGTCACCCCACATTGTGCCTTGACTTTGTTTTGTGGATTCATCACTTGCAGTCAGGGTTGTTGACACACATATAAACTCAGAGAAAAGTGCCTGTTCTGCAACCACTTCCCATCATTGAGTTGGTGGTGAGCACGGAGGCATGAATGGAGGCATCTACAAATCTGCTCCAAGGGCTCTCTGTGGAATATGGAGCTGGTAGAGCTTCCTGTCTCTTAGAAGAATCCCTTGAGAATGTTTGTGCAATGCTCCCCTTCTGTGTCTGTGTCTCAGCCTTCCTTACCTCCCCCCAGGAGAAGCCCTAAAAACCCTCCCTCTGCCACTTCCTTCTAATTTCCATTTTCCCGTCACTGCCACTATCTGAATTTCCTTCCTCTACCTCATTCTTTGACGATTTGAGGACACTGCACAGGAAATGTCACATAGGCATTGCTTCCCCCATGTTCTAAGATCCTCTCTTTCTGGACATCACTTTAGAACCATATCTGACCATCTGTCCTGTTCCACTTCCTCTCAGTTCTGCTTAGTGGCACTGGGTGGTATTAGGTGACTGTGTTAAATGGAGGATAGTGGGAAAGAGGGCTCTTCATTGATTAGTTCAGGTTTTAAATTCCACCTCTGCCACCTACTAACTGTTATCCTAGCACGTTAAAAACTTCTCCATGCCTCAGTTTTCGTTTGCTAATGTTTTTTTACCCTTTTTAAATACCGTCCAGGGCATTAAGGTGCTCTAACCAGCATCTACCTTTGCCTGAATCCAGCAGAAATCCAGTAGACAGAGCATCCCTGGAAACAGGATGCTGACAGAACATCGTGCAGGTCTCTGCACACAGTGTTACGGAGGAGAACAGGGCGAGGTTGAGGCATGCATCAGAAGGCAGCCCAGCCCCGAACCAGCACACGGCACCTATCATGGTTACGCAGGTGTCTGCCCTCTATGCATGTGAGCTACCCAGGAACAGGGAATGCATCTTATCCCACTTTGTAGTCCATGCACACTACCTCACATGGCATGCAAGCATAATAAATGTGTGGTGGATTTGGCAGTGGAGGTTACGTAATATCCTTCTCAGGAAACAACGTATTTATTTTCTTAGATAGTCCATGCTGGTAGTAATGAGAATTGATGAGTGTGGTGGAGACAGGGCTGGAGAAAGGACCAACTAAAAATTGTCGACAATTCTTCCAAGAGCCCTACTAAGCTGCACAAAGGACTGGTTACTTTTAATAGCAAAAGGGAGGAATGAGATATTTGAGAACACGGGATGTCAGTGCGAGGACTGAACAGGGTGGGGCAGTGTCAGGGGCCTGGACAGACAAACAGACAAGATGTAGCATGAGTTCCTGATGTTAGAGATTAGCGTAAGGAAAGAGGCAGTGCCAGCAAACTGAATATATAAACAAGAAAGCTGGTATCAGAGGCAACCACATTTAATTTACTTTGCAACATTGCCTTGGATCCACCTCATAAGCTCTCTCCTTCCCCCATTTGTTTCATTCTTCTCTGCAGCAAAATACTCTATCTCGTGTTTAGGACACTGCCTGGCACATTAATATGTATTGAGCAAAAAGAACGCAGCGGGGAGGGAGTTTTAAGTGTAGAATAATGTCTAGATGTAGGTTTACTTTAATCCTGAAGCTGGACATGTAAAAGATGTGTGGCTTAGAGGTCTTTCTGTACTGTTTTTCCTTTAAGAACAGGCACTCTCTGTCCCTTGGAAGAACGATGGAGAATAGTCACCGGAATAATTGCTTTGACCTTCGCAGGGATGGTCAATTTAGCTTAGGAAAAGGTGAATGGGAAACTTAACTTCTCATAGCCTACATACATTGTTCCTCATATCTGTGACACCTTTTATTATATATTTACCAATTACATGTTCTCTTTTCTTTCTGTCAGGTAAACCATATACTTCTCGTTCCATTACTTTCAGTTTGGTCCTGTGATTTGCTCTGGCTAATGGAATGTGAGCAGCTGTGACATTGCACATCTGAACAAAATCTTTCAATCTACTTATTTCGTTTTGGTTTTGTATCTTTCTTGTGTACCCTTTACTTGAGAAGAGCGTGACCCAGATAGTAGTTACTTCTTCAAACTGCGTTCCAGAATGAGAAAACCCCCAGAGTAGACATGAGCAGAACCTGTCAGAGCCACAATTGACTTACCCTCAAGTAATTTGAGCACAAAATACATGTTTGCCCTAGTAAGCTAATAAGGTATATGTATTAGTTTTTTATTGCTGCTGTAATAAAGTATCAGTTTAAACAAGCCAAATTTATCTCTCAGTTCTGTAGCTAAAGTTCACAATGAGTCTCACTTGTTAAAATCAAGGTGTTGGAAGGGCTATGTGCATTTCTTGAGGTCCTCAGGGAAATTCTGTTTCCTTGCCTTTTCCAGCTGCTAGAGACTGCCCACATCCCTTGGCTCAGGGCTGCCTTCAATCCTCTACAAAGCCAGTAATATTGCATCTCTCTGACCATTCTTCCATAGTTACATCTCCCTCGGGTTATCTGTCTTCCTAGTCCATTTTTAAGGACCCTGTTGATTTCACTGAGCTCATCCACCTAATTCAGAACGATGTCTTCATTTTAAGGTCAGTTGATTATCAACCTTAATTTCATTTTGTCATGTAACCTTTACATGTTCACACATTCTAGGGATTAAGAGATGAACATCTTTGGGGGAAAATATTCTGCAGTATGGATATTTTAGTCAAGGCTAATGTTGCTAAAAAGGCAGACAAATAGCACTTACTTTGTAAATAACATAAAACTGCAGCTTCTGTGGTTGTTTGAAGTTATATGATAAAATATATAGCAGAATGACATTGAATCTGATGGCCTGGCTCCGTGCCTCGTACAGACTATAGCTGTAGGTCCTTGGGAAAGTCATCTGATTTATTTCACTCTTAGTTTCTTCAGCTGGAACATGGAAATACTCAACTCTAGTGTTATCTTTCAGGGTTATTGAGTGGATCAAATCAAATAATGTAGTGTAAGGATATACATAAACTTCATTCTTTTTTCTCTTTAATGATATATATATATATATATATATATATATACATATATACATATATACACATACAATAGGATGTATAGGTTGGTAATAGGGTCATCAGATTGAACCTTGCCCCGAATTACTCTTTTAAATTAGTCATGCCTTCTGTGTCTGTGTATGTACATTTTGTGAGTTTGTAACAGTCCTGCGAATGTAGATTAGGTTAATTCACTTTTCTGCTGAAAAAGTAATAACAGCTTCCAAAGATGCATACCTTCATTTCTTCACCCATGGGAACTATTAAAGATTATTCAGTAATAATTGGTAAAATTTTGCTTAAAGTTCTATGTTTTCATTTTTGTTCTACATTGTGAAAATTTTCTTCTACTTAATCTTCCATATCATATCACAGCATAGCCTTGACAATTATAACTTTCCAGCTATATAGGTATTTCAACAAGAAACTCACTAATAGTGCAATCATACAAAACGCCTTTTTCCTTTCGTTGGGGGTTCAGCTTGGTGCTCACTGCCTGACCATCGTGGCCAACTCCTAAGGCACCCCTGGCTATGTAGTCAGCTGTCTCTCCCAATGGCAGCTGGAAATTCTTCTTCCTCTCTGTGCAATGGAATAATTTTTACCTTATCATTCCACATATACTCATGAGCGGTCAGAATATTATAAATCCCCAAAGAGTTTGTATCTTTCTATATTTTTTATTCTTTTTGCCGACTTTTATGTGTATATCCCTCTTTCGATATGTTTAATTAAATACATTCCAGTGTGTATCTACTCAATTATGCACACACCAATACATGTCCTATTATTCCAGATCAAATCATGACACTTGTTCAGTGACAGATTCACATTTTTAATATGCCATTTTCAGGAGATCACAAATTTGTTGGTTGGAAGCTAAATTTTTTAGCAAAGCAATGCAATCAGAGATAAATACCACTTGTAAAGAATGTTTTCCATATTCTAGATAGAAGCCTATCACCACTCCATGGACTTTGAAATTATGTTATGCAAGCTACACATAGCATAAGAATTAGTCCAAAACATGACACTAATAAACCCAAAATTCCTA
Source organism: Hipposideros armiger (assembly GCF_001890085.2). NCBI lineage: Eukaryota > Metazoa > Chordata > Mammalia > Chiroptera > Hipposideridae > Hipposideros > Hipposideros armiger. The sequence goes on along the minus strand of NW_017731523.1, from coordinate 1,981,958 downwards.
TAGTATTCAAATCCATATTTTACAAGAGAAATAATAACTAAACATGTATTGCACACAGTGTGCCATATGGTACTACATGTCCTCAAAAGGAAATGGATTTGATCTCACTGAGAAAGAAGTTGTCTTGAAAATTAATGTCTAATAAAATTAAATCTCTATTTTCTCACCTAGTTCTGTTTTCTTAAATTAAATATTATAAAACAGTTTTTGTTTTGTAGTTAATTTTAGTGTTAAACACTATATTCACAGCTTTTATAATGCTTGTTCTAATTCTTAATTTACCATATTAGACAGTAGCTGTCTAAACTAACAGAACAATATATTGCACACAATACCTTTTAAATAAATGAAAATTACAAGCATATACAACAATTCATATTTTATGAAAAACATAAGCAAAGGGATATACATTAAACACAATAGAATGGTTGTCTGGGGCAGAATGGAGAATGGGAGTAGGGGATGACAATAAAGGAATGTATAAATTTAAGAATGAATAAAACAAGAGAAGTACTTAATATGCTATGGATTAAAGAGCATGATTAACTTAACCTTCTGCACCAGGAGTTCAAAAAATATTAATTTGTTTTCATTTTAGCTTCTTTTGGGAGCAGTGGTTGAATTTAGGATGCAAATTCTGATGACTTAAGGAACTCTTTAAAAATGCCACATTGGACCCAGCTCCTAGATTTTCTGATTTAATAACTCTGGAGTGGAAATTAAGCATGAGTATTTTTTTGTGATTAAATATTACGGAGTGACCACATCTGTGTACCTATAATCCAAATCATGGAACATTATCAGTATCAAAGATGCTCCTCTCTTTGAACAGTAGTGCTTTTAAAGCCCCAGATGTATTGTAATGCTTGTACAGGACTGAAGATGATTCTTCTATTATGGTTCATACTCAGGCTAATGCCGTCTCCTGGCACTCTTCCTTTTGCCTTCCTTTTTCTTATTTTGTAATATTCCAAGCAGTATTTATTCATAGTGGACAGGCATGATTTGTAAACCGTCCCTGTGTTTATGTCTTAAAAATGTATTTATCTTCTCAAACTTGATTTATAGATAACTATATGTAGAATTATTATTTAAAATCATTTTCCCACTCAAATTTGACAGTATTTTCCACACAGTTTTTGAGTATCCAATTTTACCAAAATCAGTTTGTCTCCATTTGTTGTACATATTATTTTTATTATCTTTTTCCTGGAAGATTTCTTGATTTCCTCCTTATCCTTGAAGTCCTAGAAGTTTCACTAGAATATATCAATATGTGAGTTTCTGCTATCTACTGAGCTCAACACGCATGGGTCCTTTTAATCAAAAATTTTTTATTATTTCTTTGATTATTTCCCTGCCTTCATTAATCATTAGCTCCTCCTGGAATGTTTATTAGATTAACATTGGCAATCTGGAATTGAAGCTCCATGTTGTTAAAATATATATATTTTAAAAATATATAAAATATATACAAAACTCATTTATTTATATATAACTTTATATATAATATATAAAAAATAAATTTATATATATATACACATACACATATATATGTGTGTGTGTGTGTGTGTGTATATATATATATATATATATATATAGATGTATGTATTGAATAAGAGAACAATCAAACAAAACCAAGCCAAGTATATATATTCCCTACATCGTGGGAATTTTTTTTTTTTGGTGAGCCTGAGGTGATGGCTGGCTGCACTGTTCTCAGGGTGCTGTGCAAGGTCACAGACTGGGTGGGCACTGGCCTAAGAATTGAATCTGCATTAACTTTGTAAAAACCACTGGTCATGTCTTGTGACTCCCTTGAACTCCGTCCCACCCAGCTAGTGCTGCATTGCCAGGGGCACTCTAAACACTGGGTCAACCAACCCAGCACATGCACCTAAAAAGGCCCTTTCAATATCTGGGCTTTATGGGTAGCTGGCAGGTGGCAATAGGCCCAGGGGTCTCTGGGTCTCTTGCTAAGCTGCCTCAGGCCCACTATTGGTGGTAGCCAGCCTCGGTTTATAGCAAGGCCACTCACACATGCCTTCAGGTCCAGTCCAGGCAGCAGCCAATCACATATAGCTTTGAGGCTGCTACCCAGTACCTGCAAGCTGGTAATAGGCAAGGCTGACATTGCCCTGCATGGGAACCCCACCCAAGAAACACCAGAAACAACACACCCAGAGGCCAGCTTCAGACCGCACCAGAGCACTACCTTGTTATCCCCACAAGCAGTACACCCAAAGGGGATGCCCACAGGGGTAAAGCATCCTCTGAGGTGTCAGGCCACACACACCAGCTCATACACACTGGTGTGCATACCCAGTTCTCACAGTCAGTCAGTCTGGGAGTCAATCCTACCCACTGACACACCAAAATCAATCAAAGCTCAACTACAACAGGAGAACACAAACAACACATAACGGACACTCCTGGAATATATGCACAGGAGATTAAGGAGACTGTGCAGTTGGACTACACACGACACCTACTACATAAGGCCACCCAGCAAAGACCTAGAGACATAGGTGATCTACCTAATACACTGAAGCAAATATAGAGTGACAGCCAGAATGAGGAAACAAAGAAATATGTTCCAAATAAAAGATCAGAAGAAAAGTCCAGAAATGGAACTAAATGAAATGGGGGCAACCAACATACCAGAGACAGAGTTTAAAACACTGGTTACAAGAATGCTTAAGGAACTTTGTGAGAATTTCAGCAAAGAGATGGAAAGCATAAAGAAGGAAATAGAAACCATAAAAAAGAACCAGTGAGAAATAAAGACTATAATAACTGAAATAAAGAATACACTAGAAAGAATCACCAGCAGATTAGATGAAGCAGAGGATTAAAACAGTGATTTTGGAAGACAAGGTAGCAGAATACACCCAATTGGAACAACAAAAAGAAAAAAAAGTTTTAAAAACAGGATAGTTTAAGGGACCTATGGGACAACATCAAGCATAACAACATTCACATCATAATACTACCAGAAGGAGAAAAGAGGGAACAAGGGTTTGAGAACCTATTTGAAGAAATAATGACTGAAAACTTCCTTAACCTAGTGAAGGAAGCAGACATTCAAGCCCAGGAAGCACAAAACACAGAGAGTCCCAAATAAGATAAACCCAAACAGGCCCACACCAGGACACATCATAATTAAAATGGCAAAGGTTAAAAACAAGGAGAGAATACTAAAAGCCTTTTTTTTTTTAGCTGAACCATCCTGCCACCTGTTGGCAGCTCAGCTTGGGCAGGACTCAAATCACTGTTGCTGAGATCTCGCACTCTTGAGCAAGCTCTTAACAACTGAGCCACTTGGCCTGCCCTGTGGGAACTTTCCTAAACAATCTTTCCAATACTTAGCTTGACTTTGTTTGATTGTTCTCTTATTCAGTGTATTGACTGATTTCTTTGTGAACCATAATTAAAATTTTACAGACAATAGTTTAGTGGTTACCAGAGAGTAAGGGGGAAGAGGGATGGTAGATGAGGGTAAACAGGATCAGATATATGGTGATGGAAGGAGAACTGACTCTGGGTGGTGAACACACAATGTGATATATAGATGATGTATTACAGAATTGTACACATGAAACCTATGTAACTTTACTAATAATTGTCACCCCAATAAACTTTAATTAAAAAAAAGAAGAAAGAAAATTTTAATTTCCATAAATTCTTATTCTTTAGTGATTCCTTTTTATTTTATAATAGCCTATTCTTTTTTTATAGGTGCAATATCCTCTTAAACTTCTCTGAGGAATATAATTGGAATATTTTTCTCTTTTTTTAAATTAGTTTCAGGTATACAAAGCAATGTAATAGTTAGACATTTACACCCCTCACAAAGTGATAACCTGGTCCCCCAAGCTACTACCCCTCTGAGATCATATATAGCTGTTATAATACCATTGACTCTATTCCTTATGCTGTACTCCACATCCCGTGACTATATGTAGAGATAGATGATAGATAGATTTGACACCCCCATATCTTTCTCTCTCTCTCTCTCTCTCTCTCTCTCTCTCTCTCTATATATATATATATATATATATATATATATCTGTATATCTATGTATTTATGTATCTATATATCTATACATTTTTGGAAGTACTAGAGTCATTCGCATCTATGTTATTATTATGTCATTTGACAGCTGACAGTTCTAGCTTCATTTTTAAAAAAATTGAGTGATTTGGTTGAGTTTTAGAGATTTTACAACAAGTTGAAGATGGAAGACCAAGCTGTGCATTTTTGCCATATTTTATTGTTTTACTTCCATAAAGGGAAGAATGCGTGTCAAGCTTGTGAAAAGTTGCATAAAGTTTACGGTGACAATTTTCTATAAGAAGGTCAGTGCCAACGATGGTTCATGAAATTCCATGCTGGGGATTTTGATCTTAACGACGCTCCTTGGTCAGGGAGGCCCACTGAGCTTGATGACGACAAAATAAAGACATTGATTGAGTCAAACCCATGTTACACAACACGAGAGATTGCAGAAACATTGAACATCCATCATTCGAGCGTTCACAACCACCTCAAGAAGCTGGGATATGTAAGCAAGCTCGATATTTTGGTTCCGCATGAATTCAAAGAAGTTCATTTGATGGCGCATATAAACATCTGCAATATGCTCATTAAACATTAGGAAAATGATCCTTTTTTAAAGCGACTGATAATTGGTGATGAGAAGTGGATTGTTTACAATAATGTGGTGTGCAACAATCTTGGTCCTGACGTGATGATTCACCTCAAATGACACTGAAAGCAGCCATCAGAGGAAGGTTATGCTCTCAGTGTGGTAGGATTTAAAGGTGTCGTGTTTTTTGAGCTCCTACCCAGGAACCAAACAATCAATTTGAATGTGGACTGTCGGAAATTGGACAGTTTGAATGAATTCATCATCCAGAAATGTCCAGAGCTTGTTAATTGTAAAGGAGTTGTGTTCCATTGCGACAACACGAGACCATACATAAGTTTGATCACCCGTCAAAAATTATTGGAGCTTGGATGGGATGTGTTGCCACACCCACCATACTCGCCTGACCTTGCGCCGTCAGACTTCCACTTGTTTCCCTCTCTTCAAAAACTCCTTGAGTGGTATAATGTTCAATTCAGATGAGGCTGTAAATCAGCACCTTGTTCAGTTTTTCGCAAATAAAGACAGGTTCTTCTATGAATGAGGAATTATGAAGCTCACTGAAAAGTGGCAAAAGGTTATTGAACAGAATGGGCAATATATCATTGATTAATCTTTGTTCTTTTTATAAATAAATGACCTTTGAAAAACATAGACGAAATATGTCATGACTTTTCTGACAACCCAATATCTATATATCTGTATATATAGCAGGGGTGCCAAAAAATGGGTACAAGTGGACACTGTGGTCAGTGTTGCTCAAGCAGGAGTTTGCCATAATCAAAAGTGTCTGGATGCTCATGGTAACCACTTTGAGCACCTCTTGTAATTGCAGAAGTCAAACATAACTTGTATTCACCTTTTGTTATCAGTATACATTGAGTATTACAATTTTAATAGTTTTTTTTTCTTAAAATGTATATACATTTTTTGGCACTTTCTGTATATATATTTAATTATAGTTGACATTCAATATTATTCTACTTCAGCTTCTGATATATACGTATTGGTCAGGAATCTACCCAGTCTCTGAAGTGAATCCCCTGATAAGTCGAGTGTTAACTTTTTGGCTTACTCACTTTGATTTTTGCCATGAATCCTATTGGTTTTCCTCCAATATGTAGAGGTCCTTAGGTATAGATTTGTATTTATTGAATGATGGATTAGAATAATTGATAGAAGTAGGTGTGTTATGTTTTTCTGACAGACCTTCAATTATGGGGGCTTATTTATTTATTTTTTATAGAAAGAAGGACTCTGTTTACATGGATAAAATATGTCAGCTACATACTGCTCTGTAGGTTACTGAGCATGGAACAGCCTAACTGACTAGGGAGTTGCATAATTAGATAAAGTAAAGAGAACTAATTCCAGGTTAAAATTCTTGAGTGCATTATCACTTCTAAGTGGAGCTGCTTCGCCTCTTCCCTTTCTTACCTCAGCATATGCTATGGCTATCCAAATTCCCTCTCTCAGCTCCCCTCTTGGGTTCCTATATAAATGGTTGGTTTACTCCCTAGGCAGATCAACTCCCTCCTTTAGAAAGTTATTTTGCCGTGAGTTGCCTTACATAATTAAAACCTTATTTACAAAGTATTTTAATTAAGTGGTCCATTCCTGCTTTTTACCTTTGCTGAGTTGGAATTTGGAGCTAATCCTTGGTAATCTTGAGAAAGACAGAACTGTCATAAGGTCTTTAGGCCTAAGGCTTCTCCTGTCCTGTTTTCCACTTCAGTTTGATCCTATTTATTAGCTAGGATTCCCGCAAGCTCTCTTGCATACTGATGGCTTACTTTTTAAAAAAAATTTCAAACACTAATTTTCATTAACAACATATATATATCAGTGGACTTAAAGAGGGTGTAGAGAGTGTTGTTTGCATTAAATATGACATCTTCCACTGAAAGTCCTGATGAGTATATGATAGATTTTCATTAATTAAAAGGAAAATGCATATAGATATTGGTTAATTCTAATACATCAATGATCAGATTCGTTAAGTTTATAAGCAAGAATAGGGCGTTATATTGCTAAAAGAAAACAATAGTGAAAATATAAGAGAAAATACAAACATTTGGATGAAAAATTCAGAATCAAAAAGTATATAAACCCACGATGTATTGGTATTGCAGATCTAATATACAGATTCAATGTGTTTGCAGGTTGATAGGCCAACATTTAGGAGCTATGCATATCCATTTATCTATTAATTCATGTGTTCATTTTTCTCTCTGTTGCTTTACACTACTTTCCATCTATCTATCCAGCAGGTCTTAAAGAAAACAATAAAAAGTGCCCAACTTTCTGAGTCTTCAAGGTAAAGAAGATAATGACCCTAAAACTCTGTAACAATATTTAAATGAAACCAAGGGTTTATAACTTTTTTTTAAATTATGAACTCCTGAACCTCTTTGGTAGTCTAATGAAACCTATGGACCCCTTCACAAAATAATATTTTTAAATGCACAAAATAAAACACACAAAATTACACAGGAAACCAAGTATATTGAAGCATATTTGTTACAATAACTTAAAGGTGTTATATATTTCAAATTTCTGGTCATATTCTTTTTCTTGATTAGTCATATGATTAATAAATGAAAATCAGATTATTGATCTTTTTCAAGCATTATTCACAAAAATATTGCTATTTTTATTTTTCATGAACTTCAAAGCTATCATTTTTATTTTCTTTTTTCTTCTACCTTTAACTATATTTCAGATTTATTCTGTTGTTCGTTCTTTTTTTCTAGCCTCCTAAATTGGAATATTACTTCATTAATTTCAAGACTTTTCCCTTTCAAGTGTAAGAATGTTGAGTCCATTGGTGTTCCTCTCAGTAAAACTCTACATATTAATTTCTACTCAGTAAAAATTAATATGGACGCATATTAATATCGCTATTCCAATATATTTCCAATCCTCTTTTGTATTTACTCACTGCCTGAAAAAGTGTTATTTAATAGCATATTTTAAATTTTTCAAGTGTCTGAGTGATTAGTTTCTTTTATGAAGCAATTTTACTTATTCTTAAAGCATATTCACTCACTGTTCCCTTATAAAGGCTTTTGGTTGTTTTTGTATGAACGTAATCTTTACTACATCTTCATTTTGTTGTTGTTTGCTAAAGATGTCTGTATCTCACCTTCATTCCTAAATGATAGCTTTGGGTAGACATGAAATTCTGGCTGGCATCTATTTTTTCTTCTTTGAAGATATTCTTCTAGCTAGCTTCTGGCTTCTATTTTTGCTTTTGAGAATTCAGCTGTTTTGTTGTTCCTTCACTTAAAAAAAAAGTCTTTTCTCTCTGACTTTTTAAAGTCTTTATCTATTGACCTGTAGTTCCACTGTAGTTTCTATGTTATGTCTAGGTGTGCATTTCTTTTTAGTAATCCTGTTGGGAATTCATAGGACTTTCTGAGTTTGCAAATTGGTATCTTTTCTGGTTGTGGAAAATTCTTGAAAATTGCCTTTTTTCATTTTCCATATTCTTTTCTTAGGAATTCTCAATAGACACATAGTGACTTTTTATTTTATCCTCAACACCTCCTAACCTCTCTTTCATGTTTTAATTTCTTTATAACTTTGTGCTGCATTCTAGGTGATTCATTAAATTCAATATTTGTCTTCATGAATTCTCTCTTCAGTCAGTGGTAATTTGTGTTTATCCCATCTATTGAGTCTTTCAGTTTAATGATTGTATTTTTCATTTCTAAAATGTTTTTCTCATTTAATGATTGTATTTTATTTAGAAATTTTGAAAAGTATGCCTGGTCACTTTTGAAAATCTTTTGTTCTGTATCATACCTTTGCCAATTTTTTCCCCCTTAAGCCTACTTGTTTTATATTCCTTACCTCATATTATGAATATACATAGTGTTTGGGGTATTATTCTGCAGGCTTTAAAGTTTTTTTTTTCCTGCTAATATTCTCTCTCTCTCTCTCTCTCTCTCTCTCTCTCTCTGATGGTAGCTACTTGCATTTTAGGAATTTTGTGAGGCTGAGGTTTAAAAGTAATTCCTTCAGGGAAGATTTGTTCTGCTTTCTGCAGATTAATATGGACACTAACAACCTAGGATCACTTAATATCTGATTCACAAATCAAATTTTTGTGGGCCAGATAGGTAGTGTTAGGTAATTTCTTTTCAATTTCAAGTAAAAGTACACTTATGCTTGAGAAATTTCAGGGGAAATTTTCTTTTTTCTTTCCAGCTCTGTATAAGTCGATGTCCAAGCTAGGTAAATATCCTACCATGTCCCTCTGCATTTTTTTTTTGGTCCCTTTCTAATTCAAACACAGAGTGCACTGCCTTTCAGAATCCCAGGCTCTATGTGGTGGTTTCTGATTCAATTTTCCTCTTTCGAGTACTCCCTAAACAGTAATTTTGGTTGTTCTCCATGCCTGGGCCTCAGTAAAGCCCAAGCTATATGTCAGCATAATGTTCCCTTTCCTCCCTAATGTCTCCAAAATCTCTTATATCTGCCAGCTCATCCATGCATTTAAACATTATTTTAAAAATATCCAGTGAGCACACCTGTGCCCAGTTTGTGGTTTCTAAGTACTATTTTGGAGAAATGGTTGCTCTAGGAAGGTACACAGGAAGCCTGATACTTGTTGTTGTTCCAGGAAACCAAAAAACTCAAAGAATGAAGACATGTTACAAGGACCTAGAAACCAGTTTTGGAATAATTTGAGCATCAAAAAAGAATAATGAATATAATTGACTGTAACCTTTACATATATAAAAATCTATGAACCCATTGTGGTGTCAGAGAGTGAGAGATATGCTCCAATGAGGAGGTTATTTCACTAACTTCTTATCCTCAAAATTAGTCATTAAAAGCAAAGTTAAGCATTTAGCATAACCTTTGGAAGAAATGCAATTCAGCCCATGGTAATGATAAAGCTCTCTTTCTCTTTTTTTAAGCTAAAGTTTAAAAATGCCAGTTAAAAAGGAGATGGAATGATAGAATTAAAAAATGACCATTTTCTAACCCTAAGGAAAATAATTCAGAAAAGCAGCATCACTAGAGGCTGAAATTGTTAGAAGAAATATTATTGAGGAACAGTGTACTCACTCACTTAAACCAAAGTATCACTCCCAAAAGTCACTTACTAATTTCAGTGGGCAGGGGAAAAAAAACTACCTTTACAAAGGAGAGATCGGGGAGTCTCTATCTTGAACCAGGTGGTAAAAAGCAGTCTCACTAATAGTGAACTATGTGACATTGTATACCTCCCGGCGAAGCATTGCAGGACATACAAAGTAGTATTACTCCAAGTGCTACACCTGAATCAAATCAAGTCTTTTTATTTAACTTCCTGATTATAGGAAATGCAGGTTAGAAAAACAAGACAAATGACATGAGGAGGAAAATGTGATCCCAGAATGTGGGATCTTGTTTATACTCAGTCTCTTCAAAATATCAGATGACATAAGAAAAAAAAAAAAAAAGGAGGAAGCATGAACTTTGATTGAATCAAAGTTCAAAAAAAAGGCTAAATAGGGCCGGCCGAGTGGCGCGATGGTTAAGAACTCGCTTGGGATGCCAGAGGGCCCCGGTTCGGATCCCACATATGAGGGCCAGTGACACTGCCCTCTACAGCTAAGATGCTGAACAACAGCTCAACCTGGAGCTGGGTTGCCATGAGTCGCTGGCGACGGCGTAGGCTGCAGCCCCTGTGGCAGTGGGTTGCCATGGGCTACCGTATGTAGCCAGCAGCCAGCGTGAGCGGCCGTCCAGAAGCCGGCGACTGATCTGCCTCACCAGAGAAGAGCGCAATGATGGTGCCAACTTGGGCCAGTGAAGCAACGTCCTCCACAACTAGACTGAAGAACAAAACGACAGCAACTTGTCTGTTCCCCTTTCCCCAATTCCCCAGCACTGTTCCCATCCCCCCAATTCCCCAATAAAAAAATCTTAAAAAAAAGGCTAAATATACATATTTGAAGAATATTAGGGAAATTTAAAAATTCAAAATGAAAATTTAAAAATTTAAAAATATAATGATGTTCATGTTAGAATTTTCCAAAAAAAAACAAAAAACAAAACCCAATAGGATGTGTGTGTGTGTGTGTGTGTGTGTGTGTGTGTGTGTGCGCGCACGCGCGCGTGTGTTCAATTATATATGTATGATTTTAAGGAATTGGCTCGTGTAATTGTAGATGCTTGGTGAGTCCAAAATCTGATGGGAAAGGCTGGCAGATTGGAACTCAGGAAAGAGTTACAGTTTCAGGCCAAAAGTATTAATAGTCTGCTGGCAAACCAGAAACAGCTGACGTTGCAGGTCAAGTCCAAGGACTATCGGCTGACAAAATGCTCCTTATTCAGGGAGGTCAGATTTTTGTTCTATTCAGGTCTTTAACTGAGTGGATGAGACCCACCCACATTACTGAGGGTAATCTCCTTTATTCAAAGTCTACTGATTTAAATTTAAATCGCATCCAAAAACAGACTCATGGAAACATCCAGAATAATGTTTTCCCAAATACGTATTAGGACACGTGGCCCAGCCACATTGACATATAAATATAAATATAAAATTGTTGTAATAATGTAGAAGCAAGTTCTTATTCTTATGCATAAATGCATGCATAAATAGTGATTGATAGTGTCATAATGCCTGCAGCTAACTTTCAAATGATTCAGAACATATTTATACATACACAGCTATATTTTACATATACAAATATATACATACATATTTACTAATATACATGTACATATACATGTGTACACAAATATACATATACATACACATATATACATACATATACATATACACACATGGCAAAATGTGAGCAATTGGTTTTTCTAAACATTGGATATAGCAAGTTAAAGCTTTGGGGAATTTTTTTTTAATCCAGACTTTTTAGTTGTCCAATGTTTTAGAGGGTTTTTCTGGATGTGTACTTTAAGATATGTGCATAGCACATAACATTTAACATAATTTTATTTTTAATTGCTTTTGATAAATGGTCTAGCTTTATAATTCATCTAATTATCTTTAGTAATTTGCTATGTCTATCAGAAATTAAATTGTCAAGACCCAGTGTGTGAACTTATCTTTTCATAAAGCATTAAGTTAATGCTTTCATAATTTAGACTCTAGTTTATTGGAATATAACTATGTTATGGAGTACATGATATATGTCAAAGCATGTATTTATTCTTTTATGTATTATTTAAAAATAACAAAATTATATAATATTTAATGTATTTATTTTTTTAACTAGAAAATTAACTACTTTTATTATAAACAAATAATATTTCCTCCCATTTTGCAATATTCTTTTACATGAGAGCCTTTGCTGTATTTTTTCCTCTTTATTTTTTACTAACAGGGATGTGTAATTATTAGAAATATGGCAATTAATGGAAGAATAATAAGAAAAATTAATAAAGAGTTATATTTAGAAATTTTTCTGAAGAATAAAAATTTGTGTCTTTAAGTATTAGTCTACTGCATGTTTATAGCTGCCATTATATGCAATGTTAAGTTCTTTGCTAAAAATATACAATTCAAATATTCTTCTAAATTTCAAATACATGATCACTTCAGACACAATCAAATAACCTTAATGATATCCAAAAAGCTTAATTAAGACAAACTCATTAAGATTTTAGAGTAAAGGGCCTAAAATGATGAATTTCTAGTTGTTTTCTACTTCAAATCTTGCCTGCCAATTAGTCTTTGACACTTACAGATATTCGATTAAGATCACAGTTAATTTATAAATGATTAACTTTCTTAAAATAGTCAGTTCTACTCCAGAAGAAACTAATGGAGCACAATAAATCTAAACAATATATTTTATGTGTTCTATTTCTCTTTTCTTCATTATTCAGCATGGGTATTTGATGTCTTCAAAGGAAAGACCTTCCAAATAGCAGTGACATCATCTCTTCTCACTAGGAATAGCTGGTAAGCAGAATTCTAGGTTAAACACACTTTATTCAAATAGATTCTGTGTTTCCATTAAAAAGAAATGCTTTGTGATGAAAGAATATTTTAATCTCACCCTCACGTTTTCAATTTCTCATTGAAACAGTGACCAACTGTAAGAACTCGTGCTTATTAAAAGGTGAGAATGAAATTCATGTATTATAATTCACATAATTGTGAAACAGGCAACACCCTTGGCAAAAATAACTTCACAAATAATTTTAAATCAAAATAAAATCAGCTACTAGCCTGATTTTCCTAAGAGTTTTTAAAAGCCCTATATTGGGGCAATTTTAGGCACGATTTCAAATTCAGTATTTTTACTAGGCATTTAGGAGAAGCAAGGTGGTTTAAATAGTGAGAAAAAGCAGAAATTCTGGAATCAGAATAGCTGTGTGATATAAGATAAGCACTCACCTCAGTATCCTCATTTCTTAAGAAAGAGACAAAATAGTACTCACATTCCCTTTGTACTGCTTTGTTGTTCAAGTGGGCGACAAGTTACAACTCCATTCAACATCAGACTTCTCAAGTTATGCTTGGCTAATGTGTGCCTTAATACTGGTCCTAGGGCTTTAACAACTCCCTCCTCATTCTCTGCTTTTCCTGCTACACATCGCCTGTCTACCAACACTCAAGACCAGGTTCTCTGAGGCCCAATCCATTGTTTTCTTTCTAGCAAAAACTACTATTCCTAAAATGTTTGTTCTATTATCACAGATGAGCACTTAGTAGGCTTGTACATTTGATTTAATGTTTTCCTTATCTAGGCGCCACTAGCACGTCAAAAGTCAAGCTATGGGTATTATAAAGTGACATCCTTCATTTTCTTTTCACAGGCCAGTTTTGAACATCTGTACATTAGTTAAGGTATACATGTTTTCTACTGTCACCTAGTGGTGATGGCTTGTCCACCAACAGTTTAATTTTGGTACAATTGCTAATGTTATACAAATGTTTGTGTAATTATTCGAATGCTCTAGTCAACACAATTTTATTGAGTGGCTAATATGTCAAGTCCTGTTTCAGGCATTAAGGCTACAGTAAAAAAAGAAAAACAAAAAACAAAATCCCTGCCCTTGTGGCATTTATATGCTATTACAATTTGTTCTCTTTTCTAAATAAAAAATGCAAGAGAAAAGAATAAAAATGTATTATAAAGACATCTTTAATAATATGAGAAGTGTAGAATACATAATTTTATACAATTGAAACTAATTAGATGCTAAAAGTGGAAAATTTTAAACCTGGATGGGTGCTCATTGGGATGAAGATGCTCAACTACGTGTTAAATGACAATACGAAATTCTGAAAATATATAACTATCTAAATGCAAAACATTAAGGACTTTGCAATATGCTCTTCTAAATGGACTGCGCACAAATACTCTACTTTAGACTGTAATATATTTTCCACAGAAGTATGTGTTAGCAATTCTGACACTATTTTATGTGTGGTCTGGGACTGAGAAAATAAATATATTGTGGATAATGACAGCCAAGTTTCTTTTTTATTTTCCGTGGAAAGTAGTCATAATACCCTTTTTACAATGGAGTATAGTTAGAATGAACCATGTGTTGCTGGATTGGAAGTGGAGGCATCAGTATTAACAATGCCATACAGACACACACACACACACACACACACATGCACGCACGCACACGCGCGCTCGAGGGTGCCAAAAATAGGTACACACATTTTAAGAAAGAAAAAAACTGTATTAAAATTATGCTGATGGTAACCTTTTTGAGCACCTCTTGTAATTGCAGAAGTCAAACGTGACTTGTATTCATCTTTTGTTATCAGTATATATTGAGTATTACAATTTTAATATTTTCCTTTCTTAAAATGTGCATATTTTTTGTTTGTCTCTCTCTCTCTCTCCATATAAATAGATAGATATAGATAGATATCAAAATAGACATAGATGTATGCAAGTGTGTATACATATATATCTGAACCGTCTTCATTGAGAGGGCCCAGAAGCTGGACCACTTAGTAGCACTGAACACGCCTCATACCCAGATCTTAGTTTCTAAATATCATTCTTTAATAAAATAAATTAGTGCTTTTTGGGAAAACATTGATTCCATGGTTCGGACAGAGAAAGCACAAAATGAACCTAGAATAATGTTGGTGTTAGAAAGTAAGCAAGTGCTCAAAAAATTATGACAGCAAGTTGAAAGGATACTGGAGCCAACTTTGAGTTCCCAATGGCTGCATCTGGGACAATTTCAGCAAAACATAAATAATGGTACTAATAGAGTATAACCTGTAAATTAAAATACATTTTTATGAGCTTATACTGGTATAAATAAATAATTGAATACAAAATTAAAGGGAGGTAAGGGATAGCTCTTTATTATAATAGAATTCCAATTAACAAGTGAAGAAGAATTGATGGAATTTAAAAAAATTACCACTTGATGAATACCACAGTAATAATTGTTGCAGGCAAGAGTCATTGGTGGATCCTAAAATTAGTGGAAAATATATCATGAGAAATAGAATATATCCATAAATTCAAAGGATTCCCCCATAAGATACTTATTTACTATAAGGGAAAAAACAGTAACTTTACAGTAGATAAACCTGGCAGACATCATCTTAACCAAATGATTGCAGACAACAGCACCAGTAATATAGTGTATGATGCACTAAGAAGGTCATAATATCATTTTGTTATCAAAAATGCATAATTTGAATTTAATCACAAGAAAACAGACAAACCTAAATTAAAGGATATAAATAACTGGCTGACCTGGACACTTCAAAAGTTTCAGCGTCATGAGAAACAAAGAAATAAAGACCTGTCTAAGATTAGAGGCAATTAAGGAGGCATCTCAATTAACTGCCATGTACAATCCTGGATTAGATCTTGGATTACAAGGACATTAATGGGACAATTGAAAAAGGTTTGCAGATTATTTAAAAATAGTTTCAATTTCCCAGTTTTGATCACTGCACTATGGTCATGTAAAATGTTAATTGTCCAGGTAGCTGGAAGAAAGGTATACTGAAATTCTGTGTACTATTTTTGCAAGTAGGGAATTATTAGAAAATATTTTAATTAACAGTTTTACCTGATAAAATAGAATTTCCCCTTCCAATCCCAGTAAGATATAAAACTTGTAAATTTGCCATTCTATTTTCACACATTCAAAGCTTGTATGATTTTAGGAACTCATTTTGTGACTGCTTGAGGTAATCTCCAGAGTAATAGAATCATTAATAGTGACTAATTGAGTAACACTTTTTTTACAACAGGTACAAAGCTAACAGACAATTTAATAAGAAAATTATAATTATATTCCAATTACAATTGCAATTATAATTTAGTGTTGATCAGTAGTTTTCAAACTTGGGATAGTGTCAGAGGCACCAGGAGAGCTTATCAAAATGAAGATTATTTTGGATCTACCACCCTGAGTTTCTGATTCAGTAAGTCTGGGGAGAGGCCTAAGAATTTGCATTTCTAACAAGTTTCCAGGAAAAGCCTGACACTGCTAATCCTTAGACACAAAAGTTTGACAAACACTGATCTAGATGATAGTTTGAAATTGTAGGATTAATGTATCACTCCATCTCTACTGTTTCTAGTGTACAAAATTACATATAAAGACCAATAAAAAGGCTTATTTTAATTCCATTTTAACCCCGATGCTAATCTAGAATATGTGTGTTGAAAAGCCACAAACTATTTTCATGGCGACTTTGAAATTCTAATGCCCAATGTCATGGAATTAGTAAGTGTGGCCTTTGAGAGGTGCTTAAGTCATGAGAGTGAAACCTTCATGAATAGGATTAGTTCCTTATGAAAAGTCTCCAGAGAGATTCCTAGCCTCATCCACCACAGCGAAAAGGTGTTAGCTATGAACCAGAAGGTGGGACCTCAGGAGAGTGTGACCACACTGGCACATAGATCTTGGACTACCAGCCTCCAAACTGTGAGAAACAAAGGTTTGTGGTTTATAAGCTACCCAGTCTGTAGTATTCTATTATTGTTGCCTGATGAACTAGGACACGGTCTGATATGTAAAGTATTTGGAAATCCTCACTCCTGTCCTTACAACAAAAATGAAGCTGGAGTACTGAAAAATCAATGGATTTTCTTGGACACATCAAAGGATTGAGGCTGCAGGACAAATGGCCAGCCTGAAATTTAGAAAGATAGACACATCCAGCCAGATACAGCCAAGATTTGCCTACTGGAACAGAAGCCACTGGAATTATAAAGTGGGAGATACACTTAAATAGTAATTGTGATGAATTGCTGGACGCTGAGTATGGACTAGTATGAGAGTGATACAGTCATGGGGAACTTCATCTTAGGAGGTCCTCCATACTCTCCTGGTCTTTCTCTCCAAGAATCTCACCAGGTTCTCAGGGTGAAGATCTAAGAAAGATAGCCTCAAAGCTCCAGCAGAGGATGGGGAAGAGTAATCATTGTGAATTACACCCAAATCCTTCATGCCCTACCCTTGAAGGTAAAAAACCTGGCCAGAGCCTTATCCAACCTGGAGGAAGAGTGGCTCTAGGCTTTGTGTCTCACCTAAAGAGTGGCAAAGCAGTCAATAGCAGTCAGGGCTTCAAGGAAATAGGTTAAGAATGCTGTAGTCTGGGAAGGGAGAAGGTAGTAAGAAGAAATAAAAAACTATACCACTGGAAAACATTTTTGATGATCACAGCCTTGAGATAGAGGCTGAGTCAAACATTGAGATTTAATTAAAATATATGTGCCCTCACTGACACCTGTCTATGATGCTTAGGGCTCCAATATAGTGACAAGTGATTACAGCTGAGAGAACTGCAAACACAGACTATGTCTGGGGAGTAGTAATACTTAGAGGAGACCAAAGTCAAGAGAGGAGACAAAAACAAGGACCCAAGAGAATTGTGAGACTTCTGGCACCTATACCTACAGCAAACATTAAACATGTCTGATTCCTACCCAAGTGACCATCCATCCTCACATTAATAGGAGGCTTATTTACCTCCGTTACTATTACCTGATACCACATGTTCAGCTTTCAATAAAGAACTGCAAATGATGCCAAAAGACAATTTAAAAAAATGCATTCTGAAGAGTCAAAGCAATCATTAGGACCAGATATGACAAAGATGTTAGAATTATCAGACAGGAAATGAATATAATTATGATGAGCATGTCAAGTGCTCTAATGGGAAAAAAGTAGAAAACCTTGAGAAAGAGAAATGTAAGCAGAGAGATGAAATCTCTAACAAAGATATATGAGGAACTATTACAAATTAAATGCAGTATCAAAAATGAAGAAGACTTTTGTGAGTCATCAGTAGACTGTACACATCAAGGAAAGAATCACTGAGCTTCTGAAGATATGTCAATAGAATCACTGAAGATATGTCAATACAATCAACAAACCACAGATTGATGAAGGAGGCTCAGAGACTACCCAAGTAGAATTTATACAACAAACAAACAAACCAACAATACACCCATACACAGCTAAGCACATCATATTCAAACTGCAGAAAATGAAAGACAAAGAGAATGTCCTAAACACACTTTATCTATAGAGTAACAGGGAAAAGAATTATAGCAAACCTCTTGTTAAAAATCAAGCAAGCAGAAGACTACGGAGGAATAAAATTTTTCAAATGTTAGAAGTAAAAAAACCTACAATAGAATTCTATATCCAGCAAAACTGTCAATCAAAAGTAAGGGAGAAAAAAAGACTTTTTCAGATAAACAAAAACTGAGGTAATTTATCACTAGTAGACATTCCTTGCAAGAAATGTTTAAAGAAACTCTTCACATAGAAGTAAAATGATCAAGATCAGAAATTCAGATCTATATAAAGAGTGTTAGAGCAGGAATAAATGAAGGTAAAAGGAAATATTTTCTTTGTCGTATTTTAATTGATCTGAAAGATAACCAATGTTTAAAGCAATACTAATAGTAAGAATTTATTGAATTATTATAGCATATGGATACTATAAATGAATGACAGCAATGCCGCAAGTGTAGGAGGGAGAAATTGGTAATGGTTATGATACCAAGATACTTGAATTAAACATGAAGTGGTATAGTTTTATATGAAACATATAGTCTTAAATGCAAATTGGAAACATTGGGGCCACCAATAAAATTTTTTGAAAGAAGTATAACTGGTATACTAAGAGAGGAATTAAAATGGAATCGTAAAATGCTTCATTAAAACCAAAGAAGACAGAAAGGAGGTGGGGGGAAAAATGCAATGAATGAATAGAAATAAAAAACATGGTAGATATTAATCCAACGACATCATTAATCACTTTAAGTGTGAATGTCTAAATATACCAATTGAAAGACATAAATTATCAGAGTGCATAAGAAAACAAGACCCAGGGCCAACCATGTGGCTCGTTGGTTAGGAGTTGG